>NC_043707.1:108680261-109028437 GCF_006229205.1 Suricata suricatta | reverse complement strand
CGGGTTCTTCCTTCACAGCTTCTCGTGTAGATGGTAAGGAAGACAGTCTGATCCAGTGGTTGAAAATAGAATTTCAGTATTCAATAGCCTCTCATGATTTGTGTCCCTCTCTTTCCCCATCTTTCTTTCCCCCTTCCCCTCCCTATGGTCCTCTGTTAGGTTTCTCCTGTTAGAACCATGAGTGCAAACATATGGTATCTGTCCTTCTCCGCCTGACTATTGAATACTGAAAATGAACCGAGAACTGAAGGGGGAGGGAGAGGGGTAAAGGGGATGATGGTCATGGGGGGGGGCACTTGTGGGGAGAAGCACTGGGTGTTATATGAAAACCAATTTGACAATAAACTCTTATAAAAAATAAGCATTAAAAAAAGAAAATAGAATTTCAGGTCTCAAATAGATAGAACAAGAAGCTAATGTCAAGAAAAGAAATGCTATAGCATAGAGCTAAAATCCTCTGTCCCTTCCTTAGATTCAAAAAGCCAACCACAACAGTTTAGATGGAGCAGCAGTTCACTGGGCAATAATTGAGGACTGAAGGTGTATCAGTGTAAGTAAACATTCTAAAAAGTCATCATTGAGGTGACATGATTGAGAAAGGGTGCTGACAGATGATGAAAGGTGTCATGGAATGTGTCTGCAGTAGCCAGACCTCAGGTAAGGCATCTTTCTCAATGGTGGGTCCACACTTTAAAGGAAGTGTGGATATTTTGAAATAGGTTATAAAGGTCTGGAAACCACATCATATGAGGAAGAGTTGGAGTAGTTGGGTATGTTTACTGTGTGGAATAAAAGGTGAAGGGCATTTTGGAAGCTGGGGGCCAACTCACTGAAAGACTTTCATGTGGAAGACACGTAAGACTTGTCCTGGGTGGTCTTAACAGGTATAGTTGGGAGTTATACCACAGAGGCAAGATCCAACATACTACAACCAGCTTACATTAGGGAGGGCAGTCCACAGATAAAATCAACTGTCCTGGAAGGTAGTGAACTTGCTGACTCCATGGAAGGATCAAACAAAATGTCAAAATGCACCATAACCAATCCTGCTGATGGGGCAGGAGTGTCTCTGGTCTACTTCATCTGGAAAAGTTGAAGACTTTGACATTCCAGCTCCATCTAGACCTGATACCTGATGCCTGGACTATTGCAATAGGCTCTCAGTAGGCTTCCTATCTCCATTCCTTGCTACATACTCAGTGACCAGAATATGGTTCAGAATTGAGGAAAAGAGGAGTATAGAAAGGGAAGGGAAAGGAGGGCCAGAAATTCATTAATGGGGGCTCCAAGCCCACTGTGAGCCTCCTTTCCAGCCATCCCAGGGCCTGGCCTAGGGCTGTGCCAAAGAGTAATGATAGGATATCCATATCCTGTTTGGAAGCAATCACCTCCCTCCCCTTCCCACATAAGAGCATTGCAGGTCTTCTCAGTTCTCACATTTCCCTCCAGCTCCCACCTTTTATGACTCATCATCCCCACTTTTATCTCTCCTACCAGGGCCTTATCCTAAATCCTTTATGAAGAGCCAACTGCTTCAGCTCCATATCAGCAGCTTTTACTCCTGTCTCTCTCCCCCTCAACTGAGGAGCACACCAAGAAGACAAATAAAGAGGGAGAATGAGAGACAAAACAAAGAGACTGATCACTGTATAGAGAGAAATCAAGGAACACAGGCAGACAGAGGTCAGGAAGTCAAGCAGATGCCCAGGAGGACCTGATGTGGATGGAAAGGAGGCAAGCAGGCATCCAGTGAGACAGGTGGGTACAGGTGAGAAGCATCAAGCAAGGATGCCCAGGGGTGGACTGCATGGCTCAGGCCCCTGCTTCTGCCCCTTCTCCTTACCTGGCACTGGGCTCAGTGTGGGATGAGCTGGGGGCTTGTTGGTTCTCTCTTTCATAATCTGCTCCTGATCCTCAGGGAAGACAAATAAAGTAGCTTCTTAATGAGTTTCTGTGCTGTGGGATTCTCCAGGCCTCATCACAGTCCTCTCGAGCCCCGATCACACTTCACCTCCCCAGACTGGCACTCAAAGCCTACATGCCCAGATCCCTTGATCCTCCAGATCCCCATGGGCTTCTTCTTACTCTCCCTTGGAGTCCAAGGGGACAGATGTGTTGGTGTCAATTACTGTAAGTGCATGGATTGAGAAGTGCAAGAGGTGAGAGCTGAGCATGCAGGGCAAGGAAGGCTTCCATGGGCCACCAAGAATCCACAGGTGTTTGGGGAAAAGGGGGATGGCAGGGAAGAACTCTTCTCTGAATTCAGTCCCCAGGGCCCTGATCCACTCTCTCCATCATACTCTGCTGTGTCCTGGCCTGTGTTGTGCTCTGACATCCTGTGGCCCCCAAAGACTGTGGCTCCTTTCAGGGAAGAGAATATACCAACAAGTGTGAGATCGTTCACAGAACCAGGCTCAGGATGAAGCAACTGATAAATATTCCACATGGGAGCAAAGCCCTGAACAGAGGGCCTGAGATAAAATCCTGGTTCTGCCACTGACTAATAGTGTAGTATTGAACAAGATAGCAGCCACCCTGTGTCTCAATTTCCTCACCAGTAAAATGAGGCAATAACAGTGTAGTGTAGCTGTAGGGATTAAATATGACCGAGTATGAAACAGAGGTAGTAAAATGTGCATATAGTTTATGGTTGATGTGGCTCCCCAGTATATATCAGATGGTTGATCTACATGTCCCTCAAACATATATTTTCACAATGAGACTCAGAGTGGTGAGGGACCACAGTGTGTCCTTCTCAGCCACCAAATCTGCTTCTTGCCTGGTGCAGGACACACAGCAGGCACCTCCTAACTGTGGTCAGAATCCACCCACAGCATAGATGAGAGAAACAGGCTCTTGGATGACATAAGGTTAGAAGTCTGAAGTTGCCTTCTTTGATTTGAAATCAACATCACTGGAGTCAAACACTTGTGCTACTCAGAGATGGCCAATGGAATCGTCTTATTTTCAAACTCTGGTGGCAACTGCCTATAACCCTGGATTGAGGCAGAAACTGAGCAACTTCAGGCTCATGGAAGACTTCCATGATTGCTCAGTAACAACTGCCATGAGCAGAGGGAGGTTAGGGGAACATTTAGGTATTATTATGGTGTTTCAAGAGTCCCCTTCAAGTTTCATTATTCCTTCAGTATGTGCAACGCAATTCAGCGAAGTAAGTCCAACACTGCCTGTGCTCATCCAGGGGAAACCTCAGCTGGCTTTCATCCCTCTACATCCAAGCTCCCCCTTTATATTTATTGAAGAGAAGAAAAAGAAGGTATTGTGGTTATATGAGACAGAGCAGAGGGGCAGAAAGCACTAATTTTTTTATATTATCTTAAAGAAAAATCACCTTATTGTGGCCCATTTTCCTGACAGTTACCACCCATTCCTTTGCTCCTCTCTGGAGGAGGTCTCCTAGGGAGGGTAGTGCGCACTTTCTGTCCTCACTTCCTGCACTACATTCTCTCCCAAATGCACTGCAGTCAGGCTTCACTGCCATCATGTCCCTATGCCTGTTGGTTTCGCAGCAGCAGCCAAGAGGCGATTTCACCTTCTAATTAAACAGAACCAAAATTTTCTTCCCAAGTGAAAGGATTTCCCCTTTGAGCACTAACCTCCAAACACACCAAACTCAAAACACCATCCTACCAAGGGGTGCCTGGGTGGCTCAGTTGGTTAAGCTTTTGACTCTTGGTTTCGGCTTAGGTCACAATCTCAGAGTTTGTGAGGTCAAGCCCCATGTTGGGCTCCACACAGACAGTTTGGAACCTGCTTGGAATTCTCTCTGTCTCTCTCTGCCCCTCCCCTGCCCCTTTGCTCTGTCACTCTCAAATTAAATAAATAAACATTTAAAAAAACCTCACGATCCTATCCTTTCTCTATTCAGTTACTTTTTCCAGTTTCATTAAATATGAATAAATATTCCAATCTATTTCATTGATATTTGTGTCTATCTTCACCAATACCAATACTTCTGATTACAGCAGCTATACAAGTCTTAGAATTGGATAGAGTTTCTTCCATCTTTATTCTTTTTTCCCCCAAAATTGTTTTACTCTAGTTCCTTTGCCTTTTTATATAAAATTTCAGATTTACTTGCTCATATTAACAAAAACTCTTACTGGAATTTTGACAGAAATTGCATTAAATTGTAGAATAATTTAAGGTAGAGTTGGCATCTTTGCTATGTTACGTTTTTCAATCCAGGACCATAAAATGTCTCTCCATTTATTTATTCTTTGATTCTTTTATTCAATATTTTACAGTTCAGCACAGATACTGCACATGCTTTGTTAATTTATACCTAAAAGTATTTAATTTTCATGAAGCTATGGTGAATAATATTCTATAATTTTAGTTTCCAATTGTTCATTGTTAGTATAGGGAAATATAATTGATTCCTTATTTATTTTGAGATAGAAATCACACATGTGTGAGGGAAGGAGGGGTAGAGAGACAGGGAGAAAGAGAATCCCAAGCAGGATCTTTGCTGTCAGCACAGAGCCCAACACAGGGCTCTATCCCTGAGATCATAACCTGAGCCAAAATGAAGAGTTGGACACTTAATCAACTGAGCCACCCAGGCGTTATCTATAAATAGAGGCAGTTTTACTTCTTCCTTTCTTATCTTCTCTTTTCTTGCCTTATTGCACTGGCTAGGACTTTTAGTATTATTTTGAATAGGAGTGATGAAAGCAAGCATCCTTATTTTGGTACTGGGTTTGGGGGGAATGCACTTAGTCTTAATGCACTTAGTCTTTGATGTTAACAGCAAAGTTTTTATTAAGTGTTTCTTGGCACAGAGAGTATATTTCCTTTTACTTCCAATTTGCTGAGATTTCATTTTGTTTTGTTTTGTTTTGTTTCCAATTATGAATGAAAGAAAGAATCTCCAAGCCACATGCATTTGAGCCTTATGAAAATTTATTTGAACGACATGTTAGTAGTCTTGTTGTCAAAGAGACTCAAGGCCAAGATAAGGGTTAGACCCTTTAAAATATCTCCCAGCTAAGTTTTCTCTGTAGGGCAAAGGGGAAGAAAAAGCTTTCATCTGGACCGAAAGTAGGATGATTCCTGAAGAAGAAACCTGAAGGCGAGAGCTCTCTGGGTGGATAAGCCTATGCAAAGACGTGAGGAGCCAGGACTGGCTGGAGCAGAGGGATCACAGCAGGATATGGGGGCATTATGTGGACCTGCTATGGGTTTCTACTGCTCTGGGAGCCTGAAGAAGGAAGCCCCGTTAGCTCCAGTAAATGATCCTTACTTGCTACCTCTAATGACTCCAGAGCAATTTACCTAACAAGCCCCCCAGAAACACAGTCACCATGTCTTGCTAACATTTTTTTTTCATCAGTCAAGGCTCCTTTCTCCCTGGGGCTTCTTTCCTTAGAGGCTGTGGCTTTCACAGGGGGAAACCCTGGAACTGCAGACCCTTCCCTCCTCACAGTTCCATATCACTCTTAAAGCTCCCATTCCTTTCATGCTTGGGGGATGCTAAGAGCATTGTAGGCTGGCAATTCCCCTAAACCTGTCTTCTGGAGAAAGTTGTTAGTGAGCAAAACACACTCTTAGCATTTAGTAATCTTTTGGGCTTTCTTAACATTCAGATGATCCTTGATTTACAAATAAAACTTGTTTCTAAGCAGCCAAGAGTAATTGGAATATTTTATTAATTGAATCCTATTAGACAGGTGTGTAGAGAGCACCTGATTTGAAAGAGGTTCATATTTTGTATTGCCTTTCAGAAGGCAATTTAGTATTTGTCTGAATTCAGACTGGTAGAAATTTGATTTGCTTTGATAGCATTAGAAATATTTTAGTTCCTGGTTAATATGGCAGCTGATGTTGTGATTGCGTTTCACTAATTTTGGTGTGTGTATGAGTGTGTGTGTGTGTTGAAGGCATGACACTGTAAATGCAGTCAGTTACTATCATGACTATCTAACCCATATATCCTGACCTCACAATAAGCCTGATTTAACATTTGTACTTGAGAAATACAAGCTACCATTAATAACTTAATGAACATTTTTTGAGGTAGCTAACTTTAAAGGTAATGACTCTCTAATGATAATTTATAGAATTATTTAAGTTTTAAGGTCTGTTCCCATTTGAACTTAACAATAATATTATGGTATAGCCAGAGTCAGATGTGGTCACTATCTCCATTATACAGATTGGGGGGACTGAGTTCCAGGTAGATTGGTGTTTTTCCCAAGTTCTCAACAAATTAAGGCAGGACTAAAGCCCAGGGCTTTTCCCATCATTCCCTCGGTCTCTCTGGTGGCAAATGAAATTTAAGGTAAGTTAGTTGTAGAAACCAAGACCCTCTCCTTGTGAATAAAACTCTAGGTTTCTGGAAGCCACATGTGGGGGTAGGTATAATGAAGTGAAAGAGAGAGAGAGAGGCCCATGAAAATGAATAGGAGCTAAAAGAAAAATTGGGGAGTTTTCAGACTGAGGGTAGAGGTGAGACTCAGAAAAATCACTCAACAAACATTTACTGAGAAGTTAATAGTTCATAGCACAATGCTATTTGCTTAGGCTACACAGTGCTGGTGAGGAAGACATAAGTATCCAATGGAGCTCTAGACTTCATGGGTCTGACCTTGTAGTTGTGACTTTGAATAACGATCTTAAGTGTTTTAAATTTTCCTCAATACTATCTCGTCTATTATCTTAGCTGAGCCTCAAAAGTCTCTATTAACAACTTGAGAAATGGCATAATATAATAGATAAGAGCCTGGCTCTAGAGCCATATTACCTAGGTTCAAATCTCAGTTGTATTACTTTTTAGCTGGGTGGCATTTGACAACTTACTTAATCTTCTTGTGCCTCAGTTTCTTTATCCGTATGAAGAGGATAATAACACCTATCTCTATAGTTGTTATAAGAATTAAAATAATAAGGACATATAAAGCACACAGTGACATTAAAGTCAGTTATTATTACTTAAGCACAATAAATATTATACACATTTTACAGATTCAGAAATTAAATCCCAGATAAGTAAGGTGATTCTTCCAAAGCCAAAGAAGATCAATGATATATTTAAGCCTGAACACAATTCTCTGAGTCTTTACCTGTTTCCAGTGGCCAAATTAATGCAAAAGTATTTTTTTCATCTAGATATTTCCTTCATCCTGGGCTCCTCATCCAGTCCAATGACCAGTGGAAGTATGGATGGGATAGACAGAGAAGAGAAAAACTGCAGTCTATCCTAGTCTATAGCTTATTGAGCATCCTCACTCATTCCAATTAACTTGAGGAAAGCCCTCTTCACATCTTTGTTCCGGAGGCTGTAGATGATGGGGTTAAGAAAGGCAGAAATGACGTTGTAGAACAGGGCCAACTTCTTGTCATTTTCTGGGGAGGCTTCAGAGCCAGGCCTCATATACATGACCATGCATGGAATACAAAACATAGTGACCACAGTGATGTGTGAGGCACAGGTGGAGAAGGCTTTGATTCGTCCCTGAGTGGAGTGAATCTTTAGAATAGCCATGAAAATGCAAACATATGAGACCAGGATGAGGGATAATGGGATCAGGAGCAAGATGAAACCCAAGATAAAGTCCACTTGGTCATTGAGAGATGTATCTGCACAAGCCAACTTCAAGACAGCAGGGATTTCACAAAAGAAGTGGTTGATCTCATTGGGGCCACAGTAGGGCAGACTCATTGCAAAGACAGTGTAGATAAGGGCACAGGTGAGACCACAAAGGACAGAGCTGACTACCAGGACTACACACAGGGTTTGGCTCATCTTGACCCCATAGTGGAGTGGATAGCATATGGCAACATATCTGTCATAGGCCATGGCTGCAAAAATCCAGGTCTCAGTGATTCCCAAGGTTAGGAAAACATACATCTGGACCACACACCCAACATAGGATATGGTCTTATTCTTGCTTACTAGATGGATCAACATCTGGGGCACTGTGGTGGTGGCATAGCTGAGATCCAGTACAGAGAGGATGCTGAGGAAGAAGTACATAGGGGTGTGGAGGCGCACATCTACTCTGATCAAGGTAACAATGAGCCCATTGCCCAGGACTGTAAATAAGTAAAGAAAGAGGAAGAGGAAGAAAAGGATCCAGTTGGTCCTGGGATTTCTGGAGAAGCCCAGGAGGATAAACTCAGTTATAGAGCTCTTGTTTCTCCAGACATGGCCATGCATAGTCTTCTTTCTGAGGAAAGAAGAGAACATACTCCTTAATCCCTTGCAGACTCAATGGGAGGACACCACATGAGATCCACAGATGCGGAGACCAAAGTCATCTCAGAGCTAAATAATTGAACCAAGATACACACTTCCACAACCACGGAACATTCTGTTCAAACTGGCCTAATGTTGTTCCAGGTACTTAGTAGAGATTCTATAAATATGAAACGGTTTGTCTAACTAACTAGCCTTGATAAAATTCCAAGGGTGCAATGGAAGCAATTGTACCAGCTGAAGTCTTATTTTGAAGAACACACACACACACACACACACACACACACACACCATAAACCAAAGTAAAGAGGCTAGAAAAATTAAAAATGTTTTACAGTAAGCCAAAAAGTTCTAGAGGCCTCTGTAGTTCTTAAAGTTATTCTTTCAAATATCAAGACTAAGAGGTGTTGTAAAGGACAGTGTAGATGGGAAACAAACAAGCCCTAGCTTCTTCTCTTTGCCTTCTTCCTCTCTGCTGCTGTGCCTTCGAAACCCACATGCCATAAGTTTTCAGGAAAAAAGAGACTTTCAAATAAACTTTTTGGGGAAGAGAAATCTTTCCCCAGGAAGTTTTATTCCTCTTTTGTCTCCATTTTCCAGGCATGTATATCCTGTTTTATACCCCCACCTTCCTACAGTGTAATCACTGTAATCACTTAATCACTGTAATTGTGATTATAATTATAAAATAACAAACTGAAAAGTAAAGATGGCCAGAGACTCAAGAACTAAAACCTAGAGAAACCTTTTGTGCCACTGGTATTTCTCAAGAAAATGAAGCATATTTACCTGGGAATTAGGTGCCTATGTGTCTGGAAGCTTTTCTTAAAAACTAATAAAGACTCCTCCAAGGCCATGTTTCTCCCAGGAGAAAGTTGGGTGATGGGTGGGATTGGTCTTCAATTTGACCTGGACTCAGTCCTTGATCCTACCTGGGCAGGCCTGGATGACAGAGCATGTTACTGACCAGTCCTTTTCTTTTAATTTTTCTGCTAGTCCCTACGTGACTGCAACAGAGCATGGACAGCTGGCTGTACACCTTTTCCAGACCCTAAAGAAGGAAATGGTTATTTATAGAATGGCAATCTATAAAAGTGTTTTAATAAATGTAATTTCATTAGATTATCACCTCAACTCACCAAGGTCAATGTCACTATTCTCATTTCATACAACCAGCCATTCAAGGTCAGACAGAGAGTAGGACTCAAACCCCAAGTCCCATGCTCTTCCAACAACATTAAGTTGAAATGTGTCTCTCACACCATCAGATTTCATGCAGCTTTTGGCAGATCACCAAGCACAAAATAGGTCCACTTTAGATGACATTGGGAGAGAAAAATGACCTATGTAATCACACTTGTAGGGGGCAGAGAGTGTATATCACATAGAATTGCAAATGGTCAGGTTTTCTCATAGAGAACGCTAAAACCTTGAATCATGATTTCAGTATCTGAGATATTTTTTACTGGTACTGGAAAGGCTGAGATCTGTCCATTTGGGTTAATACAATGTCATATAAAGCCACGGGCAAGACTCAGGCTCAGATGAATGAGAAAAAATAATATTGATACTCCTGTTGGACAGACAATGCAATAGAGGACCATAGGGAGGGGAAGGGGGAAAAGAGTTAGGGAGAGGGAGGGAGGCAAATCATGAGAGACTCTTGAATACTGAAAACGAACTGAGGGCTGAAGGAGAGGGGGAGGGGGAGAAGGGTAATGGTCATGGAGGAGGGCACTTGTGGGGAAGACCACTGGGTGTTTTACGGAAACCAATTTGACAATAAACTATATGAAAAAAAAAAGAATGGCGACTAGTGAGATTTGAATAATAAATTCTCGCTCTGATTTGCAGATATGACCTAGGCTTTAAATACTAGTGTATGCTGGTAAATCTGAAATATATCTCCATCCTAGATGTCTTTTCTTAATTTATTGGTCTAGTTGCCTACTTGCCACCTATCTTCATTCTGGTATCTAAGAGACATGTTCAAATAAACATTTTTCTAAAGTCAAACTTCCACTCCCCTATAAAACTGCTTCTTTCACTCCATCTGCCCAGCCACCCAGCCTCTTGCTGCTCCTCATCCAAGGCATGCTTCTACCTCAGAGCTTTGGCACTTACTGTTCTCACTGCTAGAAATTCTCCTTCCCCAGAAATCTTTACTCCATCATCTCCAAGTATTTGCTCAACTGTCCATCTTTCCAGGGAAAACTTGAGTCTTTTCTGACCATCCTGCTTAAAACCGAAATATCTTCATTTCCTGTTTTCTTTCTTCATAGAATATGGGGTTTTTTTTATCTTCCTAATTATTGTGTACCATCAGTTTCTAGAATCATGCCTGGCATGGAGTAAGCATTATAAACATTGGATAAACGGATGGACTGAATCCAAGCTGAGCCTCTGAAGGGGCAAGCCACTGGTACTACTCATGGTGGAACTATATTTAGTGCTGAACTATGCTGCCTACAAAGCTAGCCATTGTGCTGAGCTCAAGGGAATCCTCATTCCCTTGGACTTACATAGCTCTCAACATATTTCTGAACAGGAACTGGCCTAGACCATTTACAGACATCATTTACAGCCACCCCACAAGAGCATAAAGTCAATACCTGCTATTAACTACACAGAGCCCAAGTGCTGCCCAGAAGTTTTTAGTATTTGGATCTGGAATTTAAAAGGGAAAAATGGTAACCTAGCTTATCTATACAGAGAAAAGAGCTTATGAGTAAAGGACCCATGAAACCATGTTATTTAGGGAAGAGTGGAAGATACTGAGAAAGCTTAGCTTGGAGACTTATGAGGAACTATGGAGACCTTACCAAAGAGTCTAAAAGATGTCATACAGAGAAAGGTGAAAATGTGTGTTATGTGTTCCCCAGAGCAAAAAATTAGAAATAATTGGTGAAAGTTGTGGGGGTGGTGTGGGGTGGGAGTTTAAGTTCAGTTTACAAAAGCAAAACCAAAAACAAACCTCTGGTGATTGATCTGCCCAGTAATGACACATTCTGCTGGTGGGGTGGTAGTGCTGGCAGTGAACTGGCAAGTGCTCCATTTTCAGAAGTGTTCAAGCATAATTATAAACCCACATCATTCCGCGGCACTATCACTATTTTGGAAGTGAAGTCAGAATGTACAACTTTAAAAGTCCCTTTTACCACAGACATCATAAGGTTCTAAAGCTTAGTGACACAGGGATTCAGAGAATCTATGATTTTAGGGTGTGACTTCTCACTACGCACCCAACCTCATAACACAATCTGGAGTCAAAGCAAAGAAATATGGTAATGATGAGAACAAAGAAAGCCTTAAAGAAAGTGGGAATGCAGTATTAGTCAACTGTAGTGTGAAATTCTAAAGGATAATTTAAAATTTTTACTGTTTTGTCTTTTTTTTGCAGAAATGGCCCTCCCTTGGGGGTTATCCTTGGTACCCAGGAGGGGTTACTCTCCCACATCCTGAGCAGAGCCCATATTGGGTCCATTCAGGAAGGAGATGGGGAGCCTGAGAAAAAGGGCAGGCTAGAAGCTAAAGGAAGAATATTGTTATGACGCCTGCTTTAAATCTTTATGTTTTCCTGTTTAAAATTCATAGGTCTAACAGGAGAGACCTGGCAGGGGACCATGGGGAGAGGAAGGGGGAAAGAGAGCGGGGAAGAGTGAGGGACACAGATCACGGGAGACTACTGAATACTGAAGACAAACCATGGACTGAAAGGGGAGGGGGAAGGAGGGAGGGGGTGATGGTCATGGTGGGGGCACTTGTGGGGAGAAGCACTGGGTGTTATATGAAAACCAATTTGACAATAAACTATTATAAAAAAAATAAACCCCCCCCCCAAAATTTCATTCTTGTCTCCTTTGAGAGAATGTTCTAAGAATGAAACAGAGGAAATATAGACTACTTAACAAATTGTTAAGTAGCAGCTGTATTTAAATCACAGGAGGACTACACAAGACCCAAGACAGAATGTGGACAAGAAATACCCCAAAAGAATATTTCCACTGATCTTTCTTCTTCCCTGATCTTTCCTGTTCTAGTCTCTCCCATCCTAAACACTACCAGAGAGACTGTTCAAAAAGGCAGAACTGGCCAAGCTATTCCTCTGCTTGAAAGTCCTTCAAGGCCTCCAGTGTTCCATGAACTAAGGCCCAAATCCTTAGCAGGGTGCCCAATGCCCTTTGGAATCAGATCCTTACCTGCCTGGCATCCTATCTTTATTTCCTATGCTTCTGCTCAGTCCTCATGCTTTTATATGACTCTCCAGCTAGGAATGGTTTTTACATTTTAACATGGTTGAAAAATTATTCATTGATGTCTGTGGCTGCTTTTGCCTATGACAAGAGTTGAGAAGCTGTGATAAAGACTGTATGTGTCCTGCAAAGCCTAAAATATTTACTATCTGGCCCTTTACGGGCTAAATTTGCTGACTCCAGCTGAAGACAAACCAACTTGCTCACCATCCTCCAAATATTCCAGGTGTTCTCACAAAGCTGTTTTCCATGAGGCGGTGTGTATCATGGAGGCAGGAGAGGCTCTGGGGTTAAAGAAAATTAGGTCTGAATCCAACTCTGCCACTTACCAACAGCACAACCGAGAGAGTCATTAACTTCACTAAACCTTCACTTCATCATTTGTAAAATTGGAAGAATAACATTTACCTTGAAGGTTCTTGTGAAGATTCAGTGTTATTTTAGGTATATGTAACACTATAGCAGTAAACATTGGTTGTTTACATTATTTCTATTTTAAAAAGACTCCCCAGTTGAAATGCCCTTCTCTGTTTCCTCCTCTTGGTAAAATCCTAATCATGACATTGTTCCGTGATTCCTACCATACTTCTCCTGTGATTCTCGCCATACTTCTGGTCTATGATAACACCTTTGATATGTTTCTATTACTTCCCATACACGGGCTGGTAAGCACACTGGTTTGTGGAGTTCCTTAATTGGAGAGCCATGTCTTACCTTTCTACCTCCAGTCCTTAGCACAGGGAATGGGTAATGGTTAATAAACATTGGATTAATGACTTTGTGAAGTTATACTGATGGCTTAAGAATGAGTTTGTTGCAAGGATGAACTTCAATGGTTTCTCCATCACTTTCTCTCTCAAAACTGTCAAGGTCTTCTCTGAGGACTTCTACCCAGGTTACTCACTGCTGGCAAAACCAAAATTCTCTTCTTGGCAATTTATTAGCTGAAATGAACAAAGTTAAGTGGAAAATAGGAGAAATGAATTCAATAATGCATGAACTGCCCTTGGTATTATCTTCCTCAAATGTGCTTCTTTTCCAGTCTTAATCTGTACTGCTTGAAATGGCCTTAAAGCGTGGGATGAGGCAGGGATGGAATGCATTTTCACTAAGCACTTACTACAGACCAGTTACTTTACAGATGAGATAGATAATTGTTAAGAGCATGGCACTAGAATCAGACCTGGGTTCTAGCTCTGACCATCGCTAATTTGCAGAATGACCTTGGGAAAGTTATCTGAACATTATGTGTCTACATCCTCATCTAGAAACCAGTGATCATAATATACTCATCTAAAAAGGTTGTTCTGATGATTAACTGAAATTGCTTAACACTGTGCCCATGTGTAGTTAGTGCTCCAACAAGCATAGCTACTACTACTATATTATTTCACTCTCACAGCAAGTGTTGTTCAAAAATTATAAATTAATAGGAAAAAAGAAAATTGAGACTCAGAGAGAGTAACTCTCCTGATGTTACACAGTATTAAAGGATATAACCCAGATGTGTCTTTCACCAAGAATCTTGTGTCACTGGGTCCTGCTGCTCCTGCACTATGTACAGATGACACTGTGCCAGAGCTAAGGCTGACAGGGATCTAGTGAAAGTAGCTTCCTCAGGCTTCTGGCTTGTCCTCAATGCCCTTTAACTATCCTCCCACTCTGATACCAAGCTTAGTACACCACCCTCCACACCTATGTTCCACAACTGCCTTGGGTAACTCCATTATCATATACTGGTCTATAAGAGAGTCCTATGTTAGCCACTTGCCAGAAGCTGCTGCATCTCAGCAGCAACCTAAAAGATACCTGGCTGGTGTTTTAATGAGGCCCACATGTGTCAGGGACCAAGGAGTCCCTAAGGGTGTAGCCAAATAGATGCCACTATCACCTCAGGAGCCTTCCAATCCTGAGGGATCTCATTACTCACAGGAAGGTTCAGCAAGGTGTGAGCAATCAGGATGCAGAGAAGGGCTATATATGCCCCAAAGGACACCAAAGATTCATGGGAACTAGAACTACAAGAAGGTTGTGGAAATTGGTACTTTAACTCAGGCCTCCATAATTGAGGCTCTTATATGAGTGCAGTCAGGAAGCCAACATCGGGACCCAAGTTCTAGCTGCTCTGTTGGTCTTATTTGAACTTTTTTTTAGGTCTCCTATAGAAAAAGAATGTCTAAACTAGAAAGCTCGTAGGTATTGCTTTCCCAAACTCCCATTTTAGATGTGGGGAAACTGAGGCCTGGAAATAGAAATAACTGTGCAAAGTCACACAGACAGAACTAGGGCTAGGAGTCAGGTATCTTGATCTCCATAAGTAATGCTGTTTCAACTGTCCAGTGATTGTTATGTCCCACTGAAGGCCGAGCTCATTGCACACTTGCCTTTGGCCTTTTCCCATTTCTATGCCTGCCCCACCCACTTTTAGCTCTCCTTTCTGGAGTCCAGGAAAATCTTTTCCCATCTTTGCCCCCATTGATTAAAGCACAAAGTGAGTGTTTGAGCAAGGTGGCTGTTGGAGAGGAATGGGGAGATGAGGGTGGTGAGTCTGAAGAAATTATCAGAGCCAGATCATGGGGAGTCTTATAGACCAGCCCGAAGAGTTTATAGTACATCCTAGAGCATCAAAGATCTATTGAAATTTATTATTAAAAAGTGGCATCTGAGTGACTCAGTTGGTTAAGTGTCTGACTTCAGCTCAGGTCATGATCTCATGGTTTGTGAGTTCAAGCCCCACATCAGGCTCTCTGCTGTCAGTCAGCACAGAGCCTACTTCCAAACCTCTGTCTCCCTCTCTCTTTCTTCCCCGTCCTCCCACTGTCTCTCAAAAATAAATAACAATTTAAAAAAGAGAGAGTGACATGGTTTAGTGGCATTCTGGAGCTGACTCAGTGGCTCATGAGAGCCAACTGTGTTCACTTCTTTCTTTTTTTAATTTTAATGATTTTATTTTTTTGATACAGAATTTTATTTTATTTTATTTTTAATAGTTTATTATTTTTTAAATAATAGTTTACTGTCAAATTGGTTTCCATATAACGCCCAGTGCTCTTCCCCACAAGTGCCCTCCTCCATTACCACCACCTCCCTTCCCCCTTCCCCTCCCCCTTCAACCCTCAGTTCGTTTTCAGTATTCAATAGTCTCTCAGGTTTTGCATCCCTCTCTCTTCCCAACTCTCTTTCCCCCTTCCCCTCCCCATGGTCCTTCATTAGGTTTCTCCTGTTAGACCTATGAGTGCAAACATATGGTATCTGTCCTTCTCCACCTGACTTATTTTGCTTAACATGACACCCTCACTTCTTTCCAACTCTGTTCAGCGATATCACATTGGTAGCTTGAAATTGGTCATGGTAGAAGCATTTACACCAAAGAAATTGGGAAACACAACAAATCAGAGCTTTTTATTTTTCCCAGAGAGGGAAATGAATGCACCTTAACTAACTGGAATTTAAATAAAAACTTTTAAAAACATTAAAAAAAATGAAAAGGCTCAAAATGGATCAAAGATTTGAACATAAGACCTGAAACCATAAAACTACTAGGAGTAAACACAAGTGGAAACCTATTCCAGTCCAAAATAAGATACTCACTAAAAAAATAAAAATTAAAAAGTCAGCTAAGGATCTATGTACAGAGATGATCATTATATCCCTGCTTAGAAGAATATAGCAAAAATGAGAGGATAGTTAGTCATCCCCTCTAATGCTATCATCTTCATGTCATAGGAGATCATGATGTTCTGTGAGAAAAGGACAAACAGATATAGAAGCTGAGCTCAGGCAGTAAAAGGACAAAAATTGGACCTAAGAGCATCTAAGGAGGACAGCCCTGGCAAACATCAGAGGCTTTTAGTTTGGGACTCCCAGGGGAGTGCGGGTAAAGTCCATCAGACTTTACCAATAAATATATACCTATATACCATACCATACCATACCTATATTTATATACCAATAAATACAAAGACTGAAGCTCAGCTTTGAGTCAGATCAACTCCTGAATAACCGATACAGCCTCATCCAGAGCCTCAAATGATTATTACAAGTCTTTTTTATACTTAGTGTCTGCAATTCAATAAAAAATTACAAGACACACAAAAAGATAAGAACTCACTCAAAATTAAGAGAAAAACAGAGACAATAAGAAATGGACCTATAGGACATCTAGATCTTGGAGTATATCAGACATGAACTTTATTATTTTTTTTAATTTATGTTTTAGTTAGTTAACATGTAATGCACCATTGGTTCAGAAGTAAAATCCAGTGATTCATTACTTACATACCCAGTGCTCATCACAACAAATGCTCTCCTTAGTAACATCACCCATTTAGCCCATCTCTCCCCCCTCCCTCTGTCAACCCATAGTTTGTTCTCTATCATCAAGAGTCTCTTCTGGTTTGTTTCCCTCACTTCTCCCTCCCTTATGTTCATCTGTGGTTTTTTTTCCCTCTTAAATTCCACATATGAGTGAAATCATATGATCTTACTCTTTTTCTGATTGACTTATTTTGGTCATCATAATACATTCTTGCTCCATCATCACATGGGAGTCTGTGTTAGGGAAGTCTTCTGGTCTTTGTTGGTTTCCTCATGAAGCAGTAATCAGCTGTGGGTCAGGTGGAAGAGCTCTGTTAATTTTGGCTGTGTTCTCACATTTGGGGACTTGCTGGTGACACGTTGACCTAGGTTGGCCTTCATTAGAGCAATAGGACTCTGCTTCACATGATTTCTCTTCCTACAGAAGGCTAGCATGTACTTATTTCCATGGCAGAGTTAGGGTTCTAAGAGTGTAGCTGAAAAACACCAAAGATCCTTCAGGCACACTGTCATTTTCACCATACAATCTTAGCCAAGGCAAACAAAATGCTAAATTCAGTCCAGATTCAAAGGTGTGTAAATAGTCTCCACCTCTCAATGCGGGGAGCTTCACAGTCACATTTCAAAGTACATGGAAACAGGGGCACCTGGGTGGCTCAGTTGATTAAGCGTCTGACTTCTGGCTTTTTTTTTTTTCAGACATGAACTTTAAAATAACTGATTAAATAATAAAGTGGGAAATTTCAGCAGAGACTTAGAAATTAAAAAAGAATAAAATTAAACATTTAAGTATATATATATATTTAATGTTTATTTATGTATTTTTGAGAGAGAGAGAGAGAGCGGGAGACAGTGTGAGCAGAGGAGGGACAGAGAAAGAGGGAGACAGAAAATCCCAAGAAGCCTCCACATAGGGCTTGATCTCTGAAATCAAGAGTTGAACGCTTAACTGACAGAGACACCCAGATACCCCCTAAAATTACAATTTTAGAGTTAAAAATGTAATTGTCATTTAAAATTCACTCCTAGGTTTCACAGAACTCTAGATCCAGGTGAATAGAAAAACTGGTAAGCTGGAAAGCAGTTCAAAAGAAAATACAGAAACTGAAGCACGATGAAATAAAATTACAGAAAATACATGTGTAAGAGACATATAGGCCATGATGAAAAGCTATAGAATAATATTTACATGTGATCTCAATGGTGACAAATGGTGCATAGAGACATAAAGCAATGCACAAAGATATTAAGAAAGTTAAGTCTGAAGGGTGACATTGGCAGTATACTTTAGTGGCTTTATATTTTTCTGTATTTCCCCCCTCAAATACATCCATTCATATAACAGCACTTTTTAAAGTTCATTTTAAGAAAATTCTAATTTCTTTGACTAATAAATGTTCCAGGAAGAAAAAGCTTTGTGATCCAACAAGTTTGGTAAATATTGTGTTAAGTAGAATTAGCATAGGTGTTTGCCTTGGTTTTAATTGCTCATTTATATATTTGTTTATCACTATTGGTCTTCCCAGAGTCTTTATCTTCTATATTGTGTATTGAGAAGCATGAAGAAGAGATCAGTGTCTTGAGGCTATTTGGGCAAGAAATTTTTTCATCACAGAATGTTTCACAGGATCAAAGTTCCAGGTAACAGTCCTTGGTAAATACCTGTCTAGAAGGGGAACCTGAAGCTCTTTACCATAGCATGCTGGGCCCTGTCTGTCATCTCTTCCCTGCCTGGGCCTGGGTCCCAGCCATCCTGCCCATTCTTCACAACCTCCATGCCTCTAGGCTTTTAGTACCCTGTCTCCTCTCTCTGGGATCCTCTGCCCCTGCTCTCTGCTCTCTTTCTATTTATCAAGTTTCTACTCATGCTTCCAGCTTCCAGTAAAAATATGGCCTCATCACTTCTCAGAGCTTTGAACATGTTTCCAGAAGCACAGTTAGTACCTGATGGCATCCTTGTCTTATACTTGTCTCTCACCACTAAACTGGGACTTAGGTTATCATGCCTACACTCACAGGGCCCAGCATTGAGCTTGCCAGACAGTTAGCATCAATGAACGTTTGATGAATGAATGAATGCAGCCAGCATCATAGCTAACTTTCTTTTCTCTGACAGGATAAGTATTACTTAAGTAATCTTAATTTCTTTCCCCTGTAATGATAATATATACAGATTGTAGAAATTTTAGAAAGTAGAGGAGGCAAGAAATAAAATAAAAAATCACTTATTATCTTACTACTGGGGGATATCTCATGTTAACATGTTAACATATATCCATTCAGGGTTTTATAAATGAATGTAAGAATATTTTATAAAACTTGGATTAACTTTATATATGTAACTTTATAACTTGATTTTTTCTGCCAAACATTATATCATATTATTCTCTTTTTTTAATGTTTATTTATTTTTGAGAGAGACAGAGACAGAGTGTGAGTGGAAGAGGGTTAGAGAGAGAAGGAGACACAGAATCCGAAGCAAGCTCCAGGCTCTGAGCTTGTCAGCGCAGAGTCTGATGTGGGGCTCAAACTCATGACCTGTGAGATCATGATCTGAGCTGAAGTTGGACACTTAACCGACTAAGCCACCCAGGCACCCCAATATCACACTTTTCAATGTAACTAAATATTGCTTGAAAACATGATATATGGTATTGGTTGCATAGCAAGCATTTAGTAGAGTTGATATATCATATTTATAGCTGCTTCTAATAGTTCTCTGATGAACATATTTGTAGATAAAACTTGGTATGCATTTCTGATTTTATTCTTAGGACAAAGTGCTAGAAGTGAAATTTCTGGACTCAAGCATATAAGTATTGTAAAGGTTCATGATATGTATTTTTATTAAATGAATTAATATATGTAAAATTTGTACAACTGTATTGGTATAAAAATGTTTAATGCATAGAGCCATGATTATTAGTATTATACTCTCCACATGATAGATTTATTGAGTACCTACTATGTGGAAAGCACTGCTCTAGAAAAGTAGAACCAAGGATAATCTTTTCAGCAAGGAATGTGGGTGTCAGTCTTACTCCATCCTTCCCAGCATTGAGTATCACCGTTTTTCCTTTTTTGCTAGTTTGATAGTTGAAAAATGATATCTCACTGATTCCATTTATGTTTATTAATAATAAAAGCAGACTTTTTTCCATGTGATTATAGCTGAACAACATTTACTCCTTTTTATATACCCCCTTTTTGTACCTGCTACCGTTTTCTACATTTTGCTAGTCTTAATTCAATAAGCCTACTGCTTACTGGCTTCATCTTCCCTCTCTGGCTTTTCCTGTAAAGTGTCTATTCCTTCGTTCAAGAAATACCTGTTGAAGACCAGTTTGTGGGCAGCACGGGGCTGGATCCTGAATAATCATGGTCTTGTGGCATGGAAGTTGCTATCCAGCAGAGAATTCATATGTTGAACCACATGCCTTTGTTATGAGAAAGAGGTACAGCATAATGCGGTAGGATTGAGGCGGGGTGGAGTTAAGGGTGAGGAGAGAACAAAGAACATAGGTGGAGCCCTGAAATGGGAAAGAGGGGGCCCAGTCAAAGCAAAGACAGAAGTCCAGTTTACCTCTAAGGAGAGAAGGAGGAACCAAGTGATCTGAGAGGAGTCTCAGGGGGAGGGTAGTGGAGCCAAATGCAGTTAGCCTCCAGCCATCCCTACTTGTCTCTAATCTGTATGTCCAAAACAAGTACACCACATCCCAAGTCACTGCAATGACAATCACTTTATTGCTCCTCCCAGGGCCAGGAGTCCTCCAATGTCAGGGCCTTTGCCCTTCCATCCAGTTAACCTAACACCATGTGTGCAGTTTCCAAAGGGTAATGAAACTTTCTCAAGATTCAGCCACAGGGCATACCTCAAAGCCCATTCTTTTTGGCTCAATAAAAAACTTTAATGGTTTATGATACCCCTTAGGATACCCCTTCTTTTGTTACCTGCTGAGACTCTAAAACAAAAGGAAGCTGAAAGATTGATGTATTTGGAAGATATTTCACAGTGACCAGTCTGTTAATCATGAGCTGTCTGCTATGCGCTGTATAGAGTTGAGATTTGGGACCAGGGCTGTGTGTATCATGGTGCCGTTGGGTCATGCAAATGAGTGTTTAGGGCATTGACTGTCCATCATGAGTCTTGTTTCTCTGTTCCCCAGCTATCCTTCCCTGGAAGGCCCTGCCCCAGCCTGTCACCTTGAGGAAAGCCCTCTGTATGTCCTTGTTCCGGAGGCTGTAGATGATAGGGTTGAGGAAAGCAGAGATAACATTGTAGAACAGGGCTAACTTCTTGTCCTCTTCCAGGGAAGCTTCAGAGCCAGGTTTCATGTACATGACCATGGCTGGCACACAGAACATGGTGACCACGGTGATGTGGGAGGCACAAGTGGAGAAGGCCTTCAGTCGGCCCTGGGCTGAACGGATCCTCAAGATGGCAATGAAGATGTTGACATAAATGAAAAGGATGAGGGAGAGTGGGACCAGGATGACACTAAAGCCAAGAATGAAGTCTACCCGGTCATTGACTGAGGTGTCAGCACAAGCCAGCTTTAAGACTGCAGGGACTTCACAGAAGAAGTGGTTGATCTTGTTGGAGCCACAGTATGGCAGACGCATGGCAAAAACAGTGTAGACAAGAGCAGAGATGACACCCCAGAGTCCACAGAATATAACCATTATTCCACATAACCATGGGCTCATGATTACCTTGTACCTGAGGGGGTGGCAGATGGCCATGTACCTGTCTATAGACATGATGGCAAAGAGCCATGACTCTGTGATGCCTAGCACCAAGAAAATGTACATTTGGGCCACACATCTGGCAAAAGAGATGGTCTTCTTCTGGCTAACTAGATGTGCCAACATCTGAGGCACAGTTGTAGTGGTATACCCCAGATCCAATATGGAAAGGATGCCAATAAAGAAGTACATAGGTGTGTGGAGGCGTGAATCCAGGCAGATGAGGATGGTAATTAATCCATTGCCCAGAATAATCAGCAGGTAGGTCATCAGGAAGGCTGAGAAGAGCAGAGGAGTGGTCCTAGGGTTGAAGGAGAAGCCCAAAAGGATGAATTCAGCCACAAAGGACTGGTTAGGCTCCTGCATCATGTTCTACTTCTAAATGAAAAAGAAAGGAACCAATTCAGATGGAGGACTAGCTAAGCTATGCACCAAGGTGAGAGTTACTGATGGGGTTGTGGTAGTAGTGGTCAGTGTCCAGTTATGATTAGACATTGTGACAGTCTATTTTACCTGCTCTTGGCCGCTGCCACTACTCTCAGGAGATCTATGAAGAAGAAAGGGCTTCCACATTTGGTACAGGCTCTGCCTCTGACCCACTAATAGTTACCCATTTCAGCCTCAGTTTCCTCAGCTGTGAAATGAAAGCACTGGGCTAGCTGATCTCTACTTTCCCTTAGTATCCCCTTCTCCTCAGTAATGTAGCCAGGTGTTAAGGGATAAATACTGACATGCAGCCTCTATGCAATGGGGCAAATTACAGTGAGAGAACTTACTTGGTCTTATTGGAGACATCAATTTATTTTCCACTTTAATTTTACCTTCAGTCTGGCCCAGGCTGGGCCATCTCTCTGACTACCTACTGCCCCCCTATTAGACCATGGTATTTTAGAAGGCACACTGACATCTAAGTCCTGGCTCTATAGTTGATTGAGTGAATGACCTTGAGCAACTCCTTTACCTCACATCCCTGCCCCCTTGAGACTACTTCCTCAAGTACAAAATTGGAATAATTGTCTCCTTGCAAGAGTATGATATCTATGATATGTGATATCAAGGAATATTTTGTCATGTAAACACCACACAAAAGGCCTACCATGGGTTAGGTGCATGGTGAATATTAACTACATCCCTGGATGGTTCTCCACACACAGGACTGAGATTTAGATTGGAGCTATGCAAGCAAACTTCCTGAGAAATACGCCACCATAATTGAAGTGCACAGTCAATTTTCACTCTCCCAGATGCCCACCCTCTGTCACTTCTCCTCATAACAGCCAGACTCTCATTGTTTTAGTTTCTTACTGATTCTCAGCTCTTTCTCAACTTAACCTCCCTCAGCCTCAGCTTCTTCATGGAGAACAGGGAAAGGATAGCCTCACCAAAGAGATGTCATGTGCATCATTGGTTCTTAGGAATGAGAGCAATCTTTATGGTGTCAGTATGTCCCTTCTCCTGGCACCAATATATCCGATCAAATCTACTTGTTCTCTAATCTTATTCTCCTTTGGAGCACCATGAGTGAGTCTGTACAAGAGCCTGGTATACATTCAATACATCACATAGCTTCTTGACTTTGGCCAAAGGACTGCATACACTTTGAACTTCCGATATGCTAAGCACTTTTCCAGAGTCTTCACAGACATTATCCAATAGCTTTCAGATAGCTGGAAAATAACTACATTTATTTATTAAATCCCTACCTTTCATGAAAAGGTCTTTGCAAGTCACATTATCTCCCCAGGGAGAAAGGAACAAGGTATAAATAAATAGTGGATTCTTCTTGAACCTTAACTCTGGCTTTACTTGCTATGTGATGTTGGGTTGCTAGCTTGTTTCCTAAGCCTCAGTTTCCTCACCTGTAAAATAGGGGAAAATATTTATTTTGCAAGTCACATTCTTCTTGAGATAAAGTTTCCCAAGGACCCAGGTGGGAATATTCTACCTTGGGGCCAAGAGTGGGAAAATGTGCTACCATTTCTACTTTTAATTTTTGACACAAAGCCGATGAATTGACTGACTTTTTAATAGTTTTATATTAAAGAGTGTTTAACCTGGTTGATCCATGCAGGGAGGCTGAGGGCAACTTGAATGAGCTGTCTATTTCTTTTTCCTGGGAAGAAAAGTTTCCTGACTCTCAGTGATTATAACCAGAAGCTCCATGTGAGGAATAACAAAGGGAGACATTATTATCTACCATGATGAGCCTAACCTCTGTGCCACTATTTGGGCCAAAAATATAGAATTTGGATTTTGAGCTGCAGCTTACAATATACCTTGACATTCACTTCCTCTTTCAGCCTCATGATGACTCTGTGAGATGTATAGAATAGACATCATTATCTCCACTTAACAGATGAGAAACTAAGGCTCAGAGATGGAATATATAGGAAGAATGGAGTATCACTCATTCTGCAACAGTGATCATGTTTTTGAGGTGTAGTAAAACCATAGCTAATCAGAAATCAACTAATCTGAGTCCTCAATTTACCTAAATATTTTCTGTTTTTGATCCTTAGGGGGAAAGGCAAATCATGAGGTCAAGGAATCTTGTGCTGGGCTTAATTTAACGATATGATATATGGGTGTAGATGTGCTCACGGGTGAGTGCACGCGCACACACACAGAGTAAGTGATGCCTTTTTTAAACGGTGAACAAACTCATACCAGTTAGAAACCTGGGAAAATATCCTCAGCTCCCTTCCCACCCCCCTATATCCTATCTGACTTCAGGTTCTATGTTGCCACCTCAAAGATACCTCTCACACCCATCCAACCCTCTCCAATCTCACTGCGACTGTCTGGTTCAGACCCTGGCCCCTGTCTCTCACCTGGTTTCATCTCTGTCCTCCAGCTAGGTCCTTGCCCAGCCCATATTCTGCACTAGCCAGCAGAGCACTCTTCCCAAAACAAAAGTCTGACCTGGCCACTCCTTCCATCCTTCAGTGGCTCCCTTGCCTACTGGCAAAAGCCAAAGAGAGTTAGATGAATCCCTGGCTTTATGCCTCAAAGTCAGACTCTATTTTGGTCACCAGGTTCCAAGGCAGGTTGTTGAGCTGACACTTTGAAGGACTCTTTGGCCACTGCAAAGGCTGACACAGAAAGCATCCCAATGGCCCAAGTTGCCATGTGCAAAAAGGAGACATAGAAAGGAGATAGATCTAGGCCACAGTGGGAGCTTGTCACAGAGTTACTCCTGGCACCCAGCAGGTCACCTTGGAGTCTATGCTAGGTCAAGGTGAACCAGAGCAAACTGAGAAATTCTGCAGGTCAGACACAGCCCCAAGAGCAGCTCAGCCTCACGGTGCACAATGTTCTGGTTTCCCACTGTAAACTTATTACTTAATATTGAGCCCAGCATAGTAAGAGCAATAGAGCGATAATTGCTTGCTGAATGACCAAGAGACCTTGGGAACCAGAAAAATAAAAAAGAGAAGAGATTACAGGCATTGCCTCTCTCCCCACACTTTTCTTTCCAGTTTATCAGAGATCTGGAGAAAACTACCTGGGTCTGGAGTTCACAAGTCCCTTGGGGAAAATCAGGGCACAAGTAAGTTGAGGGAAAAATATTGGAAAAGCTTGCACCAAGTGTTATGAATTTCTATTGTTTCTCTCAATTACCATCCTATCCTACCCAAAAAATAATAAAAAACAATATTATTTTAAATAATATAATTCAATAACTAATCTAATAATTAATAATGTATAATATCATGTAATATATGTATATAAACATGTACAATTCTATGTAATAATGAATAGTAATGTAATATAGTAAGATATTAGTGTAGTTATTGTTTGAGCAATTCACTATGTGCCACGCATGGTTTACATGCATTATAGCCGGGGTGATAGCTGAAAGATTTAATAATAAATATGGGCACCCTCTGATCAGAACAGATATCTGCCATCGGAAACAGGAAAAGCTGTACCAGAATGTGCACAAGCTGAGCAAGGGCCCTGCACATAGCCACCCTGTGAGTGGGCGTTATTGCTGTGCCCATTTTATAGGTGAAGAGAAGGAAGACACAACTTGCCCAGGGTCACAGCTTCGGCCGATGCTAAAGCCTGAGCTCATAACCTGGGCTCATAACCTGGGCTCATAAGTGCCTCTCTGAGCATCTCTGACAAGAATGTAGTTGGACTGACCCACCTGGAAACAGGACTTCCTGTCTTCTCCACATCAACTACTTTCTCACTTGCTCTCTCAAGTCCTGCTTCCTCCAGGGTGGAAGCTGAAATGAAAGGGGGCAGGAAGAGCTGAAATCATGGCCAGAAAGATGGGTGAGTGAAGTTGAGGTAGACAGCTCCCTGGGTGAAGCAGACGCAGGGAGGCAATGATGCCAGCCATGCTCCTAAGTCTGTCGCCGCCTGCTCTGTGCACAGTGACACAGCCACATGCTGGCCTTGCCTGAGCCCATGCATCCCCTCTGATCTCCTTTTCTTAGTCTCTGTCCTCCCAGCGAGCTGAAGGAGGAGAATGGGCACCCTGATGAGAGGTCAGCGGACAGGCAGGTGATGCCAGAGCTGGCCCTTACCCA
The DNA here is from genome assembly GCF_006229205.1 of Suricata suricatta. Taxonomy (NCBI): domain Eukaryota; kingdom Metazoa; phylum Chordata; class Mammalia; order Carnivora; family Herpestidae; genus Suricata; species Suricata suricatta. Next base: position 109,002,359 of record NC_043707.1, on the reverse strand, counting down.
CACGTCCCCCTTCTGCTGCATCAAGCAGCTGCTGGAAGCCTCCATGCTGTCTGGGAAGAGGAGAGACAATTGCTTGTGGAGCACAAGGTAACCGGGGCCTTGTCTGAGGGCCTGGAGTCTGCTGACCAGGGGATGGGTGGGATGAGCCACAGGAGCCTGGTGGAATCCAGAGAATCCTGGGAGACTGAAGACAGAGCAAGTATGAGCAGGGGTCTGAAGTGGCAGCTCCTTATCTAAGGGCAGCAAGGATGGACAAGGCTATAAACCAGAGACCCAGACTGGGCAGAACAGAGACACCGAAGCAGATCAGGAAGGATCAGTGTACACAGATGGACAGACAAGGAGACAGAGGACCACAGTGGCAGGAAAGAGAATCACTAGACTGGAAAGGGATGGAAAGTGAAGACAGAATCTGCAGGTCAAAGAGAAACCTGGAACCTGGACTCAGGGAGCAGGTGTTGGCCCTCAGGGGCCCCTGGAAGCTGTGCTGGGGAGGTTTCCTCCTTCACTCACCGCCTCTTGCCAGAGGACACTGAACAGGGATGCCAGAAACATACTGCCTCTCTGAGCACTGTGGGCAGACGCCGCCGTCAGAGTAAAACCCTGCCTCTGCCCACGGACCCCCTCCCAGCCAAGGACAGCAATCCAAGTCCCAGCAGGGCATGTGCCTGAAGGTGGGTTTGGGCAGGAGTCTTGCTCAGATATGCTCTGATTTCTGGTCCCTCCCCAAGCCCTCAGCAACGCCCCACAGATCAAGGCTGGACAACTTCAGACATTCACCAAACCTTGGGACTGGAGGCGATCTTGGAGAATCTAATTCCTGCTGGGACACACATTTTCTCTGTAGCTTCCTGGCAAAGGATGTTCCATCTCCTGTTCATATGCTCCCAAGGACAGGAAGCTCACTATCTATCAAGGCAGCTTATATAACCCTTCAGAAAAATCCTTGTACTGAAATTTAAAAAATAAAAAAAAGAAGTACTTCTGATATCAGTGTTGTGTTCTATTAAATACTTCTTTGCCCCTCCACCCTCCTGCCTCTAACCACAGCCTTCTCTCTCCTCCAGAATCCCCAGTTTGTATTACAATGTGTTAGCCCTTACCTGCCCTCCTTTTCCTTGTGAGTGTATGTGGGGCTGTCTGCGTTGTCTTCTTGGCTCTTGATAAGCCCTCATGCTCTGATCAGCCCATTTTCCCCAAGCTGGAACCCTGCCATACCCAACATCTCTAGTGCGGGGAGCACCCCCAGCAGACGCTTCACACTCAGCACAGGGAGGGCCCCGCCCTTCGGCTCAGCACCTAAGGCCTCCAATGAACAACCTCTGGGGAAGCAACTGGTGCACAGAAGACCCAGGGGTTTGCAGTCAGATGGACTTGGTCACTGTGAGCTGGCCAAGCCACTTAGCTTCCCAGAGCCTTTGCTTCCTCTCTGTAGAATGTAGCTGTGTTCCTTACATCATAATAATACCTGCTATTGGGTTTTGTTTGCTTGTGTGTCGGTGTGGGTGTGTAGTCATTATGGACCAGACATTTGATACCTTTGCAGCAGTATTCTCACCATTTTATAAATAAACAGAGACTCAGAGTACTAAGGAGCCTGTGTAGAGCTGGGACTCCGAATGCAGTTTTGTCTGACCATACCAGCACCAGGCTGTGCGCCTAACTGGTGCTGGTCCCACCATTGTGATCAGGCACAAGGCAGACCAGAGGCAGGAAGCCATGAGTCATCTCGTGTGGGAAGGGCAATCTTATGTGCAGTGGGAGGTGGTTGGCTAATGAACGCTAGACCCCAGAGCAGCACTTTTGAGGGCTGAAGGCTCTGCAGGGGCTTCTGCTGGGTATACATTCTCTTGGGGCTAGGGAAGGAAAAGGGGGAAAGGGGCCAGCATTTATTAAATATCTGTTATGTGCCCGGTACTTCACAGCATCATTTCATGTAACTCTCCAAGAAGCAAGTTATTTCCACTTTATCAACAAGGACACTGAAGTTCAGAGAAATGAAATGACTTATCCAAGGCATTGGATAAGTTGGAGGCAGCCGAGATCCCAATTTAAACCTGCCATATTGTAAAGTGCTTCTATACATGCTGCTTGGGGAGGAGGATGACAAGCCAGGACTACCCAAGTCTCTAGTCTGGGGGGAGTCTGCCCTCAGCTTTTCTGATTACCCCAGTTTGGACTCCAGGCTTCCCAGGAGGGCGGAGTTGTTTCTGAGACTTCCACGTGAGCTACAAGGTGGTAGAAGCTGAGTGGGAAATAGTGAATCCTGTTCTCAGTCAAGAGGCCAATCTACTGTGGATTCCTTTGTATCAGGGACAATCCCTGATGCAGTCTTCTCTGTTTTCTGAATTACAAAAGGAACCCATGTTCATCAGAGAAATTTCATAGACATAGAAAGGTAGAAAGAAGAAAAGAATTACCCTTTAGTTCCTTCAATGTCACTAATGTCTTCTAGATGTTTCTCTCTAATTTTTTTGTATGTGTAAATGATAGTGGCTTCTTTTTTCTCATCTCATTCATCTCACACTTTACATACAATTTTATTGTGACAGATACTACTTGGTTGACTATCCATTTCTCCCTTCTTTGCTCTCAGAACCACATTCTTGTTGCCAAAGATTGTCTGAAGCAGTCAATACCTCATGAATGGTCCAAGCCCAAATGACAGTGCCATTTTTCCTTCCCCAGAATCTCTTTCAGTGAGGGGAAGTCACATAATTTGGTCCTGTCCAGTGCAACACAAGGGAAACTCAGCTGAGGAGTTTTTGTGAAAAAATTTCTTTTCCTAACTAAAAAGATAGAATGACAGTGACAGCGATACAACCCCTTCCCCTAAAACTCCCTTCCTCTCACCATGAATACAAATGTCACATCTGCAATTGGGCAAGTCCTCTTAAGACTGTAAGGAAAAGTCTCAGAGAATCACAGGGGTTTTCCCACTAACACTATCCAGCTGTGAACTAATATGAATAATTTCTTACCTCAAGAATTCTTGTTAAGTGAAGAGAAACAAAATTCCTATATATCTAAACCACTGCAAGCTGGGGTTTCTGGGGTTTGTATGCAAATCTTAAGGGATTAAGTTTCTGCCTTTATTCTTTACATGGCAACGAGAAAGAATGAAATCTGGCCATTTGTAGCAAAGTGGATGGACCTCGAGGGTGTCATGTTAAGTGAAGTAAGTCAGGTGGAGAAAGACAGATACCATATGTTTGCACTCATAGGTCTAACAGGAGAACAGGAGAAACCTAATGTAGGACCGTGGGGAGGGAAGAGGGAAAGAGAGTTGGGGAGAGAGGGGGACACAAAACCTGAGAGACTATTGAATACTGAAAATGAACTGAGGGTTGAAGGGGGAGCGGGAGGGGGGAGAGAGGTGGTAGTAATGGAGGAGGGCACTTATGGGGAAGAGCACTGGGTGTTATATGGAAACCAATTTGACAATAAACTATTAAAAAAGTCACAAAAATAATAGTATTGTATTCATGTTACCTATGTATGCATGAAAAGTATAAAAATAAATTAATCAGATACACACTAAAAAAAGTTTCTGCCTTTAAAAAAACTTAACATTATTTGGTAACCCTTTTACCATCTAATCACATATTCTTTTTAAAAAAATTTTTTAAATTATTTTTGAGAGACAGAACATGAGAGGAGGAGGAGCAGAGAGTGAGGAAGACACAGAATCCAAAGCAAGCTCCAGGCTCTGAGCTGTCAGCACAGAGCCCAATGCGGGGCTTGAACCCATGAACTGTGAGGTAGGTCATGACCTGAGCTGAAGTCGAACACTCAGCTGACTGAGCCACCCAGGTGCCCCTACTCAGATATTCTTTATAATCATTATTGTCAAGCAATTATTCACCTATTGTTGGATGTGTAGTTTTAGTCCCATTTTTTTCTATTACAGATCATACCAAATTGGGTATCACCACAATATATTGATTTCCTGGCGCAAGAAATTTATTGAGTTGAGTTAGAGTTATAAAATAGAAAGACACCAATTTAAAGGTGCCTGGGTGGCTCAGTTGGTTAAGTGTCTGACTTCGGCTCAGGTCATGATCTCGCAGTTTTTGAGTTCCACGTCGGGCTCTGTGCTGACAGCTCAGGGCTTGGAGCCTGCTTTGGATTCTGTATCTCCCTCTCTTTCTGTCTCTCTCCTGCTCACACGTTGTTCCTCTCTCTCAAAAATAAGTAAACCATAAGACACTCTTAAATACAGACAACAAACAGGATGGATAGAAGGGTGGGGGAGAGGGGAAACAGGTGATAAGCACTGAGGAGGGTACTTGTTGGGATGAACACTGGGTGTTGTATGTAAGCAACGAACCACAGGAATCTACCCCAAAAACCAAGAGCACACTTTACACACTGTATGTTAGCCAATTTGACAATAAATTACATTAAATAAATAAATAAATGAATAAACATCTAAAAACTAAGAAAAAAAAAAGAAAGACACCAGTTCAAGACTTTCGTTCCCAATCAGGATGAAGTTAACAGAGACCAGAATTAGACCAGAATTACTGTCCCACCTGTAATAACTAAAACCCTTGGCAAAATATCCAAAATAATGTTTCCCAAGGCATTGGATGTTAGGCAACAACAAAAAAAGCCCAGTGATTTGTGAGGGAGGGAAAAGCAATGGGTCGAGCCCTGTGGCCGTCCCAGCGTAAGGCTCACGAAGTTACCAGGCTGCCGAGAGGGACGTGAGAACACAGAGAAGGCTCATGGTTTCCCTGGATGGAAGAGGTACAGTTGAGAGACTGGATGGCTGCCATGCACTGAATGTTTGGGTCCCCTCAAAGTTCATATGTTGAAGTCCTAACCTCCAATAGGATGGTGTTTGGAGGTGAGGCCTTTGGGAAGTAATTAGGTGTTGAAGGTGGAGCTCTCGTGATGAGAGTAATGCCCTAATAAAAGAGGAAGAGACATGAGATCGTTTCTGTCCACCATATCAGTACACAATGAGAAGAGAGACTTTTATAAGCCAGAAAGAGGGCTCTCACCAAGGACCCAAACATGCTGGCACCCTAATCTTGGACCTTCAGCCTCCAGAACTGTGAGAAATAAATGTTTGTTGTTTAATCCATCCAGTCTACGCTACTCAGTTATAGCTGTCCAAACTGAGCAAGACGGAGGCCAAGGTGACTGGAATTCACAGAGCAGAGTACTGGGGAAAAGGAAGCTCTGGAGGTCTGCAGAGGGTCCTGAGCAAGGCTCAGATGAGCACTGATGAGTGTATGTGTGGAAGAAAGCACCAGAGGATGGGAAAAGGGGAAGAGAAATGGGAGGGTTAGATGGAACCATTCTTGGAGCTCTCTCAGGGCCAGAGATATTTCCTGTTCTCACTTGCTGGACTAAGTGCTGCTCCGATCTTGCCCAACAAAACTTAAAATCAAAATTCAAGAGAATCAAATTGTCTACAATTAACTACATTCTAGAAAAGCATCTTGATAATATCTATCAGGAATTCAAAAATATCTGACACTCAGTAAGGTAAGGTTCAAAATGCCTGGCATCCAATAAAAAGTTTCTAGGAGTGCAATAAACTGAGAAGATGTGAAACACCATGAGAAAAATCACTCCGTTAAAACCAACAGAGAAATAACACAGATGATGGAATAAGTAGTCATGGACATTAAAAAGCTGTATCTAGAGGCTTCTCGGTGGCTCAGTGGGTTCAGCGTTCAACTTTGGCTCAGGTCATGATCTCACGGTTCATGGGTTCAAGCCTCACGTCTGGATCTGTACTGACAGCTTAGAGCCTGGATCTTGCTTTGGATTCTGTGTCTCCAATCCCCTCTCTTTCTCAAAAACAAATAAACAAATAAACATTAAAAATTGTTTTAAGTTGTATCAATATTCCATATGTTTAAGAAGCTACAAGAAAGACTGAGCATATTAAGGAGAAATGTGAGAGATATAAATCTAACTTCTACAGGTGAAGTAATATGCTGGATGAAAAAAAGCACTGAGTGGGATTACAAAGATTAGTAAATGTGATAACATGACCATAAATACTAAGAAATCTCATAGCAATGACTTCTATTTCCACCTTAAGCAACTTGGTAAAGAAGAGCAAATTAAACTCAAAGTAGCAAAAAGAAAAAAAAGGGAGGGAAATAATAAAGATCAGGAAACCCATGAAACACAACACAGAAAAGAATGATGCAAATCAATAAAACCAAAGGCTGGTTTGTTGGTTTCTTTGTTTTTAGAGAGGATGAATAATATTGGTAATAGTCAAGGCAGACTGATCAGGAAAAAGAAGATAAAACACAGATTTCCAATGTCAGATATGAGAAAAGTAACACCAGTATCGATTCCATAGATATTTAAAAAATTCCATAGACATTATGAAAAACTTTATTCTAATAAATTAGATAACTTACATAAAATGGACAGATTCATTGAAAGACATTAACAAACCAAAGCTCATTTGATAAGAAATAGGTAAGCTGATAACCACATACCCATTTTAAACACTTAATGTGGAGTTAAAACCTTTTCACAAAGAAAACTCCAGACCTAGATGGATTAACTTTGAATTCCACCAATCCTGTAAGGAAGGAATAATTCCAAGTCTTCACTAACTCTTCTGGAAAATACAAGAGGAGGGAATAATTCCCAACTCACGGTAAAGCCAACATCATTCTAATGTGAAAGCCAAATAAAAATATTACAAGAAAAGAAAACTACAGACCCATATCCCTCATGAAGACAGATAAAAAATTCTTCACAAAATTTCAACAAATGCGAGCCAACAATATATTTTGAAAGGTTAATACATCATGACCAAGCGTCAGGCGAAAAGAGATGAAGTTGAAAGGCAGGAAGTATACCAGAAGGAACAGGTGCCAGAGGGGCACAGGTCTGGGCTCCAACCCCATGTGGACCACTTCCCAGCTGTTGCCTCAGAGGATGGGATGACTTGCTGGACTACACCATTTTTCATGATTGGTCAGAGCCTCCCACCCATGAGGCATGTTCCTTCAAGTGAGTTCTTGTCCTACACCATTTAATGAGGCCAAGCCAGTCTTCTGCCTTTCTCTCCTGGAATTCTAGATGGACCCAAGAGAGAACTTAATTGGAGAGGGTGTCTTCCAAGTGGATCTTAGAAAGGCTGTACATCTGTCCTGGCCTTTGACCACCTGGCTCCTGCATCCAGCCTTATAGACACGCTATAGCCTGACTGTACACACCGTGTAAACCAGAACTTCACCTTGGCAATAGAGATGCTACAGTAGAATGATTTGGAATCTGACAGATCTAGGTTGAAATTCAGACTATGTAATTTATCTACTAGGAGGTGTGAGCAAGCCACTTAATTCTCTTATACTCCTGACTATCACATGGCTTACTGACTTTGTTGTGAGGACTAATTAGATTATGTGTAGTGCTCAGTGTACCATCTGATAAAAGTGAGTATTCCATAGTAGGCAATTATTGGTACAGTAATAGATTTGGTAGCATTTACACAACAAGGAAGTCTATGGACTTGGGTTATAGTGGGGTTCAATAAATGGCAGAAACAAGGACACTAGGAAGCATTAGCAACATTTATGTTATCCATACTCAAGTCTTGGGCATGCGGCCATGGATAAGATGCTTGAGGATATAAAGACATACACATATGCTGTGGAAGGAAACAAACACATCTTATGAGTACTATCGCTGTGTCACACAGGGATGTGGCAGCTTGGCTATAGGACTCCTCCCTCTTCTGAGTCTCATTGGGAGGAAATTTCAGTCCCCAGTGGAAACTTAAGAAGGATGCCCAGCTCACTAGCTCCAGAGGCCATGCCTGAAGTGTCTATGACATTAAACTCCCTGGCTGAGGCTCTCATCCAGCCCAGGGGCTCCATGTTGCATTCACCAGCATGGACAGAGAATCCTCAGGGCTTACCAGAGAATCAGAAATCCACTCTTCAACCCCCTGCGAATACAAAGAGGACCTCTGTGTCTGCCAGCTGAAAGCTCCTCCCTCCAGGGCTGCTCTGCGTTCAGCACACTTAAGAGAGACCAAGGTGTTCCCTGCAAGGCTACAGTGCTAAGGTGAAGGGATGGACTGCTTCTACAGTGTATGAGACCAAGAGAAAGCAGGCTGTTGGGGCCACAGGAGCGAAGGAGGCTACTCAAGCAGAAGAACAGGGTGCTGGTCATTTGTATTTGGGACTGAAGGAAGGGTTGGAGGGTTTCCTGCCTTGGGCCTCCCCAGGAATGACAAAGGAGCCCAGTTTTCTCTGCCCGTCTCACTGGGGGAGAAGCGTAGGGGGCGCCTGCCCTCACTGAACAGGAGTGGGATCTCTAGTGCACTTTCCAGCCTTGCACAGGTCTGTCTCAGGAGCACCATACCAACCCCACACCTGGCATGTGTGCTGGGGCCTCTTCCTTTTTCTGCACCCAAAGAGCAGAGCCTGGGAAAGGACAGGGAAGTATTGACAGGTGGACAAAGGAGAATAGATATGAATATGATGTTTTCCTAGCCCGAGGGCTTGACCTAATAATTTCTTCATAAGTGCTTTGAGAGAGGCAGTAGGCATAGTGGTTAAAACCTGGCAGGCTATGCAGCCAGAAACCCAGCACTGGAACAGGCTCCGAAAGCAGACTGCAGTTCCTGCTAGGTACTGTGGAGAGATCTAGAAGAGACATAATCTCTGCTCACAGCTTGACTGGGAAGACAATATGCAAGACCTAGATAGATTGAGTAAGGAGGAAACCCCAGGCTGAGCTGTGAAGGTAGGTGGGATGTGGAGAAGCAGAAAGAGTTACAGAAGGCATTCCCAACAGAAAAACAGCTTGAGGGAAGCAAGGTATATATCTACATGGCAGGTATGGCTGATACTGAGAAAGCTGGGTAGCTTGGAATATCCACAGCTCAGACAGGAGGGCCCCCCAGCTGCCCAGACTATGATCCTTTTGGTGACCATGCTGTTAACCTCATGGCTCAGAAGTCTCATTTAGGTACTGGTGAATCACAGACTTGAAGATCGGTTAGAACCAGATGGGAGAGCCCTTAAATTCCAGACTGAGGAAACATGAGAAAGGACATAACAGATGAAACAGTATTGGTGACCGGTGGGTGGACTAGGAAGGGGACCAGGAAGCAGACCATGAAAAAGCCCAGTCTGTGGTGTGGACAGGTGGAAAGAAGAATGTGATCTCCTCCTCCTTTGCAGCCCTAATTATCCTGGCTTTAGGGTTGGCCTGGCACCACTGACCAGTCCTTATCTCTTGGAAGTTTCCCCTCAATGTCTAAGATCCTGAGCTTCCCTTCTCCTCTCTCCTTCACAACCACTCCTGATTTGAGACCTCCTTCTTCTTCTTCATCCAATTCCTGGTGTTCCCTAAAGCGCTGCACAAAAATATCATATCATCTTCTTTTTCCCAAACAGCCTCAAACAACATTCCCATCTTCCAGATCCCCACAAGCACCCTGTAGCAATCGGTTCTCACAATTGTGTTTTCAGCCCAGTTCTCTGGAGCTTCAGATACTTGAAAATGCCAGGATAGCTCCCCTCTGCTTCCTTCACCCCTCTTCCCACTCAGCTGCCCATTACCTAAATCCCTACCTTTTGTGGAGCACAGCCAATAGACTAGGTATATACAACCCCCACTGTGGAGGAGGGATTACAGATGAAGAATATGGGGCTCTGGAGGCTAAGAGACTTAGTGGCAGGTAAAGAACCTATAAGACTCAGGTTTGTGGACACTGAGTCTACTTATGCTCCATGCACTCTCCTCTGCTCTGGTGTCATATCTCCAACTCCCAGAAGGAATCTCTTGCCAACACAATCCTGTTCAGTTGACTTCCCAGTTCAGCCTTCCCCCTGGTGTTCATGGTATGGATGTGATCATGGGTCTCCAGGCTGGCATTCCTGTATCAAAGAATAGAAGAGCTGGAAGTTTCCTTTGGAGTGGGCAAACAACAGCCTCACTTAAAAAGGGTGCTGTTGGGGTGCCTGGGTGGCTCAGTCGGTTGAAATCCAACTCTTGATTTTGGCTCAGGTCATGATCCTAGGGTTCTGGGATTGAGCCCCACCTCAGTATACCCACACCGAGTATGGAGTCTGCTTAATATTTTCTCTCATTCTCTCTCTCTCTCTCTCCCTCTCTCTCTCTCTCCTCCCCTCTTTCCCTAAAATAAAAATAAAAATAAAAATAAAAATAAAATAAAAATAAAAATAAATGTGGCTGTGAACATAGCAAACTTGAGACAGAGTTAGGACCAGCCCTTTGCTCTTCTGATTTCCAGACTCATTCCACTTATACTAACCCCTTTACTTGTCTAGTGTTTTATAATTAGCCAAATATCTTGATGTACAGAATCTTAGATGTTCCTTTGCATTACTCTGTACCACAGATGTTTCATCTCTAACAGGTGGGATGACTGAGGCCAATGAAAGTGAAGGGACTTGCCCAAGGTCACACAGCTGGGTAAGTGACAACCCTGGAACATTCATGAAGAGCTGAATTTAAAATGTGGTCATGGGGTAGTACTTGTAAGGATTTATCAGAAAATCCCACAGATATCCAAGCACAGGAAACAAAGGGAGAACTGGAGATAGCAAGTCATGAGTCAGAGCCATGCTGTCAGTGACTGTGGGCTTTGAGGTCTCTTCTCTGCTGCCCAGAATGTCTGCTCTTTATCATTTCTGCAAGATCTTCACTTTTCTTCTCTAGAGCAGTGGCCCTTCTGTATGTAACTTTGGCTACCACCATGCTAACTCTGGTTGTTAGTACCTCAGGCACACACAACCCACTGATATAGATTTCCAGTGTTGTCATTTTAGATTCTCAGCAGAGAATTGTCCTCCAGACTGGGGCAGGTGTACTCCCTTGATAGAATTCAGCAGTGGCCAGGGGTTGGCTGGGTCCCCCACTACAAGCATGGCCATCTAATGCCTTGCTGTCTTTGGTTAAGGATAGTTTCTATGGGTGGGCAGTAAGGCATCTTATATCCTATTACAGGTATGAATCCAGATCTCCTGACTTATTTCCCAGTGCCAGAGCTGCCCATCTTTCTTTCACTTTGTATCCAACTCAACAAAAGTTTGATGAAACTGTGCAAGGTGCTATGTGTGTATGACTCAGCTTCTGTCAACTCTGTCCTTCTTCCCCCAAGGCCAAGGACAGAACAGGGAAGTCCTTGTTTCCTTAATAGATAGATCACTATGCAGAGCCTTGGCAAGGAGAATCACAGCTTTGTGTCTGAGTTCATCCTCCTTGGTTTCTCCAGTGACTCACAAGTCAGAATAGCCCTGTTCTCTTTCTTCCTTCTCCTCTACCTCATCATTCTTCTAGGCAATGGACTTATCATCACCCTGATCTACCTGGACTCACACCTCCACACGCCCATGTACTTCTTTCTCAGCATCCTATCCTTGGTGGACATGAGCTATGTCACTACCACCATGCCCCAGATGTTGGTTAATATGGTGTGTCCAAAGAAAACCATCTCCTGGGGAGCTTGTGCAGCCCAAATGTTCATCTTCTTGGTCCTGGGCATTGCTGAATGTGTACTGTATGCCATTATGGCTTATGACAGGTATGTGGCCATTTGTTTCCCCCTCCACTATCCCCTACTCATGGGCCGCCCCATCTGTATCAAGATGGTCACAGGCTGTTGGGCCATTAGCATAGCTGGGGCCCTGATCTACACTGTCTTCACCATGCGTCTGCCTTATTGTGGCCCCTACAAGATAAACCACTTCTTCTGTGAGGTCCCTGCCATCCTAAAGTTGGCCTGTGCAGACACATCCTTCAATGACCGCTTGGACTTCATCTTGGGTTTCATTCTGCTCTTGGTACCATTCTCCCTCATCCTGGTCTCTTATGTCTACATCTTTGCATCCATCTTAAGAATCCACTCATTCCAGGGGAGGCTCAAGTCTTTCTCCACATGTGCATCCCACATCACTGTGGTCATCATGTTCTATGGGCCAGCCATGATAATGTACATGAGGCCTGGCTCCTGGTATGACCCAAAGAGGGACAAGAAACTAGCCCTGTTCTACAATGTTGTCTCTGCCTTCCTCAACCCCATCATCTACAGCCTCCGGAACAAAGATGTAAAGGGGGCCTTTCTGAATATATTTGGTAACAGAAGGGCAGCTCAGTGACCTAGGATGTTTCAGAGTTGTCCAGAGTCATGGATAGCAATGACTATATCATGGTTCAAGGCCATTGCTTTGTTGCTTTTCCTGGGTTCTCTCCTCACCTCTGGAAGTTTCTGTCAGTTCAATCAAATCACAGTCAAATGTTTAACATGCACACATGCTTTTCTATAGTGTAGAGAATTTGAGGTAAAAATCACGTAAAGAGTAGACAGATCATACAAAAGCACAGTCTTGCATTACTGTCTGACACGCACTTGCAAGTAATAATTAGCATTGTTTTTGCCCTAAGAGCTATAAATTCCAAGCTAGAACTATTTTAGACACATCTTTGTAACAATGTGGCTAATAATTGATTTGACCTGGACTCAGCTTCTGATACAAACTCTTACCTGATTTTACTATTTAAATCTCACTTTTAGTTTGAGAAAATAAATACTATATATATTTCATAAAAGAAAAACATTTGTGTATATGTATCTCTATATATCTGTACACATATCGACCTTTATATAGACAGAAAGGGAGGGAAAGAGGCAGAGACTCACAAAGAGAAATAATAGAAATAAAATAACAAAGATCTCATTTTTCCATATCCCAAATAAACAATTGTTGGGGTGCCTGGGAGGCTCAGTAAGTTAAGCATCTGACTCTTGGTTTTGTCTCAGGTCATGATCTCATGGTTTGCAGCATCAAGTCCTGTGTCAGGCTCAGTGCTGAGTGTGGAGCCTGCTTGGGATTCTCTCTCTCCCTCTCTCTCTCTCTCAAAATAAATAAACTTTAAAATTTAAAAAATATTTAGAAATAAATGCTTGTTGATATTTTGCCATATTTAGTCAGAGCCTTTTTTTAAAAAAGGATTAAATAATTACAAATAAAGTTAAAGTGCCCTTTGAATATTCTCAGCTCCTCTGAATCAACCACTATCATTAAACTGAAGTCTACTCCATGGAGTTTTAAACTTTTGCTTACAGGCAGTTGCATCCATAAGAAGCATATACAATTGTTCTTGCATGAATTTGAAAATTTATAATGGTAACATGGTATCTGTATTATTCTAAAAACACTATAATTCAACATCCTGTTTCTGACATCTACCTATTTAATATACACAAGCCTAATTCATTCTCTGCAGTGAGCATTTGAATATGCCACTTCTCATTTACCTAATTCTTTGTTGTTGAACATTTTTCCATTGTAAGTATTCTTTTCCTGGATTTGTATGTAGTGATGGACTTGGCATTATAGATCATAGAATTAAAGAAATTTCAAGTTTACTAGATACTCCTAAATTATTCTCCCAAATAATTATACTGATACATACCCCCAGTTCTCATCAACACTTGATACTATTTATCTATCTCACACATCCTAAACTTGCAACCTATCTCATAGATTGAAAGTGGTAACATCACTTTTTGTTTCATTTGTAATTTCCTGATTACTAATGAATTCAGCATTTTTTAATAAGATTCTTGGTATTAATGGGTAGTAAGTTCTGGACTCAGACTCCTGTGTTCTAATCCCAGCCCTACCCTTTACTAACTCAGTGGTGATGGGCTAGATACCTAACTTCTCTGAGTCTCAGTTTTCTCTTCCGTTAACAGGAAGAAAATACTATAGACCTCAGCAGTTTTTTGGAAAGATTAAATGAGACAATACATGTAAAGCAGTTGTCACAGTGAAAAACAAATTGTAAATGTTTGGTGAATCTTTTCTTGATCTGTAGCTTATTATATATTTTGGGTATTGCTTCTTTGTTACATTCATTGAAAATATGTTTTCCTCAGTTCACTGCTTGTTTTCTTTATTGCAAAAGTACTACTTGTTTATTCTTAAACTTTTATTAAAAAGATGCAAACAAGAAGAAAATGAGGGTGTGCCTGGGTGGCTCAGTTGTTTATGTGTCTGACTCTTGATCTCAGCCCAGATCTTGATCTTGGGGTTGTAAGTTCAAGTCCCATGTTGGACTCTATGCTAGGTGTGAAGCCTAGGAAGAAGGAGGAGGAGGAGGTGAAGGGGAAGGAGGAGGAAGAAGAAGAAGAAGAAATGAAAAATCATCAATATCATTGACTATATCTCATGCTATGCCTTTTATTCCCGTGAGATATTTATTCCATAATTGGATACCTGCATCTCCCACTCCCCTCGCCCATTTTGCCCATTTCTTCACCCCCTTACCCTCTGGAGACCATCAGTCTGTTCTCTGTATTTATAGATCAGATTCTGCTTTTTGTTTGTATGTTTATTCTTTTTTTTTAATGTTTTATGATACAGAGAGAGACAGAGCATGAGAGGGGGAGGGGCAGAGAGAGAAAGAGATACAGAACTGGAAGCAGGCTCCAGGCTCTGAGCTGGCTGTCAGCACAGAGCCTGACGCAGGGCTTGAACCCACGAACGTGAGATCTGACCTGAGTTGAAGTCGGAGGCTTAACCGACTGAGCCACCCAGGCGCCTCTATTCTTTTGAGTTTTAGATTCCACATATGAATGAAATCGTATGGTATTTGTCTTTCTTAGCCTGACTTATTTTACTTAGCATAAAACTCTCTAGGTGGTCCATCCATGTTGTTGCAAATTGCAAGATTTCATCCTTTTTTATAGCTGTGTAATGATTTTTAAATTGAATTACATAATATGTATTTTCCTGCAAGTTGATTTATTCACTCAATAATAGGTTTTGACATTTATCATGTTGACTTGTTTTCATTGATAAAGAGTATTCTTTTCTTTTTCTTTTAATGAATAGAATAATGACTTAATATAATTTTTAATGAAAATAATGAATCTTTCCCTTTATGGTCTTTCTTAAATGAACATGTATCAAAGATTTCACTGAGCTCATTAATTCATGAAGCAACAAGTAAGATGTTAGGATTGTCTCAAAATATATTCTCTACTGGAAAAATTTTATTTGCATTTCTATAAATAGGAATTATTTGCATTCTTATAGACAGAAATCATTTGTCTTGCTACCAGTTGTATAGCACTTAACAGTTAACAGTTCCATCTGTAGAATTATAAAATATCCAAGGCCATAGAAAATCAATTAAAATATCCACCCTTATAAAGTCAGATAATCCTCAGAGGGTCTACTAAACAACGTCTAGCACTGTACCAAGAAGGCACCAAGAAATCCCTTTTGACTTTTTGCAAGTCTTGGATGATTTTTTTTTTCTTACAACACTCATCCCTGTGATCTTAAATAATCTTTAAAAATTATCTTGATAAAAAAATACTGGTCTCATTATGTCTGGCCTCGCTGTTTACATAGGTGTAGCAAATGTCTGCCATATGGACCATCTGTAGTTTGCTTTGCAAATCTAGAGACATGCAGTACTGAGCCACTTCTAAGGCCACAGAATTAATTTCTGCCTGTAAGTTTTCATATGGAGTTTCACATTGGACTTTTAAAATTCTCGATTACTTGCCGCTTTCTGTAATGGTGCACAAGAGAAGAATTAGGCACAAACAAGTCAACTGTAAAAGAACGGGAGCAGGGGACAACAACTTATAACAACTGTCACCCCAAACAACTCCGAAGTCCCATATTTACTGAGAATATGATAGTCGATCAATGCCAAGATTGTTTTTAGTGATCAGAGAGTGATCTCATGAGAAAAACAGAACTTGCTCAGGCAGGTAGATATGATTGATCAGGCATAATCAATAAGTTTCATATAAACAGCTTGTCTCTGAAGAAGCAGAGATGTCGACACAAAAGAAGCAGGCGGCATTCTGCCCAGGGTGAGCCAGGCGTTCCTGGCTGCCCGGCTCCCCATGTCATAAATCAGCCGCTTTCCCAGAGAGACATTACAATGAGTCTTTTCTTAAAGCTATATTAATCATTTATTAATCATTATATAGTTTCGTGTACTGTTTTTCTCCATAACTACATTTTATGGTTGACATCGTTCTGAGGGGTTGCCACAATTATTGGTTATGCTAAGGCTGGAACCAATCCCAAGAAATTAACTCGTTCAAATTTTCCCAAAGCACCCGTAAATTTGGGTGAATTCCTTTCTTATCAAGGCTCCAAAATTTGCTTAAGTCTCCTGCTGGCCAGTGGGTGACATTTCTTAATATCTATAAGGTTGGGACCGTTTTTTTGGGAGATAACAGGTCAGTTTTTCTGGGAGAGCTTTGTAGAGATTGAATTCACATATAAAGTCAACTCAACCCTAGCTACTTAATAGTAACTCTGCATGCCTCCTTAAGAAGTCATAATTCTTAAATACAATCTTTTTAAACAATCAGTTTGACCAAGTATATCCTGGTTAAAAAGAAGACATAATTATTGAATGTATGCTAATAAGTAAAGAGACCGATTAAGTGTCTGAATTGTGGTAAGTTAGTAAAAATCAGGTATCAGTTAAAAATGATTCACTGCAGTTCAAAAAAAGTGGATCTACTAAATCAAGTGTTAGAGACAGCTTGAGAGGAAAGAGGAAAGGTTTTCTCATATATCCCAAACACCCAGAACATTAAAAACAATAGCAACAATGATCTGAACAAATCAGCTCATTGGCTTATTCCACTCTACGTGACTAACTCTTGCTCTGCTGAATCTTGGACCAGCAGCTAATATCACAAAGTCATGCAGTTCTTGGCAAGCGTCAGCTCCTCACTGGCTATTGCACCAATGGTCCCAGTTTCCTACTGTCTGTCGGCCAGTAGCCACCCTCTGTTCCTTGTCTCATGGACTTCCCCATAGGGCAGTTCACAATAAGCCAACTTACTTCATCAGAGCAAGAAACTGAGAAAAGCCAGACAGAGAGAGAGAGAGAGTTCAAGCAAAATGGAAGTCAGTCTTTTATTACCAAATCTCAGAACTAATATCTCATCAATTTTGCCCTATTTTATTCATTAAAAAGAAAGTGCTGGGTTCCACCCACACTCAAGTGGTGGAGATTACACAAAGGTGTGATTACCAGGAGGTAGGCATTACTAGGGGCTATCTTAGAAAGCTGCCTACCTAGGAGGTACCTGAATAGAGATCAGATAGGAAATGGCAGTTGGTAATCTTGCATAATTTTTCCCCATATGGGAACCATTGAAGGTTCTTGAGCAGGGGAGAAACCAATTCAGAGCTGAAGGCTAACTGAAGATGACTTTAGGAGCTATGTGAACACTTATTGCCTACAGAGTCTGTGTGATACTGTGATTTATAATACGGAATATATATTGTCTTCTGGTTCCTGGCACAGAACTCACAAGAACCTTGGAATTTCCTAAGTGATGAGAGCCATAAAGATGTCTTTTGTTGTGTCAATGAGGTGACCTTTGAACAACCAGTGGAGCCAACCATGTGATTAGAGAATTTTCAGTCCCATCCTCAACCTCCTGGGAGAAGAGAGGAGCTAGAGATGGAGCTCAATCACCAAAGGCCAGTTATTTAATCAACCACAGCTATGTAATGAAGCTACCATAAAAACCCCAAAGGTTGGGTTCAGACAGCTTCCAGGTTGGTAAACACCTGGATGTGCTGGGAGAGCAGGGCACCTGGAGAAGGTATGGACACCCATGCCCCTCCCAGCATACCTTGGCCTGTGCATCTCTTCCATCTGGCTACTCCTAAGTGGCCTAACAACCTACTTTTACAACAAACTGGTAATCTAGTAAGTAAAGGTTTCTCTGAGTTCTATAAGCCATTAGCAAATTAACTGAACCCAAGGAGGGGTCAGATGCACAGGCGACAGCTTGGACTTCTGGATGGCACCTGAAGTAGGAGAGTGGGAAGAGTCTTGTAGGACTGAGGCCTTAGCCTGTGAGCTCTAACCCTATCTCCAGGCAGATCGTGTCAGAATTAAGGTGAATTGTAGGCACCGGCTGGTATGGGAGAGCTGCTTGGCTGCATGGAGGAAAACCCACATTGAAATCTGGTATCAGCATCGTCACCCTGCCGGTTGAGGGAGGAGGTGGATCACACACTGACAGTCCCTGAGTACTTGGGGTGGGCAGCCAGGGGGAAGGCATTCCGGGCTGGGCCAGGGGAATGCTGGGAAAGAAACAGCCTCCAGGAATGTGAAGAGGTCTCTGGGGAGGGAGATTTCCTGTGGGGCAGGCAAAGGTCTCCAGCCTTGAGGGTCTCAGGGAGCTGAAGTCAGACTTAGCTGGACCCCACCAAATCCTGAGCTTCCTTCAATAAGAGCAAGAGGCCTTGTGGCCTGGTCAGTGCTACAGTGGGAGGAGTTATTTAGTACTTATTTAGTACTTATTGCTACCGTCCTGGCCCCTTCTCTCTTGCTCTTCTCTCCACTGAGAAGGAAAAAGCTTCACACAAGTGATTTGAAATGCCAGAACATACCCTCAAAGGGCTGAGACCTGAGAGCCAATAGGCAGTTTAAGACCTCGTGGGCACCGTCCTTTATAAGACACATGAGGAAATGCGCCCATGTCCCACATTAAACATAACTAATGTATCACTTACTATATAACTATGTAAAAGTTAAATGAGTTCACACTAACTTGATAAAATGTTATATTAAAAGTCATTTAAGTATTTACTAATTTTTATCTTGTGAGATCCCTATTTTTTTCAGCAAATATTTTTTGCTTTAGGGTCTCTGACATATCTGTAGATTATGAAATCCCATAGACCCTTTGCCTGCAGTACATAATGGATGAAACAGCCCTAAGGATGCCACTTGGCAGGGGGAGAGGACAATTTCTTGGCTTCCATCACCTTAGACCTCCCAGGGTGCCTCATTTTCCCCCCTGGGAAAGAAGGAACAGCTGAGTAAAGACCTACCCTCAGGGCCCTGTCTGAGCACCCCCCAGCCCCAGCATCAGCAATGCCACCCCGGGCTGAGCTTTATCTCCCCTGGCCAGACCTGGGCCTCCAGCAGGCATAGCCTGAGGTCCCTGGGGAGTGACACTCCTTAGCAGGAGCCTGGGCTACAGGCTACAGGAACTGTCCTGACTAGGGCCCCAGGGCCACATGCCACTCAAAATTGGCCTCTGAGTCTGAGGGAGCCCTGCACACAACCCCCTTCCCTGCAGGGTTATAAGCGCAGGACAGCAGTCCCCCCAACCATCCTGGAGACAGGCGAGACTACTGGCTGCCCCCTTGCCCAGCCTTGTAGCGAGGTTGAGGGAAGCCCAGCCTGATCCTCAGTCCTGCTCACCGGCTGTGTCTCTCTCCCCATGTCTGTGTGAGTGTGCGCACTAATGTCTGCCTGTCTCTCTCTGGCCTGCTATCTTCTGTCACTGCATCTCTTTCTCTATCTCACTTTCCATCGCTCTCCATCCATCTCTTTCTGCCTCTGTTTCTGCTTGCAGCTCTGTTTCTCTGCCTCCAAGTGTCTTCTTCTCTGCCCCTCCTCCTGCAGCTCTGGCTTGGCTGTGCTGACTGATCTTCAGCTCACTCTGCCCCTCTTGCCATGCTGACTCCTCCGTATATTGCTCGCTGGGCCAGAGCACGAGTCTTCAGCAAGGCCTCTCTCCACCCATCCCTGGTCCTCCTCTTCTCTGCCTCTGCTGCCTCTGTGATTCACATGGACTTCCCCTCTGGGTTTCCCCGGGTCTCTCCCTTGAACCTGACCCTTGGCCCAATCATTTCTTCACCTTCCCACCCTCTCAGCCTCCACCCTTCTGTCACTGTCTGGTCTGCAGTTGCTCACTTTCTTGCTCCCTGCGTCCAGCATCTTCTTTCTTCTCTTTCCACGCCCCTGTCCTTGGCCTCTGTCTCTCTCCTCCCCTGCTTGGTCTCTACCTCCTCTCTTCAGCGCAGTGGCCCTGGACAGCCCTCCTGCGCTTCCACCCCACCTTCACAGCACTGCAGACCATCGCCTGTCTTCTTCTTAGCTACCACCTCTTTCCCTTCTATGTCTTCTCCTTGTTCCTTCCCTCTGATCCTCTCCCCCTGGGTCTCCACCGCTCCGCGGCTCTTTCCTTCAGTCCTTTCTCCTCTTTCCACACAAAGAGAAAAATGACCATTCTTCCACCTTCTTCCTTCTTCAGTGCTGGTCTTTTCTCTCTCCTGTCTGTGCCCCTCACATTCTGGTTCTCTGTGCCTCTCTGCCTCCTTGTCGTTGTGTCACATTATGACAGTTAAACTTTTCTGTGGGTTCACTGGGGACTTGATTTCTTCTTTTATGAATTAACTATTCACATTTCATTCTCAGTTGCTAGAGTTTTTCTTTATGTTTTAGAAGATATATTCTAATATTGTCATTAGAATTGTTTTCCACATATATCACAAATACCATTACCGTTTTTTAACTTAGAGAAAATTATACTACCAAAAATATTTGTCTTTTCCTTTACTGTTTTGTTTTTGTGTTGATGTGAAAGGAAAATATATTGGCATTTAGGCAGGGGGAACACGAGCGGATTGGGCATAATATGGACACAGGAAAATTGAAAGAGAGCCAGCTTTTCCTGCACAGTTAAGTAGATCAGTGATTCTCAGAGTGTAGTCCCACAAGCAGGCAGCATATACATTTCCTGAGAACTTGTTACAAATGCAAATTTTCAGGCTCACTCCAGACCTACTGAATTTCAGGGAAACTCTAGGTGTGAAGCACAGCAGGGTGTGACAAGCCTTCCAGATGGTTCTGATGCATGAAGCAAGGAGTTAGGAAAGTGGGGTGTGTGGCTGGCTGCTCAGGTGACAAGAGCAAGGAGTCCTAGAAGGAAGACAAGGGGAGATGGGATGAGGTTCCAGGAAGGAGCCTCGGGACTAGAGGAAGAAAAACTGCCGCAAGGAGGGTCTAGGGACTTTAGGGAATTAAATATTCAATTTTAAATTGTGCTTCCTCGTAAGACATCTTTGTTCTACGACACCTTCAGAACAAGCCTTAGGATAATCTTGTGTTGGGGAGGTTTGGGGCATAAAGGAGAAAGAGAATAAAGATGGGCCATTGAAGAGGTTTGTACAGACCCAGGGAAGGCAGGGGACCAAGGGTTCAGTGAGAGGAGAAATTTGGAGAACAAAGTAACCAGGGATATGCACGGAACTCTCAAAATTATTAAAAAAACTAAGAAGGGGAAAAAATCCAACTTCTCACAGCAGGTGGATGAGGAGCTTTGTTGCCTTGTGTACCTATAAAGGGAAGAGGGTTATAACCATGAGGCTGGAGGACTCCAAACATTCAGGTCATGCTGTAAAGGTCTCTCTTTGTTTCATTATAACATAAACATATATTTTCCCCTAGGATGCTTTATAGTTTTTACTTTTTGCATTTACTGTTTCATGTAGTTAGCATTTATCTCGGTAGATGGCATAAAAGAACTTTCTCTACCTAGATCTTCAACTGTTTGAACAATATTTGTTAAATAGCTTCCTGCCCTCTGATTTATAATCACCTCTTCATCATGGGCTGAGGTCCATTTCCAGGCTCTCCGCTCTGTCCCATCCATTTGTGTCGCTTTCTCTGGGCTCACATTACATTTTTTTGGAACATATACTACTACATTATAGTACATATGGTATTATGTTTACTCCTTTGGAAGACGGTCACAGATAAAATCCAGGATAACCAGTTAAATTTGAATTTCAGATTTATTTTTGTTTGTTAAATCTGTCACTCGACTCCCTCTTCATTGTCTTTTTTTTCCCTTCAGTATTTCCTTGACTATTCCCACCTATTAATTTTTTTGTATTTTTAATTAATTATTTAATTTATAGCCAAGTTAGTTAGCATATAGTGCAACAATTCAGTGATTTCAGGAATAGATTCTGTAATGCCCCTTACCTATTTAGCCCATCCCCCCTCCCACAACCCCTCCAGCAACCCTCTGTTTGTTCTCTATATTTAATAGTCTCTTATGCTTTGTCCCCTTCCCTATTTCTTTTAATGTTTTATTTATTCTTAAGAGAGAGAGAGAGAGAGAGAGAGAGAGAGAATGAGCGAAGGAGAGGCAGAGTGAGAGAGGGTCACAGAATCTGAAGCAGGTTCCAAGCTCTGAGCTGTCAGCACAGAGCCCAATGCAGGGGTCAAACTCACAAGCCATGAAATCATGACCTGAGCTAAAGTTGGAAGCTTTACCAACTGAGCCACCCAGTCGTCCCCCCCTCCCTGTTTTTATACTATTTTTGTTTTCCTTCCCTTATTTTCATCTGTTTTGTATTTAAAATTCCTCATATGAGTGAAGTCATATGATATTTGTCTTTCTCTGTCTGACTCATTTCACTTAGCATAATACCCTCTAGTTCTATCCACATAGTTGTAAATGGCAAGATTTCATTCTTTTTGATTGCCGAGTAATACTCCATTGTATATATATACCACACTTTCTTTATCCATTCATCCATTGATGAACATTTGGGCTCTTTCCATACTTTGGCTATTGTCGATAGTGCTGCTATAAACATTGAGGTGCACATGCCCCTTTGAGACAGCATACCTGTATCCTTTGGATAAATACCTAGTAGTGAACTTGCTAGATAAAAAGATAGTTCTATTTTTCATTTTTTGAGGAACCTCCATACTGTTTTCCAGAGTGGCTGTACCAGTTTGCATTCCCACCAGCAGTACAAAAGAGATCCTCTTTCTCCACATCCTCACCAACATCTGTTGCTGCCTGAGTTGTTAATGTTCTGACACCCACCTATTTAGTCCATCATGAGCTTCTGAATCATATTATCAAGTTCTTAGAAAATCATTCTATTGGTTTTAATTGTATTTTCATCACATGTATAGGTAAGTTTGGAGATAAAGGTTTGGTTTTTGGTTTTTGTGGGTGGTGGGGGGGTATTTTGTTTTGTTTTGGGTCAAGTTTAGTTTCCCTGTGCAGAAATATGGTATATCCCTGAACTTAAATGAAGCTTCCTTTATGTCCTTTGGAAAAGTTCCATGGAATCTTATTTGTTTTGTCCTCCTTTGTATTGCTCTCCTAGGTCCTGAACGTGGAAGGCTCATTCTTAGGTATTCTTATATTTTTGTTTGTTGCTGCTCCCCCCTCCAACATTTCTAACTTTTTTCCAGTGTAAAACACTTCTACGTTTTGGGGCATTTCTTAGTTTTTTAATTATTAAAAAATACATATTTCTTATAGGGAAAAAAGCAAATAGGACCAAAATGTAAAAAGAAAAAAGAAACTTCATTCATCCCTAGCTGCTCACTTACCACTATGGTAAATCTCAGTCCTCAATGATAAAAAATGCTAGCAAGTCTGTGTATATGTGCAGGCATGTTCTATGCATCTGATATGTGATGTAAAATACATTTTAAAAACGTGTGTGCATGCTTATCTCTGTATACGAGATCTTACTATGCATATTGTTCTTCAAATCTTTTTTTCCCTTTTAAAAAAAATGTAATTCCATTTCACAGGATGCCGGGAGGAGCCGGGCCTGAGGAGATGCACTGGCAGCTGACGGTGGGTCAAAGTCAGTGCCTGAGGAGACCCAGCGGGATCGGAATCACCGGCCCAGTGGGTGTCACACAGGCTCCCGGGTTCCCAATTTTTTTATATTAAGCCACCTTAACCAAACTCTTTCATCAGCTCTAGAACTGTATCAGTTGATTCTCTTGGGTTTCTAGAAAAGGCGTGTATGGTATTTTCAAATCATTATAATGTTCTGATCTTTATACTATTATTTCCTTGCCTTAAACTATTTCTTTGGCTACACCTTTCTGAATAATCTTACATACTGGCAGTAATAGTAGCATACATTCTGTCATCATGAATGATTTAAATAAATTTTGGTATCTGTCCTTCTCCACCTAACAGGAGAAACCTAACGGAGGACCATGGGGAGGGGAAGGAGGAAAGAGAGTTGGGGAGAGAGAGGGACGCAAAACCTGAGAGACTATTGAATATTGAAAATGAACCAAGGGTTGAAGGGGGAGGGGGAGGAGGGAAGGGAGGTGGTGGTGATGGAGGAGGGCACTTGTGGGGAAGAGCACTGAGTGTTTTATGGAAACCAATTTGACAATAAACTATTTAAAAAATAAAATAAAATAAAATATAAATAAATAAATATATTATGGTATAATGGTGTACTTTATAGTCATTGAAAATGTGTTTTATAAGAATATTTAAAAGGGGCGCCTGGGTGGCTCAGTCGGTTAAGCCTCCGACTTCGGCTCAGGTCAGATCTCACGTTCGTGGGTTCGAGCCCCGCATCAAGCTCTGTGCTGACAGCTAGCTCAGAGCTTGGAGCCTGCTTCCGGTTCTGTGTCTCCTCCTCTCTCTGCCCCTCCCCCTCTCATGCTCTGTCTCTCTCTGTATAAAAAAATAAATAAAAAGTTTAAAAAAAGAATATTTAATGATATGACTGCTCACAACAGGATGCTAAGCAAATAAAAGCAAGAAACAGCAAGTGAAAAGCATGTTATGATCATACCATTGTCAGTCATAAAACCCTTTCACCCTTGAAGTCAGACATTAAAGCTTAGAATATGAGAGAGTGCCACTGAGTCACACTTTTGTATACACTCGTGCACATACACACACATACACACAAACACAAACACTCCCCACCTTTTCAAATTAAAGAATTAATAAACTGATTAGGTCAGCTTACCTTGTTTGTGTTTTCACATTTGTTCTCATGCTCCTCTCTCACCCCAGTTTAATTTCACCCCTAATCACAGTACGTCCAGACATCTGGCAAGTAGCGGCTTTCAATGACCCAATCCACTCTATAAGTCTCTTCTCTTAAATTCACACAGCAGGGATATAATCATGGACTCCCAGGAAATCCCAGTGAATGCAGACACACATTCTGCCTTAATAGAGTCTCTGACATTGTCACAGACATTTTGTTTTTTTCCAAACAGGGCAAAACTCTTCCATTTCTCGAACAAGCTTCTCTACTGACCCATCACAGCTAGTTCCATTGAGAGAATCTCAGACTTCTCTCTCTATCCAGAGTTCTGATCATGTCTGCCCCTGTGGCATGTAGACTAACCCTTTCTCCAAAGAGCTTCTGGTGATTTCCTTTTTCCACTTCCTACTCCTGCTTCAGTCAATGTTGACAATTTACATTTTTCTTGAAAATTGTCCATTTTGTCTTTGTTTTCAAGTTTACTGGCACCAAACTTTTTTTTAAAGTTTGTCGTATGTGTAGCCCTGTATCCCCTTTTAGAATTCTTAATATGTGTCTGTTGTTCTCCCTTTATTTTTTGATCAACCTTTCCACAGAGGCATTGTTTTGTATTTTCAAAGAAACAGATTTTGGCTTTGTTAATTAACCTTCTACAAATTGATCTCTGCTTTTGTTTTTATTATCTCCCTCCTGCTCTTTTTCTATTTAGTCTAGTAAACAGAGTGGAATGACTAGCTCAGTATTTTCAGTCTTTCTCACTTTGTAATAAATACCTATAGAGTTATAAATGTCCATCTAAACACTGCATTCATTGCTTCCTACAAAGGTTTGTACATGGTGGTTCTTTCAGTTCTAATCTTGATCTGTTCTGCTACAGTGCACATTATCATGACTGGGATACCCCAAATCAATCAACAAATAGGGGAATAATGTCATTTTAAGTGAAAAATCCCGTTGGTTCATACCCACTTTTTTTTTCAAGCACCTTCATATTTTGCACAAACAACCAAGTACTAATGATCAGTCCAGATCCTGATTGTGCAGCAGCCAGAACTTTCTTGAAGCCCATGCTGTGACCAGAGCATTGCAGGAAAAAAAAATCTTTATTTCTATACAGCCAGCCATGTTCATCTTCCATGTTTTAGCAGCTCAGTTTGAACATGTGGTCAAAGAGAATGTGAGGCGATGGAAAACGGGAAAACCAGTAAAGCAAGTATCTTCTCAGTCCCAGGAAGTACTCATGCTCAGAAGCAGAGGTAGTGGAAATGGTCATTCACTCTGAGCCTGGTCAGAACAGCCACAAAAATGAGGCTTGCAGAGCCCAGGAGGCCAACCGGATAACCTCTGATGTCCCTTCCAGTTCTGAGATTCGTGATTACTAGCGATTTGCAGAGCAGGAGTCCAAGGCACATTAATCCTTGCTGCATTACATTCCTCTTACAACAGGGGGCAACGAGATGTTCTGTCCCAGCTTGTTCCCAGACTGGTACCTATCAGACTCCTTGGTGTCTCTAATGGGGCTCATTTGGCTTTCCTGCTACAGCTGATGGGATGGTGACCACAGAAGCATAAATGTCTTTTTCTGATGGACACAAAGGATGCTGTGTCCATGTCCAAGTGCCACTAGTACTAAGTGGTGTCTCATGGCCAGTCTTCCATGGCCTGCAGGGGCCAGCCCCAACCAGCTCCGTCATCTAACAGTCAAAGTAGTTTTGCAGGATCAGAGGCGTCACCATTTTGATTAAATGTAAAATGTAAAGCTATGAAACTTATTTTATTTTTTTTCTCCATAATATTTTATTGTCAAATTGTTTTCCATACAACACCCAGTGCTCTTCCCCTTAAGTGCCCTCCACCATCACCACCACCTCTTTTCTAAAAGATAGGGAAAAAAATCTTTATGACCTAGATTTAGGCAATGATTTCTTAGACATTTATACCAAAATGTAATCTATAAAATCAAAAACTGATAAACTGGACTTCACCAAAGTGAAAAACTTTGCTCTGCAAAAGTTCCTGTTAAAAGGATGAAAAGACAAGCCACATATGGGCGAAAATATTTGCAAGTCCCATATCTGACAAAGAACTTGTATCTAGAATACATAAAATACTCTCTAAGCTCAACTGTAATAAAACAAATAATCCTGTTAGAAAATGGACAAAACGTTGAACAAATACTTTAACAGAGGTTATACAGATGGCAAATAAATGCGAACAGGCACATGAGAAGATGTTCAACATCATGAACTGTTAGTCAAAGGCAGATGACGGCCATGAGGAGGCGTCACTATACTATTACACCACTGGCTTACGTGAAAAATACTGACAACACTCGAGGCTGGGAAGTGTGCAGAGCAACTGGGTCATAGCTGGTGGGAAGGTAAAATTGTATAGCCTCTCTATAAAATAGTTTGGAATATGCTTTTGTAAAACAGCTGCATTGAGATATAACTCATATACCATAAAACTCACCCACTTGACCTGCGTAAATTCATGGTTTTTATTATATTCACAGAATTGTATAACAGAAATTCCACACCCATTAGCAATCACTCCTTATCCCCCAACTCTTATCACCAGGTCTACCCAACTACTCCTAATTTGCTTTTTGCCTATAGATTTGACTATTCTAGACATTTTCTATAAATGGAGCCCGATAATATGCAGACTTTTCTGACTGGATTTTTTTCACTGATTTCAAGGATCGTCATTTAGCATGTATCAATACTTCATTCCTTTTTATTGCAAAGTAGCATTTCATTGTATGGATATACCACATTTTATTTATCCATTCAGTGGATGGACATTTGAATTGATTCTACTTTTTGCCTATTATGAATAATGATGTTGGGAATATTGATATACAAGCTTTTGTATAAACATATGTTTTCATTTCTCTTGTTTATGTAGGGGTGAAATTGATGGATCATATGATAATTTTATGTTTAACATTTTGAGGAACTGTCCTACTATTTCCCGAAGCAGCAGTACCATTTTAGTTCTTACCACTGATGGATAAGAGTTCCAATTTCTCCACATCCTCACCAATACTTGTTAATGTAGTATTTTAAGCTATAGCCATCCTAGTAGGTAAAGCAGTATCTCATTGTGATTTGATTAGAATATTATTATAAACATACAAATATCATACAACTCCAGCAATCACATTCCTGGGAATTTATTCTAGAGAAAAAAATAAATTGTTTTTTTTAAATCTCTACCCAAATATTTATAGCAGATTTATTCATAATGGCCAAGAACTAAAAATAATCTGAATGTACTTCAGTAGGTGCATGGATAAACTCTCATACCTGCATGCAAGAGAATACTATTCAGCAATACAAAGGAAGAAACTATTAATATATACAACAATCTAGATGAATTTCAAAGACATCAGGCTGGGTTGTTTTTTTTTAATTAGTCTCAAAAAGTTACATACTGTATGATTCCATTTGTGTAACATTTTCCTTTTTTTAAATGTTTATGTCTTAATTAATTAATTAATTAATTTTAGAGAAAGAGCACAAGTCGGGGAGGAGGGGCATGGGGGGGAGAGAGAGAGAGAGAGAGAGAGAGAGAGAGAGAGACTTTCAAGTAGTAACTGAGCCTGGAGCCCTAAGCAGGGCTTGATCCTACAACCATGAGATCATGACCTGAGCCAGCTAAAATCAATAGTTGGATGTTTAACCAACTGAGTCACCCAGTCACCTCCATTGGTGTAACATTTTCAGAGCTAAAGTGACAAAACAGATCATAGACAATTAGTGCCAGGTTTCTTTGTGGTAATGGAACAATGATTGTGGTTACATGAAGCTATGAATGTAAAAATTCTTCATAAAAACATATAACACCCAAAATGAATACATGCAATGAATGGTGAAATTGTAATAGCTTCTGCAGTCTCATTAGTAGTGGTATACTGACGTCAGTAACTATAGTTACAAAAGATGTTATCATTGCAAGGAAGCTGGATAAAGGGTATGCAAGAGCTCAATTTACTATTTTTACAACTTCTCATGAGTTGTAAATTATTTCAAAATAAAATGTATGGAGTTTTTTTGTTTTTTAATATTTTTTCATGTTCAGTTTTGAGAGACAGAGACAGAGCATGAGCAGGGCAGGGGCAGAGAAAGAGAGAGAGACACACAGAATCTGAAGCAGGCTCCATGCTCTAGGCTGTCAGTACAGAGCCGGACATGGGTCTCAAACCCTGAGATCATGACTTGAGCTGAAGTTAGATGCTCAACCGACTGAGCCACCCAGGTGGCCCAATGTTGTTTGTTTTTAATAGATCTTATGCCCTGGTAGAAACTGAAACTCTTACTATGGGTCACCCACCACATGACTAGGCAAACAAAATAGCCCATCATAAACTGTGTTATCATATCCACTGAACCATCAAGTTGGACATACATAGAAGAATTCTATTCTAAAATGGAATCATATATACAATCTGAGGTCTAAGTGGTGAATTTCTTAAGTATTCACTAAGTTCTTGCTCCTACTTTGCTGCCTCTCCCTCAATCCACAGGGGGAATACCCTATGTCTAGTTAATAGAGGAGGGAAAAGCCTTGCTTAAGGCGGCACTGAGTGTGGTAGAAGAAAATTGTTTCCATGGGTAGAATTTTAGACTGTACTGTATATCTGGCTGTCTGCTTTATATGGAATGAGAGATGCCCTCAAGTGTGGCCATGCACTCTTTCATGGGCACTTCCTAATGGGATGGAATGTTGGCCACGAAGAAAAAGATTGGAGGATTCATGATGCAGGCTCTGAAAGAGACCATGTGGATATGCCTCTCTCAGAACACACACAAAATGAAGATAACTATGTGGTATATAAATTCATACAGTGAGCATGCGCTGTGGGAGTGTCTTTCGATAATCAGGTGGACTAGATGATCCAACCACAGATTGTTCAGCCTCTTTCCCTAATCACACAAGTGCTTGCTCTACAAAGTGGCCATTGCAGCACGACAGAAGGTATGTGTGGACTCAGCCACATGGACTCAGCAAGGCTGAGTCAGCCATCGCCACTGCTGTGTGCCAGACCCCAGCAGCAGAGACAGATGCTGAGCCTTTGATGTGGTACCATTCCCTGGGGGAGCTGCCAACTACCTCATGACACATAAATTACATTAGACCCTTTTCATCATGAAGGGACTGCAGTCTGTCCTCCCAGGGATAGACACATATTGAGGTTTCCTGCTGGCAGCATTTCTAACAACCCACCATCTGTGGTCTTACAGAGTGCCTTGTCCATTGCCACAGTATCCCATGCGGTATCACCTCTGACCAGGAGATATACTGTACTTCAAAAAAAGTGTGACAGTCAACTCACTCACAGAATTCAATGGTCTCCCATTGCAACCAGATGCTGAGAAATACCTGGGCCTGATAGGATGATGGAGTTACTGACATCTTGTCCCTACAACATTGAGTTTTTCCTCAAAGGAGGAATTCATTCATTAGGGACAAGATCTATGGTTCCATTAGAAGCTGAGATTACCTGCTGGCTAGTCTTTCTAAACAAAGTGGAGGAGAGGGGCAGTATATTGCCTGGTTCCTATTACCAGGGGGAAATTGGTTTGCAAGAAGGGCAAGTGGAACTATGTATCTTGTACTCCTTTGACCAGTAGAAATTGTAACTGACAAGTGTGGGGACCCAGTCAAGTAACTTGCAATGAATATGAATGAGTATGTAGAGATCTAATGCACAGTATAGTGAATATGGACAATAGTGTTGTATTATAATAACCAAACTTACTAAGAGACTAGATCTTAGTTACACTAATCACAAAAAAGAAATGGTAAGTATGTGGTGTGATAAAGATGTAAACTATCATTACAATGGTAATCATATTACCATATATAAATATATCAAATCAACAAGTTGTATATCCTGAATGTATACAAATTATATGTCAAATATATTTCAATAGAAAACTAAAGTTCCTAAAACCTCTCTTAAAAAAGACTTCAAGCAGTCAGGTCCTACAAGAATGCAGGCTTGAGACACCTTCCCAAGTGAAGCATCCCATCCAAATGAGGTGTTAGTCAAAGATAATAAGAACATGGAATGGGAGCACCTGAATGTCTTGGTCAGTTAACCATCTAACTTTCAATAAGATCATGATCTCATGGTTTGTGAGTTCAAATCTGGCATCAGGCTCTGCACTGTCAGTGCAGAGCCTCCCTGCGATTCTCTCTCCCTCTCTCTCTGCCCCTTCCCTGCTCATTCTCTCCCCCCGCCTCTCTCTCCCCCTCCCTCCCTCTCCCTTAAAAAATATTCCACTTAAGAAAAAGGGAACATGGAGGGCCCCTACATGGCTCAGTCAGATAAGCATCTGACTTCAGCTCAGGTCATGATCTTGCAGTTCATGAGTTGGGGCCCTGGGTCAGGCTCTGTGCTGACAGCTCAGAGCCTGGGGAGTTGCTTTAGATTCTGTGTCTCCCTCTCTCTCTGCCCCTCCCCTGCTCACATTCTCACATTCTCACATTCTCACATTCTCTCTCTCTCTCTCTCTCTCTCTCTCTCTCTCTCAAAAATAAACATTTAAAAAATTTAATAAAAATCTTAAAAAAAGAAACATGAAATGAATGTTGGAAGAAGAAAGTCATGATCATCAACTTAGGTCTTAAGTTGAACTTTAGAAGTAGAGACTAAAGCAGCTATACTTTACAATGATTATTTATCCCTGATGCCTGTTTTTTCCCCATTACATTACATGAAAAACATTGGTGGTGTCCAACATTTTAGGTCTTAGGGTGCAATATGACCAAATTGACACTATCTCAACATACTATGGTAGCTGAAGGGAATGTATTTTGTGTTGGTGAGAGGCACCTTTTTTCCATCCAATGTACAGAAGTGGACGTGTAAAGACAAAGAAGGAGAACTATGCTGTATAGCTGTTTGATCCACTCTCTTCCTCTACGTGCCTTTGGAAGTTTACCCATTCAGACTACAGGGATGACTTCTCTTGCCTTGTTGCTTCCAACTGAGTTTGGCCAATGAGAAGCAACTATAGAAGACTTGGAGGGTATAAAGAGAGTTAAATATGAGATTCGGTCCCTAGGCTGCATCCCTGGCAGGTTTCCATGTCCCTCCACCGAAGGCCATATCTCCTTCCAGTAGCCGTCTCCATACACCTGTGCTTTGTCTCTCTGTCTCTGTCTGTATCTCTCTCTCTCTTTCTCTCTCTCTCTCATTTATCTTTATCTGTATATCATTTATCTATCTCTATCATCTATCTTTGTATCCCTAGCTCCACCTCTGGGCACATGCATATCTCTATCTATCTATCTATCTATCTATCTATCTATCTATCTATCATCTTTCTCTGTTTCAATAACCATAACTTTGTTTAGTCCTTCAGACCTAGGAATGGTAATGGCCCCCTCCAGTTACTACCCCTGAAGTACTACACCATTTCTTGTTGGTTTTTATAAACCCAACACACACTCTTGTAAGTAAGCTATTTATTAAATGTGACTCATATTGCGCAAGTTAAGTGTTCTGTTTTCTCCTAGGATCCTAATAATTACAAGTTAAATTTGAGATTTCTATTATACATCTTGGTGGAGATATTGAATAATCAATTGGATAACTGTATGTCTGTATTTGTACATGTATTTATAGATAAGTAGATATCTCTCCAAGGACTGGATAAGATTAACAAGGGAAAGAATGTACAAAGAGAAGAAAAGAGGGACAAGGACTGAGACAAAGCATTTAAAAATTAAAAGGCCAGGGAGAAGAGAAACTAGAAAAAGGAGACTAAGAAGTACTGGCCATTAAATATGGAGTGTGGAGTTTGGGAAGCAAGTCAATTTAAGTTCTTCAAGTAGAAAAGAATGATCAAACATGTCAAATGATGCTTAAGGTTGTATACAAAGACTGAGAAGTGACCATTACAGTTAACAATGTGAAGGCCAATAGTTACCTTTACATAGTGGTGGTGGAGGAAATATTAGTGTTGTAACAAGAGTGAAACCTGACTGGTGTGTTTCAGAGAAAATTATAAAACAAGAGTTAGAGGCAGAACTGCAGACAATTCTTTCTAGGAAATTTTCTCCAAAAGCAAAGAAAGGTCTGATGGCTGGCAGGAAAAATCAGTACTGAAAAAAAAAGTTATTTTTCTTTGAGATAAAATAATTATAAAGTATTAGTGCTCTATTCCCTTTTCCTTTCTTCCAATTCAAGATGACTGCATTGTCCTCTTCTTCATTCTCCTCAACAAAAATAAAGTGAGAGCTTGCAAATAAGGAAGCCAAGAGCTGAGTTCAGGTTTTCCTCAAAATAAGCACAGACAGTGTTAGGTGACTCACTATAGATGGGAAAAGAGGTCACGATGAAGCCACAGAGCCAAGAGAATGTGATGTCAATATTACCTGAAACCTAGAGCCATACCTGTGTCAACAAAGTTTCAGTTTCTCCTCTTGGATTTTCTAAAAGCTTCATTCACTATTGAGCTTACCTTTAAAAAAATTTAATTTAAAAAGGATGTAGTTTATACTACACAGGTGGTATGATATCATCCTTGCAGTGTTGGCTACATTGTTGTTCTCAAACTTAGAAATGTGTAAGAATCACCTGTAGAATCTTTTAAAGTGCAAATGTTGATTCCTTAGGTATGGAAGTGCCAAGATTCTGCATTTCTTAACAACTCCTGAATGATGTTGGTGACGCTAATTCCTAGACCACTCCTTGATCAGTAAGAGTCTAAATAGCTTTGCATGAATCAATAACCCCCGCATTAGGGTATTCACACCATTGGGCAATACCCTCCCCTTGATTCTCGGCTAGTTTTGCTTCTCATGAATACTCCACAAGTGATGGGAAATCACTTTTAAGATTGGGTTACAAAAGATCTTGGCTCTACCCTGCTCACAATCTCTCTGATGAAGCCAACTGCCAGGTGGAGAGCTCCTCCAAGGAGAGGTCTACATGGAAGAAACTGATGGATGCTCTGGACAGCTGTTAGGAAGGAGATGAGACCTTCAGTCCAAGCCTGCCAGAAACAGAATCCTGGTGACAATCAACTGAGCTTGGAAACAGATCCTTCCCCAGTCAAGTGCTAGGATTTCTGTAGCTGGCTTCTTGATTACAGCCCCTAATCCAGAGGATACATCTAACCTTTGCTCATACTCTTAACCCACAGAAGTTACAAAAAAATAAATATTTATTATTTCAAACCACAAAATTTGAGGGTAATTTGTCACACACCAATAGATAACCAATACAGAGGAACTGCAAAGAGTCACAAGGAAACTTTGGGAGTTGATGATAATGATCTTGATTCTGGTGATGTTTTCATAAGTACATATACATTTCAAAACTCATCAAATTATATACTTTCAATATCTACAGTTCCCCATATGTCAGTGTATTTCAATAAAGTTAAAAATGCATTATGAAAGTGTCTGGGTGGGAGGGGATTTTCCCAATTGCTAGGAGACTCTGCTCTCCCCTGAAAATATCACTTCACTAAAACAGAGCTCCTTACTTTAGTGACATGAGTGTTTATGTGTCCTAAAAGCAATACTCTCCTAATAGTATTAAATAAGAAGTGACTTGTGACCTGTATTAATTTCCTGAACCCTATTTTATATGATTACAATTTTCGCAAATTGTTTTGTCTTCAGACCTTGTCAAATCCCTGAGTTATAATGGTGTCACTGACCTAGGAATCTGGAAGTCATCTTATGCTCAACAATTTGAACTTATTTTATGAATCCAGAGCTCAAGCACTCGGGTTCGTGTTCACTCAGTAATAGAAAATATGAATATTGATGCCAATTCTATGCCAGGCCTTGTAAACTGGTGGTACATAAATGAATCAAATATAGGTGTGCCTTCATGGAGTTCCCTGTCAGGTGTCTTTAAGCTAGAGAAACACCTACTGCCATAACCTTCTGGGTATTCTCATATATGATCTTACTGAGTCTAACATGTTAATATTATGTGTACCCATTGGATGTTGGAAAGAATTTAGATGGAGAAGTCATGTAGGCTGTGTCCCGGGTTTGTTGCTGGTGCCCATGCTTCTGTGACTTCATTCTGGTGCTTTACCCCAGCCTGTCACTTTGAGGAAAGCCCTCTTCACATCTTTGTTCCTAAGACTATAGATGATGGGGTTGAGGAAGGCAGAGATGACATTGTAGAACAGAGCCAACTTCTTGTCTTCCTCTGGGGAAGACTCTGAACCAGGTCTCATGTACATAACCATACATGGTATAGAGAACATAGTGACCACAGTGATGTGGGAAGCACAGGTGGAGAAGGCCTTGAGCCGCCCTTGGGCTGAGCGTATCCTCAAGATGGCAGCAAAAATATTGATGTAGACAATGATGATGAGGGAGAGTGGGACCAACAGAAGAATGAAGCCCAAGATGAAGTCCACCTGATCATTGAGAGATGTGTCTGCACAGGCCAACTTTAAGACTGCAGGTACTTCACAGAAGAAGTGATTGATCTCATTAGGACCACAATATGGAAGAATCATAGCAGAGACGGTGTATATCAGGGCACAGCTGATACCCCAGACTCCACAGAAGCCCACCATTGACCCACATAGCAAAGGCCTCATAATGACTTTAGACCTCAGAGGATGGCAAATGGCCACATACCTATCATAAGCCATGATTGCAAAAAGCCAAGACTCAGTGATTCCTAGCATCAGGAATATGTACATCTGGGCCACACATCCAAAGTAGGAGATGGTCTTCTTCTTGCAAACCAGGTGCACCAGCATCTGGGGCACTGTGGTGGTGACGTAGCCCATGTCCATAATAGATAGGACACTGAGGAAAAAGTACATGGGTGTGTGGAGGCGGGAGTCCATGCGTATCAAGGTGATAATGAGCCCATTGCCCAGAAGGGTGAGGAGGTAGAGGCAGAGGAAGACACTGAATAGAAGGAAGTTTATCTCTGTGTTACGAGAGAATCCTAAAAGAATAAACCCAGTAAGAGAGCTATGGTTTCCCCAGAGTAAGTCTCGCATCTTCTCCTGGTATAGAGGACAGAACCATGATCATTCATAAAATAAAGTCTCCAGATTCATATCCTGTTGCTACTCTTTTATTAGGAGTGCCAAATATCAGTAGCAAAGTAAGTTCTTATCAAGAAACCCATAAAGCTGGGAACCAAATTTTTACAAAAGAATTTCCAATTTATATGAAACAACATGTTAATGTTGTATTACTTAATCCCAGTTTATTCTGAGACCACAGTTAATAAATTTCACATTTCAATATGTAGAACTTGCAAAAAGGAGTGTCCAAAACCGTGTCCTGCACTTCCTGCAATTCGCCATAGTTCATGGAGCTTATAAAAGATTTTCAAAGTGGTCAAGAAAATAATTGGATATTTGAGACTATAGCATCTGTTGTTAGTTTCATACCAAATGGAGATTTCTGCCCCTCCTTGGAAGGTCTTATCAAAATGGGCTTCAGTGTGACCACTTGAATAGCTTGATAGGTACTCTGGAACTTTAGAGACATAGTTATTGGATATCTGACTTACTCCAGAAGACAACTGTTATTTGCAAATAAATTCTACTTCATGAAAAGTCAAAGTTAGGTGTTTCCATGACCAGAGTGGGTAATACAGACAGAGAGAGAGAGAGACAGAGAAGGAAGGAACAAGAAAGTGAGAGAGAGAAATTACCATGCTAAGATACTATACTCCATAAATATATCCATAAGGAATGAAAGCTGTTTTCTTTCCAAAAACACATAATTAATTACTAAAAGACTCATAGTAAAAGAAATATTAATGACCTTTTTTAAGGTAAAGGAAAATAATCCCTGATGGAAGTATCAAATTGAAAGAAAATAATGAACACCAGAAATCATAAATGTGTGGGTCAATATCATAGAATATTGGTTGTTTAAAGCAACAAAAATAGTGACACACTGATGGAGCTTTAAATATACACATAGAAGTTGAATATGTAACAAAAATGGTCCAAGGAGCAGGAGGAGGAAATGGACCTAAACTGTTGTTAGATATTGCATTGTTTGGAAAATGGCACTTTAAGTGAGACTATAAGCCAAAGATGCATATTTTAGTCTGTAGGTCAAGTATCAGAACACTTTTTCATGTAAGGAGACAGACAATAAATATTTAAGGCTTTGCACAGAATATACAGTCACTGTAGCATATTTTTATTTGT
Source organism: Suricata suricatta (assembly GCF_006229205.1). NCBI lineage: Eukaryota > Metazoa > Chordata > Mammalia > Carnivora > Herpestidae > Suricata > Suricata suricatta. The sequence goes on along the minus strand of NC_043707.1, from coordinate 108,965,563 downwards.
TTTAAAAATATAAAGTTTACCAATCCCTGTTCTAGGATAACAAAATAAAGAGGTGGTGGTGATGGTGGAGGGCACTTGGGGGGAAGAGCACTGGGTGTTGTATGGAAAACAATTTGACAATAAAATATTATAGAAAAAAAAGTAGGTATTCAACAATAGTCTTTAGGAAGTGGGTCTAAGGATGTAGGTAAGTGATTAGGGAGTGGTGAGAAAGGAAGATGAACTCCAAGTTTGGGTAAATGGATGGGTGGTGATGCCATTTACTGAGGTTGGGTATACAGGAGAGTACTCAAGTACTCAAAGCCAAAAGACTTTCATCTAAAGACTTTTGCCACAACATCCAGTATTTACATTCTCTTCTACCAGATCTCTTTAGCAGAGAGTTCTACTTCCCTCAGTTCCCTGCCCAACTGTCACTCATCAGAGAGCTCTTTCTTCACCATCCTGTCTGAAATGCAGCCATCCTTCACTGTCTCCTTAGTCAGCTTCACTTTTATTGTACTTCTCACTTCTTCAAAAATTTATCTATTTATCCGATTATTGTATGTTGGCCCCAAGTAGGTTGTAAAAGTGGAGACTTTGTTTGGTTCACTAGTATACCTCCAGTGTCAATCATTGTGTCAGGCACATGGTAGGAACTCAACCAATATTTATTAAATTGTTAAAGCAGGGATGCCAGTCTTAGATTCCATCCTAGAAGCTATATTGGCAGGATAAATGGAGGTGATTGATACCTGTCCTCCCCAGTGGGGCAAACACATTTGGAATGTAGAATTTACACCTGTAACCCAATCTTAAGGAGATACAGGGACAAGTTGTGGCTTGTAGATATATTTTTTGTCGAAAAACCAACCTAAGCAACTGATGATTTTTCTCTGCAGAAATTCTAGGAAGGATGCTGAGGTCTGTCTACAGAAGTATCTAATGGACTATATTAGGGAAGATGAATAAGAATTGCTCTGCATAGTGCCAAATTTAGAATTAGTATAAATTTTACATGACACCAAGCTTCAAATCGACTGCAGAAAAGTTCTAACATTCAGAGTGCTCATAGACAGAAAAGACTGTCCTGAGAAGCAATGAGCTCTCTATGTCTGTTGAGAGGTTTAGGCTAAATCTAGCTGACCATATGTCAGAGACACAGTGGGATCAACCTGGACTTAGAGAGAGGTGGAGCAGGAGGACTGCAGAGGTCCATTCCACCCGGAGGAGTTAAGGACTTTTCCACCTTCTCTGTTCTCTTCACTATCTAACTTCACCTGTTTCCAATGCCTAATACCTGGAGCACTGTAGCAGCCTCTCGTTATGACTCCCACCCCAAAGTCCTACCCACTCACTCAGTCCTACAGCATTTTCTAGGAGCAATCTAAATAACAGAGCATTTTCACCATGACCTTTGTCTGCTCATTCTACTGGTGCAGAATGTGTGGGGGAAAGAGCATTGGGGGTATAGAAGAGAAGCAGAGGGAATGGAGATGGGGGATAGGCTCCAAAACTCCAGAAGCACTCTCAGTCCCATGATTTTGGACAACTGTGACAGGGAGCATTGTTGAACTGTAGGTATCCTGGTGGAGGCATGCTCCCTGCTCTTCAATAAGAGATCTTTAGAGCAATGCCCAATGTCAGGGTGGTCCTCCAAATCCTTGTCTCCCCTGGATCTCCTTGCAACCTCCCTCCTCCTCTCCCATATCCTCCTGCTGTCCTATCAACCTTCCCCATCTCCCACCTGCATCCCTTGTCTTGCCCACTTCCAAAGGTCCCCCTGATTGGGACAAGGACATGGGAGACCCCAGCTGCCTCAGCCTCCCCAGAAGCAGCCCTTCCTCCTTCTCTTTGTCTTCACTGGCAACTGAAGGCCAGATGTTTTAAGGGAGATGTGCACACTGAGTAAGAGATAAAGAGGGAAAAGAAAGGTAGTTGGATGGAGAGCAAGTCAGAGAGTTGCGGAAGAAGAGGTGCACAAAGGAGAGGACTGAGCAAAGAGCACAGGCATGAAGGGACCTGCAGATGTGCAGATTTGCAGTAAGTCAAGAGAACCAGAGCAGGCAGAGAAAAGATGCCTCAGAGGAGCATTCACCTAAGCCGCAGGCCACCGTCCCCACTACCACCACTCTTTACCTGCTGTCAGGCTCTGTGTGAGGGATGGGCCAGGAGACTGAGGAGCTCTCCTTTGAAACTGTGCTCACAGGGGCCCCGGTTCCCAGGAGAACAAATCCAATGACTTCCTACGAACTCTCTGTGCCTTTAAATTCCTCAGGGACTGGGCATCAATTCTGAACTCAATCACCTAGTACTCAAGACCCCCTGACTGGAGCCCTGACTATTCCCAGAGGTCCATGTCCTCCTGGGCCACATATTTTCTCTGGGTTAGCGCCAGAATGCATACATAGGTTCAATCCCTTGTTTCACAGTTACCAGCTGTGACTGGGGGCGAGTTTCAAAAACCCTTCCAGGTCTCCAGGCCTTTTACCAGTAAACTAGAACCTACTCCACAGAGGTGTAGAGAGGGCAAAGTGAGTTCACAAATATAAACCTTTAAAGACTGTGCCAAGCATATAGGAAGTAAGTCACCTGTACATTTATTATTCTCCCTCATTTGCACCTTCTATTCTCCCCACCTGAAGACCCTCTTCCGTTATGTCTTTAAGTCTGCCCTAAATTTCAGGCCCACCTCCCTCAGGAAGGCAGCCATGACTACCAGGCACTTTCTGCCCTCCTATTACCCTCACTCCTGGGAGTCCCGCGTGACCTGTGAGAGCCCTCAGAAGAGAAGGAAAGCACAGCAGGTGCAAAGGTTTTGTCTACTATTGGAATTAAGTTTCAACATGTGGAAATTAAATAATATACCCTAACATGACCAATAGGTCAAAGGAGAAATCACAAGGGAAAATAGAAGATACTTGAAAGGAATGAACACAAAAACACAGCAGATCCAAATTCACAGAATGAAAAAAAAAAAAAACAATGTTTACTTTAAAATAAGAAAGATCTCAAATCACCTCATTCACCTTGAGAAAAGTTAAAGAAGAGAGGGGGCATCCAGCCGGCCTGGCCCAGAGGGTACAGCAGGCAACTCTTGATCTCAGGGTCATGAGTTTTCAAACCCCACATTGGGGGTGGAGCCTACTTAAAAAGAATAAAAAAATAAAACTTAAAAATTAGAAAATAAAAAAGAAACCAGAAGAGCTTGGTTGAACTAGAAGAGAATTAGCTTGACAGTAGTAACCATTATAGAACATCACATTGTAGACCTTAAATATATTTGTCAATCATACTTCAATAAAGCTGGGAGAAAAGGGGCACCCAGGACACTCAGTTAAGTGTCCCCCTTTGGCTCAGGTCACGATCTCACGGTTTATGGGTTACAGTCCTGACTGAGTTGACTTTGCTGACAGTTCAGAGCCTGGAGCCTGCTTCAGATTCTGTTTCTCCTCTCGTTCTGCCCCTCCCCTGCTTGTGCTCTTTCTCTCTCTGTCTCTGTCTCTGTCTCTCCCTCTCTCTCAAAAATAAATAAATGTTAAAAAAAATTTTTAGAAAGTGTCCAACTTCAGCTCAGGTCATGATCTCGTGGTTTGTGGGTTCAAGCCCCGCGCTAGGCTCTGTGCAGACAACTCAGAGCCTGGAGCCTGCTTCAGATTCTGTGTCTCCCTCTCTCTGTCCTTCCCCCTACTCACACTCTGTCTTTCTATCTCTCAAAAAAATTTAAAAAATATTAAAAACTAAAAAAATTTTAAATAAAAACAATGGGAGAAAAGAAGTACTATATTAGCTTTTAGTAAATGCTTTTTCTGTAACTATTCAAGTGGCCACATATTTTTTTCTTCTTTCTTCCTTTAAGGCATTATTTAGTTCATCTACCCAATTTCTCCAAATTGTCAATAGTCATATCATAAAATTGTTAACAATATATCTTTACCATGTATCTTGATTTTTGCAGACTTAAGGGGACTAGTATTTAAGAGAGAATGAAAGGGAAATTTTCTTTATCTGTATTGTCTAAATGTTTATAACGAATATATTGATGTTCATTGTATAATTAGAGAAAAATAAAAAGAAATTACAAACAGTAGAAGTTAAAGCACTGGAGGGATTTCTGACGTAATTGGGCTATCCCTGTGCCCTGTAAGGCTAAGAGCAGTGATCTTCGGTGACTGACTTACATGTCAAGACTAGTTCAAAGTGGAGAAAAGCTTCTCAGGCAGCGTACGCCCGCTGAGTCTGGGGACCGGCTTTGGGACTGTGTATGCGACTCCCAAACATCATCATAGGCTCCAGACTTTGAGCTACTGAGAATTCCCCACCAGCTCTGCATTAGGCTGACATTTCCCTGGAGGATATAAGAACTGTTGGTTATGCAGAGTTAAACTTTTCTCATCTAAATTAAGACAAAAATAACATCTTGATTGCTCTCCCTCTTTCTCTCTCCCGCTGTGAGTCTCCAAGTTTGCTCCCCAGTTCCTGGGAGCCACCCCTGGGTCCCTCTGCCCCAGGAGTTTTCCTTCCTGGCTGTGGCCTAGCTAAATCACAGCGGAGTTCTCTGACGTGAGAAGTCCTGGAGGGGCTTGTTAAGTACAGTGTTTAAGAACATGGAAGGAGCACCATTAAGAACTTCAGCTCATTAGACAGCCTGGGCCAGACACAACAGCTACAGAGCAAGATCAGAGGTGACCCAGTGTCCCTCAGAGGCATCTGAAGAAACCTGCTTTAACTTCTACCTGACTTTAGCCTGAGCGTGTACACCAGCTAACAAGCACCTGCCCAAATAACCTTCTCCACTACCACCATCCCCTGTCATTTGCATCAGACATTACCTCACCACAACCACATCGCCCTGTTAGTATTCACCTCCGCGTTCATTTGCCATCCCTCCCCAAATATCACCCTTTCCCTAGTGCATCATTGCTCTCAGCATTATCACCTGACTCCTCATTTCCCCACCTCCCACATCAAGGTCATCATCATCCTGTTGTGGGGCAAAGACCCTCGTTAGCTCCTCGACTCCGCCAGTCTGTCAAGGCCAGCATGTCCAGGGCCAGTGCCCGGACATGTATCTGCAGCTCATGAGCAGTGGTGGCCCAGAGCTTCAGAGGAAAAGCCCATACCTGAAAATGGAAATATTTTTAAATAACTTTTCTTTGATTTCAGTCAAGTACAAAAGGACAGAACAGGCCATTTGGAGATAACAGAGTGAAGGAAGTCTGCATGCATTTAAGCTCAACAAAGTACATTTACCATAGTAGTCAAATATAGCCTGAAATGGAGACAGTAAATGGAACAATGGACCTTGCATAAAAATTAAAATACTCACAGGACACAGGGAAGAAGAAAGAAAATCAGGATAATTGCAGAACAAAGATGAGTTACAGAGATCCATCTGCAAGTCTTAAAGAGTTTTTACAGAAGAAAACACTAAATGGCTCAGAGGCAATATCCAAATATACAATGTAAGAAACCTCTCTGGATATCAAAAGAAATACTCTGAAGATCAATGTGCCCACTATATTCCATGGAAAGTTCCTGAAGGAGGTCTTCACCTGCACATATTCACCTGACAATTTGTTCTCCACACCACAGCCAAAATGATCCATTCAAAATACGAGTCTTAGAACATCACACACAGCTTCAATACTTAAAAAGCTTTCAGCAATAAAGAATGAATTCTAAGGCCCACAGTTTGGCTCTGCACCTCCCCACAGGCTTCTCTCTTGCTTCCTGCCTAACTGGCCTTCTTTCTGTTCCTTGCACATGCCATGCTCCCGCTGGCATTAGTAACTTGGTGTGTGTTGTTCTCTCCCCTGGAAAAGCTCTCAACCTTCCCCTCTAAAGCTCCTCCAGTTTGGGATCTCATACAAGGAACCCTTCCCAGACCCCTCTAACTAGACTGAGGTACCTATTAAATGTTCTTGTAGCACGGTGTACCTTCCACGTTAGCACTGTTAACAGCTAGGTTAATATTGATGTGTATGAGTCTTTGATTACTATCTGCCTGTCCCTCAGAGTACAACAACCACAGGGACAGAGACCAAGAAGCAAAGTCAAGTTTCATTATCTGAATCGGCAGGATGTACATGCAGCACACACACTTGTCCTTGCAGCACCGCAGGCATGGCCGCTGGCCTGTCTGCTCTCCCTGCCTTCAGGGACCTCTCTGGTCAGCCTCTTGCCTTAAGTATTCCCCAGGTGGGAAGGAGGCACCAGTCTCCTCATTACCAGCACTTCAGGAAGACACATCAATCTCCCAGTCACTCCTAGAGCTCCTGTCTGATTGCATCCTGGGGCCAGAGGCCTAGAGTTACTACAGCTCAGCACAAATCTCTCTATGTGGCCTCTCTGACCATTCTCTTAGAGCTTCCCCCACTTGACCAATGAGGGGCCAGAAAGTACCCATTCCCCTCCCTCACTGAAAGAGGAAGAGCACATTACTCTCTCCTGGCACAAAGCCTACACTAAACACTGAACTCTCCAATGTAATGAGCCTCCTTTCCATATCCCAATTCTTTTCATACAGTATACAGGTGCATGGTGATGGGGTGATGAACACAGGACTGGGTGTGCCTTGCAACTCACTGAGGCTCTTGGAGAAAGTGGAACTTTTAGCCAAACTTTTGATACAACAGGGAAAATTCCAATCAACATTGTGTTATGTCTATATTACTGAAAAGTCGGCAAAATAGCGAATATGAGAAAGGAATCAACCATAATTCCATTACTCTAAAATCAAAGACATCTTCTTGTTAGTGTTTTATCTTCCATTATCTTATTAACTACAATTTTTTGTATAAATTTGTATTCGTTGTATGCTAGTCCTTTTGTAGACTGCTTTTATCTACTTCATGTTATTTTTTTTCAGTTTTAAAAATTTTTTATAGTTTATTTATTTTGAGAGAGAGATGGAGAGAGCAACTGGGGAGGGGCAGTGGGAGAGGGAGAGAGAGAATCCCAAGCAGGCTCCGCACTGTCAGCACAGAGCCTGACGTGGGGCTCACCCCATGAACTATGAGCCAAAACCAAGAGTCGGATGCTTCACTGACTGAGCCACACAGGTACCCCTATCCACTTCATGTTATAGCAAATCCTCTGTCCCAAGTTGTGCTACATTCAACATATCACCTTAAGTGAATGCATAATAACATACACATTTTGACAAACTTTCTTTTATAAGCAATACTGAAATGGGTATCTTTACACATGCAGACTTTCTCATTCTTGGACTGATTCCTTAGGAGTGATTGCTAAAATCAGTGTCATATAGTACACTGGTCATCTGATTTTTCTGGCCAGTATCTGTTCTCAATGCTTCTACTGTTAGTTCCCTGATGCTTTTCTCCATAAAAGAGAAAATTTGGGTATGTGGTGTTTTCATCTTCATCCAGCTTAAAATACTTTCTCATTTTCCTTGTTGATTTCTTCTTTGGTCCATGGGTTACTTAAAAGTCCGCTATTTAGTTTCTAGGTACTTGGAGATTTTCTATAAATCTTTGTTACTGATTCCTAACTTAATTTCACTGTGGCCAGAGAACACTCTCTCCATAACTTGAATATTTTCCAGTTTATTGAGACTTGCTTAATAGCCCAAAATATTGGCTGTATTGACCTAATAACCCTTATGTAATTGAAAAAAATGTTTATTCTTCTGTCATTGGATGGAGTGTTCTATAAATATCAATTAGAAACTAATTTGACAATAAACTACTTCTATATATGTCCATTAGGTCAAGTCGTTTGATAGTGTTGTTGAAGTCTGCTGTATCTCTGTGGATATTGTATCTATTTGTCTTATTGATTATTGAGAAAGGGGTCTTGAGATTTCCAAAAATAATTGTGAATTTGTCTATTTGTCCTTGGAGAGCTCTCCATTTTTGCTTCACATATGGTGAAGGTCCTTCTAGCAGGAGGGCTTTCGTGGTCCCCTCCCAGAGCAACCTCACCACCAACCCACCCACCCTTGCCCCAAAACCAACAGGGGAGAGGAAAATCCAGAGTGCGGCAGATGCTCTGTGTGTGCAGTTAGGAGCACTCGTAGACCAGCCTGCAAGACTCACCCTATTGCCCCAAAATTAGTAGTTTCTATTATTATTATTATTATTATTATTATTATTATTTTAGTCACATGGTGCTTGTTTAGATTTACTTACGTTTACTAATTTCTTTGTTCATTCATTGCCATGCCAGTTACCAATTCATTGCCTGTCGCCTCAAACCCACTGTGCATTGTCTAGTTTTGTGCTTCTGGAGCTGGATCCTGAAACACTCTTTCCTTTACCCGCTGACACGTTGTAATGTTAATTGTGTCAGTAGAGGGCACCAGAGGTTCACTGCAGGAGGAAGCGGCTTTTCTGTTTCCAGTGTTTGCCTCCTCCTCACTCCTACAGCCAAGAGGACTGCCCTTAATGTGCATTCAGCCTGCAACAAGTTTTGCTGTCACTGGTGGAAAGCTTCCTATTTACCTTTCTTAGCTCGTGGTCCCTGGCTCTGGTGTTATTTCTTGCATTTCCTACTTCCTGGGATCAAATTTTCTTCTTATCCTTTGGCTTTTCTTTTAATAAGAGCTTATTTGTGGTAAATTTTCCTTGTTCAACACTTGGTATCATCTGATGAATATGTCTTTATTTAGCACTCAGTCGTGAGTGATAATTTGGCTGGGTATGAAATTCTAGATTCATAGTTATTTCCTCTTGGCACTTAGAAAATAATATAACACTGTCTTCTGTTTTGCATTATTTAAGATTTCTGCTTTTAATTTAATTATTTTACAGATAACCTGTCTATTCTCTTTTACTTCTGTTAAGATCTCTTTATCTGTAATCATCACAGTTTCACACTGTAATATCTAGCTGTGGATTTCTTATATTTTCTGTAAGAATTTGTAGTGTGTCCTGAATCTAGGGATTAATGAATTTTATCACTTCTGGAGCAAACTCAGTTATTATCACTTTGAATATTTCCTCTTCCATATTCTCTCTAGTTTCTCTGTCTTATACTTTTATTAGACATATGTTACACTGTTAAATTCTATTCTACATACTTGTCAACCTTACTTTCATAATACATGGTTCTGATCACCAAATTCCAATGTGTGTGTTGGGGCGGGGGGAGGTTCCCAATACCATCAAGCCATTCTTCAATACCAACTGAGTATCCTACCATTCAACTCCATTCTGACACTACCCATCCAGAGATAGTATCAGATTCCTCCGGTTAAGGGCTCAGTACTGCAAGACTGCCCTCCACTTCAGTTACCAGTTGCAAATCTGGATTGTCACTTGTGGTTCTGACCTGCTGCATGACCCCTCCTAGGGTTGGATTAATTTGCTAGAGCAGCTCATAGAACTCAGAGAAACTTAGATTACCAGTTTATTAGAAAAAGATATAACTCAAGTACAGCCGATGGAAGAGATGCATATGGCACGCTATGTAGAAAGGAGCACAGGGCTTTCATGACCCCTGGCATGCCACTTACTCAGCACCTGCTTCCATGTGTTCGCCAACCCAGAAGCTCTTTGAATCCCATCCTTTGGGGGCTTTATGGAGGCTTCAGTAGATAGGCATGATTGATTAAATTGTTGGCCATTGGTGATTCATTCAAACCTCCAGCCCTTTCCCCACATGTCGGGGCGTGGAACTGAAGGTGCCAATTCTCTATTCTTGGTTGATTCCCCTGACAACCAGCCCCCATCCTTAGTTGCTATTCAAAAGTCACCTCATTAACATAAACTCAGTTGTGATGAAAAGGGTCCTGTTATGAATAACAAGACACCATCAAAGCACCTGGGTGACTCAGTTGTTCAAGCATCTGACTCTTGATTTAGGCTCAGGTCATGATCCCAGGGTTGTGGGATCAAGCCCTGCATTAGGCTTCTTGCTGAGCATGGAACCTGTTTAAGATTCTCTCTCTCTCTTTCCCTCTGCCCCTCTCTCCTGCTCATGTGCGCTCTCTCTCTCTCTCTCTCTCTCTCTCTCTGTAAAAAAACAAACAACAACAACAACAAAAACTGAAAAAAAAAAAGACACTCTGTGACCTTTCTGTCTGTAAAGTGATTTTAGGAACTGAGGGCAAGAGACAAAATGTTATGACCAAAGATGTTCCCATTGTTCTTATTGCTCAGGAAATTCCAAGGATTTGGGGGACCATGAGCCAGGAGCCACAGACGAAGACCAAATATATGAGACATATATTTCAATCATCTAACTGGCCAAACATATATTTTATATAAATCACAATATCACAGATATTTTCCCTTTCATCTCTTTGTGCTGTGTCTTGATAATTTACATTTATCCTTTCTCTCTTCAGTGGCATCTAATGTGATTTATTTTGTTCACTGAGATTTTCTTATTATTACTGCAATGATCTTATTTTTCATGCTGGTATTAGAAAGGTGTCCACTCTGAAGTCTATCTTGTTGACTGAGTTTTTTATTTCAATGACTATGTTTTTAATTCTGGTGGGTTTTTTTTTTTTTTGCTTTGTTTTGTTTTGCTTTTTTATTTTTGGCAATGTGTTCTTTATTATCTTGTACTTTTTTTAGAATTTCAAGTATTTGTTTTACCCTTTAATTACATGAAATTATTGGTGAAGCATTTGTGTAAATATGCCCTTTGTTGCATCTGCTGACCATTCCTCATGTGATATGTTTGCTCATGTGTTTTGTAATTTTGGATTGTGAGTTCATCTTCAGTGGGGCTTTCCTTGTGGCCTGGGTTATAGTAGTGTTCCTACAGAGGGATAAACTCTGTATCTTTCTAACACCTCAGAGGTAATACCAACCTGAAACCGATTTAATTGCTAGCTGTGGCTTTCTACCTCACATAGTTCACATTATGGATTCAAAACCAGAACAAGAGGTAGGCACAAAATTTCAATATCTCAAGAGAATTTTTTTCTTCAAACTCAGATCCCAGTCAGAGACCTTGCCATTTCTCTGTGATAATGGATAGTTGTTTAGTTCCATCTAGAAAGGCAACAAAACCCAAGCCCCCAACAGTTATCAAATTCAATAACAAATTCAATCCATACCCCACCCCATTCTAGACTATCACAGTGTCACCTCAAGTACTTACCTTTTTTTATTTTTCGCATCTGGACATTTCCTTTTCATAGTCTATGGTGTGACTGCACCATAATTTACCTAAGTGCATATTTATAAGTGTTTGGGCTATTTTCCATTTTTTTACTCTAATAAATAATATCACAATGAGCATTCTCACAGGTATTGAGTATTATGGGTATTATTTAGTATCAATCTCCCAGGCTGTATTAAATTTTTTTTCCAGCAGCATTCAGTAACATAACACAAGAAAGTCAAATTATTGAAATCATCCAGGTTGGGCTTTTTCTCCCCAGAAAAGTGCAATAAAAAGATACCACAAGAGAGTTTAGGACTGTTGTAAGAAAATCATTGAAATTATGAATCATAGATTCTCAAGTGGGTAAGGAGACATAAAGATAACAGAGGAATCAGAATTAATAAAAAGAAAGGGCCAGTGGTTGTAGGCTCCAGTGAAGGGAAGCAATTGAGTGATTACACTGTAAGTTGAGGAAGTAGTGGTCAGAAAATAAAATTTCTGGGGCACCTGGGTCGCTCAGTAGATTGAGTGTCCAACTTCAACTTTGGCTCAGGTCATGATCTCCTGGTTCATGAGTTCAAGCCCCACATCCAGCATACTGCTGTCAGCCTGTCATCATAAAGCCCACTTCAGATCCTCTGTCCCCCTTTCTCTGCCCTTCCCCCTCTTATGCACTCCCAAAAGTAAATAAATATTTTAAAAAAAGAAAATGGAATGTCTGAATACATGATTTCAGAGGTGGGATAATTCTTTGGCAATGGAAAAGACCAAGAATGTAGGTGGTAAACTTTATTGATAAAAGAATCAAAGAAAGGAGGCCAGACCACTGAATGGGGTCATCTACATGGACACTGAAGTCACTCGAGATTATGGACTCAAGACTAAGGCTTTGAGACAAGTGCACAATTTTCATAGAAAAAAAATTTATCCAGGAGATCTGAAGGTAACAGTGCCAAGGAAATGGTAAGTAGCAAAAACTTCTAAGGAGCAAGATATTTTTCTAGTAAGAAGAGAAGAATAATGGCTTGAAGGGAGTCAAAAGGAACCAGGAAAATATACCATATTCACCCTGAAAAACTGCAGGGTTTGAGAAAAAGAGACACATGCAAAGGAAGCAGTGTCCTGAAGGAAAATCCAGGTTACAGTTAAAGCCAGAGGATTCAAGGGACAGGAAATAAAGAAACAGTCTAAGGAAACAGAAGGTTTTCCAGTCATGTCACTGGACTTCCAAAGAATACAACTGATAGTTTCGTGAAGTATGCATGGGTATGGGCATTGTACCAAAGGAGAAAAGTCAGAATATCATGCTGTTAAGAGTAGAGAAGAGAATTGGGGCACCTGGGTAGTTCAGTCAGTTAAGCCTCTGACTTCAGCTCAGGTCATGATCTCACGGTTTGTGAGTTTGAGCCCCACATTGTGCTCTGCGCTTAGAGCCTGGAGCCTGCTTCAGATTCTATGTCTCCCTCTCTCTCTCTCTCTCTGTCCCTCACTCACTCATGTTCTGTCTCTGTCTCTGTCTCTTTCAAAAATAAATAAACATTAAAAAAAATTTTAAAGAGTACAGAAGAGAATAGAAGACGAAAGGAGCTTATGATTTGGGTGATGATCAAAGAAACCAAGAATGATAAGCAGAGAGAATTGCTACATAAGACAAGGGGAGGGCAAAGGGGAAGGGTACAGTAGCCTCCTAAATCATCTGACATGTAGTTGGGCATCTCAGGTAGTGAGCAAGAAAGTCCAAATCTAATTATTAGGCACTCCAGAGTTATTGGCTTCAGTCCTATGTTCCTGGCTCCAGGTAAGGGTCAGGCAACAAACCAAGGGGCCCCAGGACCAAAAGAAAAGCTACACTGTAAAGTTCTGCTCTGAAGCACCCCTATAAGATCCTGTCCACAAACATGGGAGATGGTCAACCTGACTGACTGTGCTCTGTGCTATTTTTTGCACCTACCTGCATGCTCCTTATGTCCCCAGTTTTGGTTCTAGTTTCAGTCACACCTGCTTTGTCACCCACTGCCTGTCCATATAGCTCCCCATCTGGCCTATAGTGTCTTTATTGGTAATGGACATACTATCTCTGATCACCTACTATTCATAGAACAGTATGAGTGATGTGAAAGGGCTTTGGAAAATGTAGTAAGTTAAGTAGCTGGAGGCACTGTGACTTTTCCTCACTTTGCCCACTCCTGCTTCAGATCTGTTCTCTTGGTCCCAAGCCCCTTACTGTGTCATAGCCCAGTTTTGCCTAGTGAGGGGCAAAGCTACATGTTATCCCAAGGAACACAGACTCATATTACAGGCCCATTTCTTCTCTCTGCTCTTTCCTATGATCACTCTTCAATGTAGCAACTGGGGTTATTTCCCTGACTGGTGAGGATGCTGACTTGCCAAAGGGAGGAGCACACACATTTCATAATGGGCATGGAGGCATGGAATGATGTCATGACTGGTTTGGGAGATAATTGCTGGGGTAGGTCTGAGCTTATGCCTAGCCACTCATTTTGCCAAGATGTGTAGTTAGACAAATGCCATTTGGAAAAACGACAGAAAAGCTGCCCCTGATTTCTTCATCTCAACCCCAGCCTAAACCTTCTCGCTCTGTTCCCTCATACTCTTGTTTTCCAGCCCATTTTGCTCCCATGTCTCTTATCCCTTTAGGCTCTCAGACTGCCCCGCAGTACCGTCCACCTCCCTCAGCTCACTGCCCTACCTCTTTCCCATCTCTAACTAGAGTCATCCCTTCTTGCCCCCTACCTTACAGGTTTCCCTACCCAGCTCTTCCTCTTTCTTCCAGACCACCCCTCACTGCTCTGTTCATCTTGCTCCCCTTTTCTGCTACCCTTTTGTCTTGGTTCCTCCTCCCTCTCCTAGCCCTTCTTTCTAGATCCTTGGAGTTGGGTCCCCACCAGCACTTCAGCCAGCCCCAACCAGACCTCCATGATTCACAAATCTCAACCTGGAGGAATGGTTTCCCAGCAAATGGTACAGTTCTGGTACAGTCCAGAGTTGTCAGGACCTGGTGAACATTGGGAATTTGAGAGAATGGCCAGCCAACATCCATCTTGGAGGATAAGCTTGGTTATTTACAGGACTCCTTTTCCATGATGGTGTTTTCAGCTGTAACCTGATCATCTTACTACTATCTGTATTTTGCCTTCACCATTGTCAATCCTCTTCAGATGCCAGAGACACCTTTAACAAGATCCTTTTTCTGGAGAATCTGTTCCCTTTCTCTCTTATCTGACTAGCCAGCCTGAGTGAGCTTTTACATTTGTAACTGGCTTCTCCATAGAACTTGGTCTGTGACCGTGGAGCAAACAGCAAGACCAGGGACAGAAAGTAGAGAAGAGTGAGTGGAAAACATCTAATTGTTTACCTCTCTAGGAGGTAAGTCCGATCGATCTGCCCTGGATTAAAGTGAGTGTAAGAATGGGTGGCCCCTAAGAACTCACACACAGAACACAGGCCCCTATTATAGATATATGGGGGGGGGTAAGGTTTTTGTCTTATTTCTCCAAGACTCTATTTCTCCACATCTTAGGATTGTAGAAACTTGCCAGAAACTTTGTGCCTTTGAGAAATGGCTCCTGCAAGAAGATGATGGGGGTGCGTCAGGGGGCGGGGCTCCATGGTGTTTTCACCCAAACTCTGAAGATTGAACTCTGTACCACAGAATATGGCAGGCAGCAGAGCCTTGAAGGCGAAGATACATCCAGATCCTACCCAGATAATAGCATCAGATGAACAGATGATATATTTTCTTAAAAGTGCTCTTCTCTAACTCATCATAGATTCAGTGCACTCTCAACCAAACTCCTAACAAATACTTTTAGGGAACTTGACAAGCTGACTATAATTTGGATGGACTGGCAAAAGGGCCAAAAATAGCCATGACTCTCCTAAGAACTGGTGGGAACAATTTTCCTACGAGATATCCGGGCTTATCACAAAAATAGTAATTAAGATAGTAGAGTAGTAGCGCAAGCATAGACAAATGGATAAGTGACATAGAAAAGAGTCCAGAAACAGGTTTACACATATTGTGACACATGATTTAGGACAAAAGTATCAGCAGAACAAGGGTGATAGGACTATCTTTTCAATAAATTGGTTCTCAGTCTCTTGGATAGTCGTAAGGAAAAAAGCTAAGCTAGATTTCTATCACATACTACACTCAAAAGTCAATTTCAGGGGGCGCCTGGGTGGCTCAGTTGGTTGAGGGTCTGGCTTCGACTCAGGTCATGATCTCATGGTTCATGGGTTCGAGCCCCTTGTCAGGCTCTGTGCTATGGCTCAGAGCCTGGAGCCTGCTTCAGATTCTGTGTCTCCCTCTCTCTCTGACCCTCCGCAGCCCACACTCTCTCTGTCTCTCAAAAATAAAAAACATTAAAAAAATTTACAAAAAGCAATTTCAGGTAAAACATACATCTAAATATGAAAGAGTAAAAATAAATCATGTAAAATTGCTCTGTCGTGCATGGCCATTGAGCACGTGAGATGGGCTATTAAGTATGAAATGTGCACTGGATTTTAAACACTTAGTATGAACAAACAATAAAATTTCTCAGTAGTTTTTATATTAAAATGTTGAGATGATATTTGGATATACTGGATTAAATAAAACATCTTTCAAATTAATTGAACTTTTTGCTCTTATTTTAATTTTTTTAATGTTTCTTTATTCTTGAGAGAGAGAGAGAGAGAGAGAGAGAGAGAGAGAGAGAGAGAGAGAGAGAAAGCGTGAGCAGGGGAGAGACAGAGAGAGAGAGAGAGACACAGAATCCAAAGCAGGCTCCAGGCTCTGAGCTGTCAGCATAGAGCCCAACGTGGGACTTGAACTCAAGAACCCTGAGATTATGACCTGAGCCAAAGTCAGGTGCTTAACCAACTGAGCTACCCAGGCACCCCTCTTCTTGCTCTTTTAATTAGATACCAGAAAATTTTAAATTACTTGTATGGCTTGCCTCAGATTTTTATTGGACAGTCTTGATTTGAAAGTTATATAAGAAAAAATCTGCACAGTATCAAGTAGAAAAAGAAGTCTCAAAAGGCATTGAAAAAGCACTAATTATAAAGGGAAAAACATATATTTGACCATACTTAAGATTTAAGAAGATACTATAAAGTGTCTCTCAAGTTATCAAATCAACATCATTAAGAGACTAAAAAGGTGAACTGTACTATGGGTAAAGAATTTGCAGAACATACAACTCCCAAAAGGCCTATATCATTAATACGTAAGGACTTCCAACAAACTGATAAAGACAAATAATCCAAAAGAAAAAATAGAAAAAGATTTGTAACAAGAACTTCATAAAAGAGGGTATCCAAATGACCAATAAGCATGCTAAAAAGTTGGTCAACCTCATTAGCTGGTAGAAAGATCCAAATTAAAGCCCTGATGGGATGGATGCCCAAGTATATGGTGAACAAAATGGTGGCACATGTGCCCCAAGACACCTCTATAAGAAATGGTCACACAGCGTTATTTGTAAGAGTCCATATTGATAGAGCCCACTCTCCATCGGGGTAGAATGAATAAATAAATTGTGGTATCGTCACAAAACTGAACAGTACACAGTAATGAAACCACGGCTATATGCAACAGCATAGATGAATTTCACAAAATATTGAGCAAAAGAACTCAAACACAAAGGCACATGTACCATATGATTCCATTTATATAACATGAAAAACTGGCCAAGTAATCTGTGGTGTTCCAAGTCAGGATAGCGGTTACCTTTGAGGAGAATGGGAAAGACAGTGTTCGGGGTCGGGGTGTATGTGAGAGAGGTCTCTGGAGTGCTGTTAGTTTTAGTGTCAGCTTCTGTGGTGGTTACCTGGACACACTTCGTGCTGAATCAGCATAAGCTGCCCCTTTCGGAAGAAAGCGCTTTGCTGTGTTTATGTGATGTTTCACAGTAAAAGATTTTGTTTTTATTTTTAAACATGAGTGCCTATCGAGAATCCTCGACTTACAACTGAGTTCTGCTGTTGTGGCGTCAGGCAGGAGGTGCAAGGGGCTCCCACAAACCCAGAGACTCTCCCCTTTCGCCTTCCCTCCCCATCTGCCAAATGCAGAGAGGAGATCATATGGTCTTTCTTTTTTATTTGTTAATATGGTAAATTGATATTTCCAAATACTAACCCAACCTTACATCTCTTCCATAAACTCCACTTGGCTATGGTATATTGTTCTTTTCATATATTGTTGGATACAATTTTCTAATAGTTAGTTAAGGCTTTTTACGTCTATGTTCATAAGGGTTATTTACCTTTAGTCTTCCTTTTTGTAATAATTTGTCTGGTTTCAGTGTTGACATATGCTGATCTCAAAATGAGTTAGAAAATGGGATGCCTGGCTGGCTCTGTCAGTGGAGCATGCAACTCTTGATCTCAGGGTTGTGAGTTCGAGCCTCGGGCTGGGGAGTTGTAGAGCTTACTTAAAAAATTTTTTAATTAAAAAATAAAAATAGCACATAAAATAATGATTTGGGAAATGCTTCTTTCACTTCTGTTTTCTGAGTTTGTGTGGAATTGGTAATTCCTACATATGTTTGCCAGATTGACCAGAGAAGCCATCTGGGCCATGTGGGAAATTTTTCAATTACAAACTGAATTTTTAAAAATAGATATAAAGCAATGCAGATTTCCTATATCTTTTCTTTTCCTTTTTTTCCATCTTTGTCAGTTCTGAAAATCTATGCCTTCACAGAAGTTACCCGTTTCATCTAAGTTTTAAAGTTTCTATTTGTTGTTTTTTCTCCTGGCTCTGGGTCACGTTTTCCTACTTCTTAACTGTCTGCTTTTCTAATAGTTTTTCATTGATGCTGTCTTTTGGGAATGTTAGTTACATTGTTGAGTGCTGGATTTTGTTGTATTTTTTTTAAGTTTTATTTACTTATTTGAGAGAGAGCATGAGCAAGGGAGGGTAAGAAAGAAGAAGAGAGAGAATCCCAAGCAGGCCCCATGCTGTCAGTGTGGAGCCCCATGCAGAGCTTGAACTCACGAACCTTGAGATCATGACCTGAGCCAAAATCAAGAGTCAGATGCTTTGCCAACTAAGCCACCCAGGCACCCTTGTTGTTTTCTTTAAAAGGTGTTAGAAATCTTTCCAGCAGGCCACTTGGCCACGTGTGGACTCAGGATCCACTTGATACTTTCAGATCTTTTTTGTGAGCTTTGTTGGGGAAAGGCTAGACCAACATTTCTCTAAGGCTGACTTAGTCTATTACTAAAGTAAAATTTACAGGGGCCTCTACCCAACACCTTCAACTAGGACTTTCCACCCGGTGTGGCCACAATGCACTTTTCTCTCCGTCCTGTGTGAGCTCTGGGAGGTGTTGGGTTCACAGCTCCCCAGTCATTCTTTCACTGAGTTTTGCCCTTAGTATCAGGCAAGACTCAAGGGGTTTCCATGCACATTTCTGGCTTTCCCTCCCTCTCTCTGCTGCCCCCCTCTCCAATTTCCTGCTCCACAATCGTCAGCCACCTTGCACTCCTGAACCTCAGTCTGTGTCTTCCCAACCAGGCAGTATCACCTGCTCTGCTTGGGTTTCCCTTCCCCGCGTATTTCAGAATGTGTCCCAGAGAGAAACGTGGAGTGACTGCAGTGTTCCTCTCACTTGTCTCCCTTCTCCCGAGGAATCATGGTCCAACGCCACTGGGAGCCCAGGGTCTGCATTTTGCCTAGTTGTTTGCAGCAAGAGAGAGCAAGCCCAGAAGGAGAAGTCTTGTTTTCTTATTTTACCCTCTAATTTGCCTCTCCAATCTCCTACATTCACTCTGTACCATGTAGACTCTGTCTTACACCATATACAATTGGTCTGTTTATAGCTTAAGTAATAATATTATATTTTAAACCTTAGTCTTTGATAGTTTTTTCAATGAGCACTGTTTTAAGCACTTACCACAGCAGTGATCTAATTTGTGGTTCTAACTGCTGCATAGCAGCTCACCAGCATACAACGTATGGCTCTTGATTTTTTTATTTTTTAATGTTTTTTTATTTATTTTTGAGAGACAGAGAGAGACAGCATGAGCAGGGGAAGGTCAGAGAGAGAGGGAGACACGAATCTGAAGACAGGCTCTGAGCTAGCTGTCAACACAGAGCCCAACGTGGGGCTCAAACCCACAAACTGCTGGATCATGACCTGAGCTGAAGTACAACGCTTAACCAACTGAGCCACTCAGGCGCCCCATCTCTTTATTTGTTAAGACACTTTATATGATAGGGATATCTATTTTTACTCTTTAATTTTTTCTTCATGAAAGTTTCATGCATTCTTTGTTAGGTTAGCTTCTAGATAATTCAGTTTGTTGCTAATGTGAATGGTGTTCTCTATTAAATTTTTCTTGTTGATTTCTGTGACTTAGGTTTCTGCATCTGCTCCCAATTGAGAGGTAATGCAGAAATTTTGAGAAAAATCTGCAACCTCAGACACTGGATGAGAAGCTAGAGAGCCAGACCATTATATATTTTCAACTCTACAGTTTTTTCAATACATAATTGGGGAGTTTAGAAGCACCCTGATGGCTTGGAATGGCCCAAGGTAAGCAGAAGCTAGCCCCAGAGAGTCACTGCACTGGCCTGTATTGGGCTGGGCTGCGGTGTGCTCAGAATCCATATGTGAGCACCTGGGAAACCTAATAATGTGGGGCTGGAGTGAAGAGGAGTTGAAGTTACAGTGACTCCCACCTCTCCTCCTTCAGAGCCTCCCCCAGCCCTAGCCCTAGCCCTGTGTGAAGGAAGGGACGCTGGACCACTGAGCCCAAGCTGAAGAAAGGTCAGTTTAGCAGGGGACAAATACTTCCGGAATGATGGTTCATTTCCACTTAGGCTTAGGAAGGTAGAGAAAACTTTATTTTTTTAAGTTGTTTTTTTTATTTTGAGAGACACAGAGACAATGTGAGTGGGGGAGGGGCAGAGATAGAGAGGGAGACAGAGAATCCCAAGCAGGCTCCACACTGTCAGTGCAGAACCCAATGCAGGGCTCAAACCCACAAATCTGTGAGATCATGACTGGAGCCAAAATCAAAAGTCAGATACTTAATCAATTGAGCCACCCAGGCACACTGGTAGTGAAAACTTTAGGAGGCTGCTTGAGCCTTTGCTAGAAAAACAGACACAGGGGCACTTGGGTGGCTCAGTTGGTTAAGCTTGTGACTTCACCTCAGGTCATGATCTCACAGTTGGTGGGTTCGAGCCCCCCATCTGGCTCTGTGCTGACAGCTCAGAGCCTGGAGCCTGCTTTGGATTCTGCCCTTCTGTGTTCTCTCTCTCTCTCTCTCTCTCTCTCTCTCTCTCTCTCTCACTCTCTCTCCCAAAGAAGTAAAACATTAAAAAAAAAAAAAGAAAAGAAAAAGGGACCCAAGTATGGCTCACAATGACAAGTAACAAAGGCACTTCTTTAGCTCAGCCATGGTATGATAAAATTTGTTTGCATTTCTTTATCATGTAAGGGTTTATGTAATGATGTAAGCAGAAGAAAATCACAGCACTAACTGATCAGACATCCAATCAGCTAGTAAACATTTACCAAATATCTATATCTGTCCATACTATGCCAGGTACTGGCAATGCAGAGATGGCCCAGCTACATTTCTCATTCTTAAGTAACTTACCTATTAAGAAAGAAGTTTAGTAAAGTGTTCTGGGAACTATAGATTGGGAGCAGAACATGGCACAGAAGAAAATTGGACTAGAGGCTATAGAGTCCAGAAAGGTTTTTGAAAGAAGATTACATGTGAGTTCATTATAAACAGGTGTTACCCACACAGACAAGGGGGAAAGAGCCTTCTAGGCCAAGGAGGAGGAACAGCAGGAGCTAAAAGAAGGAGCCATTAAGTATCTGGCTGGGTCCAGGAAACTGCAGGTGTGTCCATATAACTGATGTTTTCAACACCGAGTCCCAGACCTAAACATATCCAGGACCACACTATGTCCTGAATGAATGAATGGATAAATGCATGAAGCACTTAGTTGAAAAGTGCATGGGCTGGCAAGCTGTATTATACAAGGGATCTAGAGTTGTCAAATTCATAGAAAGATGTAAGTAAAGTAAAGTAAAGTAAAGTAAAATGGTAGTTGCCAGAGGCTAGGGGAGAGGGCCGTGGGGAGTTGTTTAATGGCTGTAAAATAAATCTGGAATTTGGTGTCACATAATGTGAACCCCTAAACTATTTAACACTAAACTATATCCTTAAAAGTGCTTCCATGGTAAATTTTATGTTATGTTTATCACAATTAAAATTTTTAACGACATAAAGTCCCCAAGTTACTTATATTAGGAAAGAGTTCTTGTCTATATCACATGGGATAAGAATAACTTGTCAGATTTGAAACTTCCTCTGTTTCGTGAGTTAGACCTTGAGAGTTTCGACTCTAGGCATCTGCTTTAAAAGGAGCAAGGTTTCTGACTCCTTCCAAAATCTTGTTTAGGGAATGACCGTCCAAGGTAAGGACCAGTCAAGCCCATTACTTCCTGGGTCTGCCGCAGGACGGCATCCTATCCTGGGGGTACGTAGTGGCGGTCCTAGTAACCAGTCTTGAGAAGCTAGGGAAGGAGAGTCGAACTTAGGGGTTCTTCGGGAGCAAGTGAGACAAGGAATAAGGTTTGTGGGGGGGAATGGGCGGGCTAGAAGGGGTCAGAAGGAGGTGACGCCTTATCCGGGAGGCGACCCCGTTGCCAGGAGACAGCGTGGGACGCCGTTGCCAGGAGACCGCCATCGGCCGCACCCGCAAGCGATCCGAGGGCAGTGAGAAGTAGTTGGACGCCTCTGATCCGAGTCCCGCCACAGCCATGGCCAGAAGCCAAAAGGAGAAGGTGATCACCGACGAGGTCCATCAGAACCAGATCCTGCGGGAATTGTACCTCAAAGAGCTTAGAACCCAGAAACTCTACACAGAGTACCACGTGAATCCCCTCCGCAAGGGTGAGGGACGATTGGGCGGAGGAGGGGGATAGGGGTGAGGGCCCTGGGGCTGGGGGTCAGAGGTGCGGGGCGCAGCACAGTAGGAGACCCCTTCTCTGACCTCGTCCCCCCTTCCTAGATTTCAGGACTCTTGGCTGTTGGGGGTGGGGGTTATCTCGCTCCACATCCCATCAAATACATTTATATATTAAATGCACAACCATCATGATTAAATAGTATTTTTGTGCTGCAAACTGGTGCAGCCACTCTGGAAACGGTATGGAGGTTCCTCGAAAGGTTAAAAATAGAACTACCCTATCACCCAGCAATTGCACTACTAGGTATTTGTCCAAAGGATACATGAGTGCTGATTCAAAGGGGCACATGCACCCCAATATTTATAGCAGCGCTGTGGACAATAAACAAGGTATGGAAAGAGCCCAAATGTCCATCCACAGATGAATGGATAGAGAAGATGTGGTATGTATATATACAATGGAGTATTACTCCATGATCAAAAAGAATGAAATCTTGCCATTTGCAACAATGCGGATGGAACTGGAGGGTATTATGCTAAGCGAAATTAGTCAGAGAAAGACAAATATCATATGACCTCACTCATATCTGGAATTTAAGATACAAAACAGATGAACATAGGGGAAGGAAAGCAAAAATAATATAAAAACAGGGAGGGAAACAAAACATAAGAGACGCTTACATACAAAGAACAAACTGATTGTTGCCGGAGAGGCTGTGGGTGGGAGGAGGGGCTAGATAGGCAAAGGGATTTAAGGAGGACACCTGTTGGGATGAGCACTAGGTGTTACATGTAGGGGAAGAATCACTGGATTCTACTTCTGAAATCATTGCTGCACTATGTGCTAAGTTGGATGTAAATTTAAAAAAATAATAACACCAAAAATAAATAAATACATACATAAACATTTAAAAAAATTGAAATGAAATTAACTTAAAAATAGTATCTTTGTTAAGCCTGAAAGGCTTTTAAAAATTTTGCTTTCAAAATATTATATTTTGTAGGGCTTTAGGTTTTGTTTTGCTCTGTGTTTTGGTTTGTTGTTAATAAGCTAGTTGTTTGTTTGTTTGTTTGTTTGTTTGTTTTCTCCAGGTTTCTAATAATGTCTTAGCCCTTCAGAAAGTTCAGGGGTAGTGGACTCAGGGCCCAGAGCGCGCCTCGATAAAATGGCCCTACCCCTGCTCTTCTCACTTGGCACATTCTTTGGGTGGTTGCATCTGGTTTGGTAACATCAGCTGCCCCTGAATACCTCTGGGTCTCAAAAGGAGCCCCAGATCCATGAACCCAACCACTGCCCAGCTCTCTTCCCCTGGACAAGCCATGGGCACCTCAGACCTGCCAGTTGGAAAACTGGGGGCATCCCACCTGCTGTTACTTCAGAATATCTTATTTGAGCAAAAGTTGCCACAACCGTTTTCTCTCCCATGTTAGTAGCCTAGAAGTCATCCTCAATCTCTCTCTCCCTCACTTCCTCTCATCTCTACTTCTCCTCACTTCCTTCCACCCTCTAATTAGGGCCTGAGTCCACTTCTCAAGCCTCCCCCCACCCCAAGCCTCCTCACTTCTGTCTGCACTGATCTGATGGGCTCCTAAGTACCCTCTTCCCCCAAGCCCTCTCCACCCCCCTCCCTTCCATCCTCCATAGCCCCCTCCCCTAGCTGGAGCTATGCTTAAAGTGAGTTCCATCCCACCATTCCCTCTATAAAATCCTCAGTGGCCCACAGCTTCTCAATTGAGGTTTACCCCAGTCAGTATGGAAGACCCCTGTGGATCTGGCTCTGCTGCCCACCCAGTCTCATTGGGACTCCCCTCCCCAGCCACACAGTGCTCCTTTAATAAATATTTTAGTGCCCACTCTGCACCAGCCACACGCTCCCTCCTCTCTCACCATGTCAAAATAAAACGGATTTCCTAAATACATCACACCATTCCCCCACCTCATTACCTTCATAATCATTGTTTCTTCTTCCAGATTTTCTCCCCCAACTTCCAGGCCTAATAAACAGTAGTCCACCCCAGCTCAGCTCTGCAGAGAAAATGTAATGTCATTTTCCAAACAAAAATTTTATATATTTGACATGTACAACATGATATTTTGATATACGTACGCAGAGTGAAATGCTTATACCAGTCAAGCTAAATAGCATACCCATCTCCTCACAGTTACCCTGTGTATGTTTGTGTGCCCACACGTGTGTGTGTGTGTGTGTGTGTGTGTGTGTGTGGTGTGAGAGTGCAGACAATGTAATGTCTTCATTTTGCTCATAACTAATCTAGTTTTCCTCTGGAGCTCCCAACCACTAATTTCAGGAACGCAAATTAACCATCCAGTTCTATTTAAACTTGGTCCATTCCCACAACTTAAATAATCCTTTCAGACAACACTCAGGCTCTCTAGCTCTCCTGGCTCATGTTCCTTGGGCACTTGATTCATGTGATCCATTGGGACAAAGTGAGGAAATATTAGAACTTGTATTTGTGCTAGAATTTGTATTATGTTTACTTTTAGGTGTAAAGAAAAAGTATACTGCTCATAGTACGTGGAGACTATGTAAATATACGTGTATTAGGCACGTGCTCAGAAGGTTTTACTAGTAGGAGTCTGAGGCAAAAAATCACTTGGGAGACCACTGGTTCCTTCTGGCCTCTGCTCATTTCCTCCTACTCTCCCCCCAGCTCACTGAATTTCTCTGGCCTTCTCGATGTTTCTCAAACTCACCAAGCTCACTCTCAGATTTTCCCCACATGTCCTCACACAGCACATTCCCTCACTTCGTTTGAAACTCTGCTCTAATGTGTCTCCTTAGAGATCCGGCACCTCCACCCCCCACCCCACCATCAACTCTGCCCATGTTAAATGCTGTACTTTCTACATCTCACTTATTTGGGCCCAAATATTTATTTGTCTATTGTCTTTCACCACAAATAGAAGATCAGCACAGGAACCTTCTCTGTTTTGGGCCCTATCTCCAGTGCACCGGTAATTAAGGGTTGAATGGATGTCTGTGGATTCTGCTCCTCTGTTTTCACATAGTCTTCTGTTTATCAGTATGTGTCCAGCCTTGTTTGGTGGCCTGGTGTGTCTGCATCCCTGTAGACCACCACTGTTTGCAAGAACCTTCTGTAATGATGAAAACATTCTGTATCTATACTGCCCAAAATCGTAGCCATTAGCCGCATGTGGCTACTGAGCACTTGAAATGTGGCTAGTGTGCCTATGGAATGGATTCCTGACTGGTATTTAATTTTAACTTTTCAAATTCAAGTAGCTACATGTGGCTGGTGGCCACCATGCTGGACAATGCCACTCCAGATTGTGAGTTCCTTGCAGGCCTTATTGCCTGGTGCCCAGCACAATATCTGACATGTGGCCGACCCTCAGAAAATAGTCAGAAGATGCCTGGCCTAGGGTGGGTCTTCGAGAAGGCAGGGCATGAATGTTTTAATGTGAGCCTGTGATGCTGTTTTTTTTCTAGTTCACACAATCACAAGAAAGCCCATGTCTTGGCATGATAACCTGGAGGAACCTAAAGATGGTAAGTTCCAGGGTTTATGAACACCACTGAGATAGAGCACAGATGGGCAGCTGTCTCAGGACAGTGGTACCTTGGGGCAGCCCTTTGATCATCTGAAAATTGGTCTCACACTCATGAGGCTGATTGGAGACTGACATACTCAACCATATAGCCAGTTCATTAATGGCCAAGCCAAGAAAATTTCTCCTAATGGCTTTGGCACTGCATTCATTCACCAAACATCTTTACTGTTACAAGCAGAGGTTCTGAAGTCATATTGAGTTCAAATCCTGATTCTGCCACTCATTAGCTGTGACTTTGGGTGCATTTATTAACCTCTCAGACCCTATCCCTCACGGTTGTTGTGAGATTAACAAAGTAATGCAAGTGCTTAGAACAGTATCTGGTACACGGTGATCAGGAAATGCTATTAGTTTCATTATTACCGTGAGACAGTCACTATGATGAGGCTGAGGGGTAGAGACCTCACACCATAGTGAAGGGGACAGATGAGGAAGTCAGGAGTAAAATTGGGATGGCAACAACACAGAAAACAAGTGCCCTAGTCCAACAGTGGGGTTCTAGGAAGTCTTCTTGGAGGGGATGATAACATGGTGAGGTGGAGGAGGTCAGGCATAGGAGACTGGAAGGACATTCTCAGTTACATGGAAAGGCACAGAAATGACAGACACCAGCAGGGCCCAAGACCTGCGGGTAGTTGTCGCGGCCCGCCGTGACAATCTGAAAAGAGACCCGAGGCAAGGGAATGAGGAAGAAAGAGGAGACAGAAAGTCAGGGGACGGGAGGGACACTCAGAGCCATTGCACCAAAAGTGTCATTCTTTATTAGCAGTTTGTAGCTTTTATACAATAACCACAGGAGCTACTGTCGAATAAGCAAAGCATAAAAATAGGCTAAGTTCCTTATTTTCCAGACTGTCCCCCTTGTGACCCTGCTTGCTAAAGCATACTCCCTATGACCTCATGGAAGGATGAGAACTCTCAAGGGATAAGGAGGAGGAATTGTGGTAGACCCTTATTTTTAAAGGTCAGGGGCTGACCGGACCTCAGCATTTAACCACATCAGGGGCACGTGTGCAGGGCGCATGGAAGAGTCCCGAGAGCTGTTGCTCTACTTGTGGGAGGGTGCTTCCCCTTGACAAGAAGGGGAACTTCCCTCTAAGGAGCTATAGTTCGACCGGTCACTCCTCCTGTGCTGCCGCTTCCCACAGGTAGTTTGGCATGGCTGCAACATACAAGTGGGTGGGGCCGTGCTCAGGAATGATGGAAGAGAAGTAATTTGATAGAAAGCCTAATCCTTCTTGGCAAGCCCTCCTCCCTCCCCTGTGCCTTCTTAGAGCAGAATTAGTTGGAGGAAAGATGTAAGGTTTATGTAGGAGGTCAGAGTAGGAAGGTGGGGGGGGTAAGAGGAGGGAGGATCTCATAGCATAGTGAGACAGACAAGAGACTGATAGAGCGTCATCAGAGGAATTAAGGGTTCCATCTACAGTGAAGAAGCCAGCCCAGCTAGAGAAAAGGAGAGGATTTGGGAACTTGCAGCAATAAGGAAAATAGCAAGTGGTGAGGGGCCTGAAAGCTAGGCAGGAGTTGATTGCTAACTGCTTATATTAAGGATAAGCTCAACGCAATGCCAGCCCTTTATCAACATTCTTTCATCCATTCTCAGTCATCTTGCTGAGGTAGATATTTGCCTCCCATCTTACAGATGAGCAAAGTGAGGTCTGGAGAAGTTAAACCACCTGTCAGGCCAGTAGTGGAAGGGCCAGGAATGTCTGACTACGAAGCCCAAGTTCTTCCCGTTGTCAAACTGCCTCTCTCAAATTGAGGCTTGGTAGGTAGAAATTGAAAGATGAAGGCTTTTTAAGTCCTCAAGCTGTGGAGTTACAAACACGTGTGGGGGTGGCAAGCCATGCATGTCGCAGTACGAAGGATCTGACCTTTTATAAGCCTCCACCTCTCTCTGCCACAGCCACACTGGCCCAGCTTGCTCATGCCTCAGGGCCTTTGTTCTTGCTGGCTGTACTGTGGTTTTCCTCTGGCTCTACCTCAGGGCTGGCTCTTGCTTGGCATCTAGAGAGACTTCCCCTCACCATCCTGTCTAAAATAGCCACCCTTGACAGGTGGTGGTGATGGTGGAGGGCACTTGAGGGGAAGAGCACTGGGTGTTGTATGGAAAACAATTTGACAATAAAATATTATGGAAAAATGAAAAAAAAATAAAAAAATAAAAAAATAAAAAGTAAAAAAAGTAAAATAGCCACCCTTGCCTCCAAGTGCCCTTTCGCCTCCCCCCTTTACACAGCTAACACTGCTATAACCATCAGGTTTATCTGTCCTCTTGTGTATTGTGTCCCCTGTCCCCCCACCTAGACCACAAGCTCCAGGAGAGAAGGAAGTATAACTGTCAAACTGTTCTACCTCCAGGGTCCAGAACAGTGCCTGGCACAGAGCTTGTGCTCAAGAAATATTTGCTGAGAGTTGAGCTTTGCAAGGCCTTGGCAGGCCCCTGAGGCCATGTGTCGTGTCTCCAAGGAAGGATGTGGCCAAAGTAAAGAGCACGGGAGCTCCTGGTCCCAAAGCCTTCCTCCTGCATAACTCATGCTTCATCTCCCAGACAGGTTTCTAAATCTTATTCACCACACTGCCCAGTCCCCAAGGAAGAAATACCCACAGACACAGACTGAAAGCCAAGAAATCGGATGGGACTCAGAGCCCTTGGTAAGTGTGGTTCCTTTACTTAGGAAGCCCAGAGGCAGCAGAGCTGGTGGCTGAGAGTGGTATATGAAGCCAGACTGGCTGGGTTTCCACTCTGGTTACCCCTTCCTAGATGTGTGGCCTTGGGCAAGTGACTAAGCTCTTTCATGACTCCATTTCCTCACTGTAGAATGGAGACATTACAGATATCACCTCATAGGGTTGCTATGAGGATTAGAGGAGGTAGTATTTGTAAGGTGCTGTGAACAGTGCCTAATACATAGAAACTGCTAAGTAAGTGTTGACCAAAGGTGCTGGTGACTGCCCAAGTTTGCTATACCAGTTTTTAGTAGGGCAGTCTTGGGCAGGTCACATAACGTCATAGAGTTCATCCCCTCATCTGTAAAATGGGAATACTAGTAACAACACATACCTCATTTGAGTGGAAGGGGACCAGGAGCTGCGAGGAGCCCAGGAAATGTAATTGTCAGCTCACTGTCACCAAAAATGAGCTAGGGCTTCTGTTACTGAGGAAGAAATGCAGGTTTCGAAGAAACAATTTTAAGAACTCCCTGCCATGTTTGTCTTTGAACTCGCTCATGTGTTTTGTCACTTAGAAAGTTTTAGTTTTTAAGTAGCCAAATGTGCCAGTCTTTTCCCTCACAGTTTCTGGGGTTTGTGTCTTGCTTAGGAAAACACCTTTGCTATCCAGAGTTGCAAAATAGATAGCTTTCCTTTTGGGGGGCTAGATTTTCCCCCAAGCTGTTGTGTCTTTTTAACACTTGGCATTTAGACCATCTGTGTATTTTGCACTTAATGTGAAGCTGGAGACACTGTTCGCCAGCCTTACAGTAGCTTCCTTCATTACCTCAAAGGCACCCTTGCACATCCTGTATCCTTAGTTTACTGTCCCTGCAGCCTATCTCCCAACTTCTAGCCTGCACTTCTTGGAGAGTCCTACTCATACTTCAGGACCACTCAGGAGTCACCTCTTTATAAAGTCCCATTATAAAAGCCTCTGACTCCCCACTAGGTAGAGTTGGGCACGTTCCCAGGGCATTTTTGTAGCATCATCATGTCTCCTGCTC
The DNA here is from genome assembly GCF_006229205.1 of Suricata suricatta. Lineage (NCBI taxonomy): Eukaryota > Metazoa > Chordata > Mammalia > Carnivora > Herpestidae > Suricata > Suricata suricatta. The sequence goes on along the minus strand of NC_043707.1, from coordinate 108,936,228 downwards.
CTATACCATTCAGCTCAATTCTGTGCATCAGTATAGATGGCTCTGGAGCCAGCAGCCAGAGTTCAAATCCCAGCTCCACTGCTTTCTAGCTATGAAAACTGAACCTCTCAGCTTCCATTTACCCACCTTAAAATGGGGTTAATAATATGGACACTTGAAGGTTTGTTGTAGGGATTAACTGTTGTGCTGCAGTTCCCAGCACATAGTAAGTGCTCAATAAATGTAGACTGCTATGATGTGGGTTAGAAGAAATAGAAAGGAGAGCTCGTAGCCCAATCAGGAACCAATGGGGTGTGTCTCCTGGCCCCTTGGCTTGATCCCAAGTGTCTTCCTCTGCTGAGTAATTTTCCAGTGTGCACCCTTCCCAAGAACTGCCTACATCCTGTAGTTCTTGAATTTCTGCTGCTGGGCCTGGTCTTCTTGGCTATTTACACAGCTCTAGTCTGGGGCACGTGGCTCTGCGGGGAGACTACTACAGGGAGATTGGAATAAATGGCTGAGTGATAATGAATGAATGAGTGAATGAATGAATGACAGTAAATAGCTGCTCACTCAAAACAGTTCGTCTTCAGATGTGGGGCATTGTTCTAGAGAGGAGACTGGGAGACAAGGAGTGGGTCCAGCAGGAGCCCCCACCTCCACAAGGGGGAGTCCAAGAGAGCGAGTCTCAAAGGGACAGAGGAGGAGGATGGGCGGGGGACTAACTCATAGTGAATACATATTTTTCCTCTGTAATATGTACTCTGTATGTATGTGGAAATGCATTTTTTATTTCCTTTTTTCAAATTAATTAATTTTTAATTTACTTCCAAGTTAGTTCGCATATAGTGCAATCTTCTCTATCCATTCATCTGTGGATGGACATTTGGGATCTTTCCATCTTTCCATACCTTGGCTATTGTTGATAGCACTGCTATAAATATTGAGGTACATGTGCCACTTCGAAACAGCACACCTGGATCCCTTGAATAAATACCAGTAGTTCAATTGCTGGGTCATAGAATCATTCTATTTTTAACTTCTTGAGGAACCTCCATACTGTTTTCCAGAGTGGCTGCACCAGTTTGCATTCCCACCAGCTGTGCAAAAGAGATCCTCTTTCTCCGCATCCTCGCCAATGTCTGTTGTTGCCTGAGTTGTTAATGTCAGCCATTCTGACTGGTGTGAGGTGGTATCTCATTGTGGTTTTGATTTGTATTTCACTGATAATGAGTAGTGTTGAGTATTTTTTCAAGTGTCTGTTAGCCATCTGGATGTCTTCTTTGGAGAAGTGCCTATTCACATCTTTTGCCCATTTCTTCACTGGATTATTTAATTTTGGGGGTTTGGGGTTGATAAGTTCTTTATAGATTTTGGATACTAACCCTCTATCTGGTATGTCATGTGCAAATATCTTCTTCCATTCCTTCAGTTGCCTTTTAGTTTTGCTGATTGTTTCCTTTGCTGTGCAGAAGATTTTTCTCTTGATGAGGTCCCAATAGTTTATTTTTGCCATCACTGTGGAGTTGCAAGGGGTCTGCAAATATGCCAGGCCTGTTCATCATTACAAACCTAGGGACAATGCCATTAGATGGCAATGCTGGCATAGTAAGAAAGTATTCCACCCCCAAAATTAGATCCAGGTGTTGTGCAACCATAAAAGGTAATTAGGCTGGAGTGTCAGAGTGATACAGCTTGGGACCAAAGAATCGATCAGACCTAACTTAACTTAGGACTTCCTGCCCCCTAGCAGGGCCTCACCCTGGACTAGCAGAGAACCCCAATCCCAATACTGGGACACTGGAGAAGCCATACTTGAGTATCTCTCAGCTTCTGCTGTCCTAGTAACATTTGATGAAAACGTATCCTTTCAGTTAATTTCATAAATTAATCTTCTAGCTTCCATAAGATTTATGTGTCAGAGTGCTTGCTCTTAGTTCCCTGTGTGACTACTTCAACAACATCCATGCCTTTGTTCAACAAATGTGTACGGAATCCCTAGTGTTGCTGGCCAGTGTTCTTGGTGCCAGGATAGGCAGTGATGCCACCGATACAGGACCTGCCCTCGTGGGGCATCCATTCCAGTAGTCCACAGGGGTAGCCTTCAACTCAGGCCTGGGAAGGGCAAGAGCAGCCAGGTGCATATAGGTACTCTCATTCAGTCCTGCAACTGTTTTGATGCAATTGCTGTCATCTCCTTTTCCCAAACAAGGTTGAGCAAAGAAAAGCCTCCACTGCTTTTGGGGCCCAGGTCCATCCAACTTCAGACCCATGTCGTTCCCCAGAGGCTTCCTTCTGACACCTACGTTCTCCTCTCTAGGTCAACCCGGAACGTGATGATCGCAGGCTGAACCACTTCAGAGTCTACAACGACATCACTCTGTACAAGGCCAAAATGTGGAGCCTGGGAGAAGATGATCGCCGCAAATAGTGTTCCAGAGGTGACAGCAGCCCTGACTTCAATACCTAATGTGTGTGCTGCCTGGATAAGTAAAAATTATTTTTAAGCCACAGTCTGACTCTTCCTATTCTGTGTCTCACATTTCTCCTTTCTGCCCAAGTCCACTGGTTCAAATCCTTAATCTTAAAACTGGTGGCAGAATTCCAGTTTAAGATGCATATACCAGTCAGAGTCGCTAAAATGAACAAATAAAGAGACTATAGATGCTGGCAAGGGTGTGGAGAAACAGGCACCCTCCTACACTGTTGGTGGGAATGTAAACTGGTGCAGCCACTCTGGAAAACAGTGTGGAGGCTCCTCAAAAAACTATCAATAGAACCCTCCTATGACCAGCAATAGCACTGCTAGGGATTTACCCAGGGGATACAGAAGGGCTGATGCATAGGAGCACAGGTACCCCAATGTTCATAGCGGCACTTTCTACAATAGCCAAATCATGGAAAGAGCCTAAATGTCCATCAACTGATGACTGAATCAAGAAGATGTGGTATATATATACAATGGAGTACTATATGGCAATGAGGAAGAATGAAATATGGCCATTAGTAGCAAAGGGCATGGACCTTGAGGGTGTCATGCTAAGTGAAATAAGTCAGGCAGAGAAGGATAGATACCATGTGTTTGCACTCATAGGTCTAACAGGAGAAACCTAACAGGACCATAGGGAGAGGAAGGGGGAAAGAGAGCAGGGGAGAGTGAGGGACACAGATCAAGGGAGACTACTGAATACTGAAAATGAACCATGGACTGAAGGGGGAGGGGTCATGGTGGGGGGCACTTGTGGGAAGCACTGGGTGTTATATGGAAACCAATTTGACAATAAACTATTAAAAATAAATTAAAAAAAGAAATTATGTTTCTCAAGCATGCATCTCACCTATATTTTATGTAATTATTCAATTAATATCTGTCTCCTATGTAACAGGCATGGAACTAGACACTGGCACAAATTCTTAACCCTAATGTAGTACTTAGTTTACAATAGATGCTTAATTAAAGTTTACCTAACAACAACAACAACAAATGCATATAGTACTTCCTCTGCCTCCCCAGACCCCAATAAAGGATAGTAAAAGGAAAATAAAGGTACAGATGCCCAAAAGAGAGAATGGGAGGGGAACATCAGCAACCAAGAAGACTGAAGACATATTTAGAAGATGGGAAGCTGATGGAGGAAGGTGAGGAAATCACAAAGGGGACATGCCGAATGGGACACCTCAGAGCACAGAGCCCTGGAGAGAGGTTCAGGACTCAGAGAGAGGGTGGGAAGCAGGGGACTGAAAATGGACATTGGTAGGGAGACCCTCTCCCTCACACACCAGCCAGACATGTAACACCTCATACAGTGGAGAAACGGGAAAAGTATCAGGGACACAAAGTAAAACATAGGGTAGGAGTGAAGTGTGACGCTACCAACAATGAAAATCTGTGAAAGTAAGATTGAACCCCTCGTCCACACATATATTGCACTTTTACCCTGGGTCTGAAGCTGGAAGGTTCGTCTCTGGAAAAACAAAATGGCTCTAAAGAACCCCATGTAGTACCACTTGAAGGTCCTGTCAAAAAAAGTGCTGGTGGGATGGAGGTGGTTCAGTCAGTTAAGCGGCTGACTGTGGTTTGGGTCATGATCTCGCAGTTCATGAGTTTGAGTCCTGCGTCGGGCTCTGTGCTGACAGCTCAGAGCCTGGAGCCTGCTTCGGATTCTGTGTCTCCCTCTCTCTCTGTCCTCCTGCTAACGCTGTCTCTCTGTCTCTCAAAATTAAACATTAAAAAAATTTTTAAAGTGCTGGGGTGGGGAGATGGTGGTGGTAGTGGTGGTGGTGGTGGTGGTGGTGGTGCGCCTGAGTGGCTCAGTCAGAGTGTCCGACTCCTGATTTGGGCTTAGGTCATGATCCCAAGGTCATGGGATCATATTAGGATTCTCTATCAAAAAAAAAAAAAAAAGAAAGAAAGAAAGGCCAGGCAACTCCAGGCTGGTGAACACATGGACTTGGGAGGGGGGCGTGCCCAAGAGGGCACGGAGGCCCCACACCTTCCCTCTGAGACCTCCTTGCTCCATGTCTCTCCTCCATTTGGCTGTTCTTGAGTTATACCTGAAAGGTGAACCATCTATCACTGAGATCATTCCTGCTTTTGGAACCTGACAGGATCAAATGGAAGATGCAAACCTGAGTGGCCTTCCCTGGGAGACATTTTCATACAATATGATGATGACTACTTGGGCATCTAGAATTGTGCCAGTTATCTCTTAACTATTATAATCCTTTTGCTGTAAGGGAACCAGGTGACCTGTGATTTCAGAGAGATAGATGTCTCTGTCCCTTGTTCCTGATGTAGAGACCCTAAATCCCTTGTAATTTCCTAAATGATGGAGGTGATAGAGGCATCGTTCATTCTTTTTAAAAAATTTTATTGATAATTTTGAGAGAGAGATAGCATGAGCAGGGAGGGGGGTGGGGCGGGGAGCGACAGAGGAACCAAAGCAGGCTCTGTGCTGACAGCAGAGAGCCCAATGTGGGGCTCGGAGTCACAAACCGTGAGATCAGGACCCGAGCTGAAGTTGGACGCTTAGCCAACTGAGCCACCCAGGCCCGGCCCCCCATCTTTTATTTGAAATAGAAAACTCTTGGCAGCTTCTAGACAGCTTCAGAATGGGGGCTGCTCACCAGAAAGACCAAGTCTTGATTAGAAACTTGGAATTTTAGCCCTACCCCCCCAACCTCTGGGGAGGGAAGAGGGATGGGAGGTGGGCCATCGCAATGGCCAGCGATTTAATCATTCGTGCCTACACAGCGAAACTCCTGTGAAACAAAACAAAACAGCAAACAAAAGCCCCAAACTGCAGGGCTGGGAGAGCTTCCAGGATTGGGAGAGCATCAAGGTACTGGGAGGGCGGCGTGCCCGGAGAGGGTGTAGATGCTCCAAGCACCCTCCCTGCCCCCACCCCTTGTTCAGCAAGCAACTCATTTTACAGTCCTGCACTGCTGTGCCAGGTGAGGACTCCCTGTGTACAGAGTAACAGATTTCTTTTAGTTTATTCGGTTTGGTGACGTTGAGAAGGAAGTGAACGTGCTGTATTTAAAGGAACACAGTGACCACTTTCAGAGCTGACAACTCTGTGATAAAAAAGAACCAGGGACCTGATCTATTTTATAATTTACACTCTATCAGAAAATTAGACTCACACCTCTGCATATCAACTATCTTTTACGTTTCTCTCAAAATACAACATCCATGATGACGAATACTTTTAAAGTTTGTCAAAGTATTTTAAAAACTCCTATTGTTAAGTGCATAAAATGAAAAAAATAGTAAAACTAATCTTTGGTAGACTGAAACTTAAAACATTAAAAACACTGAGAATCGAGTGTTTCATTTGTAAAACACGGTGCTGGCCTTTTTTTCCTTGTATGACATGGAGCAAGCTTCCTTTCTACACCTTGGCAAGTTGACTCCCCAAGCTCGGATTCACCTCCAACACTTTATCATCTGGACTTTAATGTCACAAAATACCCCTCCGTGAGTCCCTTTAACATGAAGTTTTCTATTGGTGTCACCTCCTCTGGGACGTCTTCGAACTTCTCATCTTTTCTCTCATCACACCGATAAGCTCACCCTCGCTCCTCCTCTGGCTGCGTATCCAGTCTCCAGAGAGCAAATGTCACCATTCTCTCGCCACCTATTTCTCTGCGGCTCCACTTGCATCCTAGCCTCCTAGTCAAGCATCACTCCCAACCTTATCACGGTCACTTATTTGTTGCACTTTCATCTTTGTTGCTTGATCCTCCTTCAATTGTCTACTTTTGTAAGATGTCATGTGGGTTTTTCTGTGGGAGGCTACGAGGCAACACAAGTGCACCCCTGGCCATCTGTGCGGCAACCGAGTAAGATGTGCCCCGACCTACCACCCAGACTTTCAGTGATGGTTGGTCACTAAGTATCGCGTAGGGTTTTGTGGCCTGGAGAGCTAGCAGCAAATTTCTACTTTCTGCCATTACTCACAGTTAACAATTGTTTTAGTAACTGAAATGTGGACAGTGTTGCTGAGAAACTGCCAGCTTGAGAACTGAAATCCACACGTAGCAAGAACAGCCTGCACTTGGCACTGAGAACTGCCGATTCCCACCTACCCCTCCACGCATGAGGCTGCAATTTAATGTCGTGGGAGAGATACTACTGCCTGTACCCTGGTGATACTTTGAGGGCTGAAGTAGTAGACGATGTGACTTACATGACTTCTATGAAGTAGAGCTCTGAAATGAAGGAAAGTGACTCTAACTGCTATACAAGAAAAAGAAGGGCAAGAAAGGTAGCAACATAGTTTCAAACCTGATAAAGTACTAGCAGCAATGACTTACTTTTGGCCTTAGCAGTGTAAACTACTGTTAACCCGTGTTCTCCTTTCTTAAATCTCTGTTACGTTCCACACATAAGTCAAAGTCTTTAATAGCTACACACTACTCCATCCATTAATAGTGTAGACTGTCAAAAATAGGTCAGGGTAAAACATTTTGGTTTTCTGAAAACATGACCTGTTTGCTCAAAATTTTGTAAATGGAAGTTAGTTTACAAAAACTAAATTCGTTCTTTTTGTACTAGAAAGTATCATAAAACCAGAAATGTCCTTCTTTATATACCAATGATGCTACCAGGAAACCATGTAAAAATGAATTATTTTTTTCTGCATAAGACTACACAGTTCTCAATTCTAGCCTGCTTACAGTACAGTTTCTAAACTGGAATGGAGAGAGGGAGGACAGATAAACAAACTTCCCGATCAACAGAGTAAAACCCAGCATGCCACGTGGCCTGCCCACGGTGGCCGTCCAGCCTACGCAGCTTCCAGGCAGCACCAGTCATGCGCCACCAAGGCGGACATGAAGAAAAGTGCCCCCGCAAAATAATTCTAAGCAGGTATAAAGTCTTACCATATGGCAGGCAATATCCACTTAATGCTGACAGGAACCATATTTGGATAGATATTATTCTCCTGTATACATATGAAAAAGCACAGAAAAATTAACGTGCCCCGGGTCAAACAGCAAGTAAGCAGCAGAAACAGGGGTCAAACCCAGCAGTCTGGCCCAGGTCTGTGCTCTTGACTTCCACACGGCTCAACATAAAAAAAGGGGTATCATGTTGCATAGGGAAGGGTAGGGGGAAACCCAAGGAAACAGAATGAAGGGAACAGAAAAAAAGCCTTAAAAAAAACAACTATAATTCACATTCAAGAAAACAAAGAACTCTTGGAATAAAATGGAAAATGAAAGCTAAAATAAATAATAAATGATTAGACAAAGAATTACAGAAATCTTTCCCCTAACGTAGAACTAAAATACAAACTTAGAAGATCACTTGGAAGGGGTTCAAGACCTGACTAACCAAAATTCCAGAATTGGGACAAAGAAAATAGGGAGAACTTATCAAATAAAATTTACCAGAATTGAAGAAACTGCATCCTTCCAAATACCTTAATTAAAGAATAAAAACAGGCAAACAGGCCCACACCAAGGCACGCAATCATGGACTTTCAGAGCGCTGGGAGAAGAAAAGCTTCTAGATAGGAGAGGGAGCGGCAGTGACTTCTCAGCGGGGCGAGGAGGCCACAAAACACAGAAGCAATGCCTGCAGCGTTCTCGGGACAACACCCATCAGACAAACGAAAGGCAGCTGCAGAAATGTAGGACGTTCTCAAGTTCCCTTTCCTTGGAAGATACCAGAAGATGGTACACAGCAAAGGAAGGCATAAGCTAAGACAGGAATATATGGGATCCAGGAAATAGTGGATCCAATCTAGATGGTTTAGAAGACACAGGGTGACAGCTGCACGATCCAGGCGGGAGCAGAAAGGTGTAAGCGGATTAAAATGACATGGATCTAAGGAAAAACAGGGATACACAAGGAAAATTAGGCACACGGGAAAATATAGGGTGATAATCAATTCAAGGAAAGCCCAAAAGCTGTATCAAAAAGGAAATTTTAACATAGTACATCTAGTTTGACAGTGATTGGTATTTAAACAATCATAATGATATAAAAACTGATTCTTGATTTATCTAAACTCATGATACAATTACTTGGAAAGATGAGGAAGGTATAAGTTAAATCTCCATTTATTATAAAAGTTAGGCAGTTTTGGACTCAAAGTCTAAACTGTTATCAACAAACAGCAATCCCACTTAATACGTAAAAGTAACCTCTTAGTCTTTAAGTTCTCAGTTTTTAACCAAGGGGAGGTGTTTCTTTGAAAATATTTCAGTTTATAAAAGAACTGTTACAAAAAGAAACCAATAGAAGATCCAACTGCATTGTGAAACCCCAAGTCTGCATCCCTTTTTCTTGGTTCTTCGTATACAAAGGTGCTGCTTAGCGTGCTCTGCTCTTCATTTTCTCTCTTGTTCGTTTTCCAGGTCTCTTCTATGGAAAAAGAAATACCATATGTGGTCACACAGCAGACTGGCCTTCTGCCCCAGGGAAAGGAAGGGAACGGATAGGTGTGGATGGGAGAAGAGATGACACAGCCCCTCATGTGACCTGTTGGCTCACTTACATTTGATCCTTTCTTTCCAGGCCTCTTGAGGCCCTTGCCGTGAGCTGTCTTGGCCCGGAAGCTGGATACATCATCGTAGCTCTCACGAGTGTTCCACTTAGAGCCTTTCTTCTTTCCACCAAAACCAAACTTCTGGTTTTTATAGCGTCGCTTAGCACTGGGTCTGGAAAAATGCCGGCTTACAGGTTACCCACAGCACTCAAATCCTGGTGAGTCTTTTTTTTTTTTTAACTTTTTCTTTTACTTATTTTTGAGACAAGAGACAGAGCACAAGTGGGGAGGGGTAGAGAGATATTCATGCAGATATTCAACACATAATGAATATGACCTACTCATAATTTTGAGTAAAGCCCATCTCTCCCATGTCTCCCCACTGTTTGCTGGAGAAAAACGCAAGCTTCTCAACAAGGCAAACACTGTCTCGGTGACTTGGCCCAGGCCCCTCTCCAGCTACATCTCACCCCTCCTTGCCCCACGCTGCGCTCCCAGTGGTGCCAAATGCGTGCTCGTCCCTCACACACAGACTGCTGTTCGCACATCCATGCTTTCACTCTTGTGTTCTTCCTTCTTGCCAGAACCAGCAGCTCTCCCACTCTCCTGGTTAATTCTTACTCATCCTTCAGACTAAGCTCAGGTGGGGCCCTCCTCCAGGGAGCCATCCTCACACCATGGTCACCAGACCAGGTCAGCTATTTCTAAAATGGGCTTCCACACTACTCCTCAAATGCCTTCATCATAGCACTGACATATTCTACAGAAATTACCATTTCCCCCAGGCCTGGTGTCCAGGGATGCATAAAGGTGAACTAAGAAGAAAATAATAATCTTTGTCCCTAGCCCTTTTAACCTGAAAAATGCTATGAGGCAAATACAATTTTCTCATTTTCATAGGTGAGGAAACTAATATTTAGAAAGGGCAAGTAAAACGTGCTCAAAGCTACCCAAAGTGGCAGACTCTAGACCTGAACCCTAGATCTACACTCTTAATCATCACCGTGTGAGATGAGGAAGCAACTTTTACTGAGCATTCACTTAAAATGCACCAAATCCTAAAAGTTTTTGTTTGTTTTTAGTTGATTAATCCATTTTCTAAAGTAAGCTCTATACCCAATGTGGGGCTTGAACTCACAACCCCAAGGTCAAGAGTGCAATGCTCTACCACCTGTGCCGGCCAGGCACCCCCAAATCACCCAGCGTTAATCTTCCAAGACTGATACGGCTAAAAGGACCCACCACGGGGGCCTGTAAGCCCTGGTCGCAGGCAACACGGTGCTCTCCCAGCTCTTGAGGCCACTCCTGTGGAACTCCCTGCTGTGCTTGTCAGCACCCATCACAAAACCAAACCAAAGCCCTTCATACCCCTTCTTCATCTGTTGGCCTTTGGCTCCTTCCTTCGTTCTCCGTGCAACAGGTTTCTGATCCCCCTCAAGGAAATCCAGTTTATCAGAAAAGCCTGGGAGTGAAGAGGTACTTTGATCAATACCAACACATTCATTTTAAGAAAAGCTTAAGAAAGAAGGTTGTTACCTGCTAAATTAATTTTAAGACATACCACCTTGTTCCCCATACCGTCCCCCAAGTCAATCAAGGATCCAGAGCAGTAGGTGTACAAATTAGCAGCTACCACTGCTCCTTATATCCTTAGGACAGAGATATACTGACCTTTCTGGTATTTCTTAATGGCGTTCATCATGTGTGTTTTCTCTCGCTGCCTCTTCTGAAGAACCTCTGTTTGCACCTGGGACATGAACACAGGGCTGTCATACCCACTCCAGACCATGGCTGCAAGTGCCTACATGCTTTCAGTAACAACGCTGTGCTAACAACCGGCCCCACTGCACACTTACGGTGTGCCAGACCTATGGCCAGGCTCCAAGCATATTCTTAGTTTATTTTCTCAGCCACCAACGAAGTAGAAATTCCTACCACCCCTGATCTGAAGCACAGAGAAGTCAAGCAGTTTGCCTGAGTCACACAGTGGGAAAGTACACAGCTGAATTCACACCCAGGTAGTCTGCACTCTTACCCCATTCCACCATCCTGCCTACAAAACCACAGCAATCAGGTCTACATTCAATTCTCTCCATTAATTATATGAGAGCAGATTAAGTATCTAACCCACTACCGTTACGAGGCATGAAAGTACCAACAGAAACAATCACCCAAAAAACAAAAGAGAAAAAAAGGTGTAAGGACAAAAGACAATGCTTATACTCAAAGGCAGCGTTTTTCAATCTTGATACTACTGATAGCTTGGACAGGATTACTCCGTGCTGGGGGTGTGGACAGCTGCCCAGTGCATTGTGGGACCTTTAGCAGCCTCCCTGCCCTCTACCCACTAAATACCAGTACACACACCCCATAGAGACATGACACTAAGACCATCTCCAGACGTTGCTGGATGTTGCCTGGTAAGCAAAATCACCCCCCGTTGAGGTTGCTGTGAGGTTGCTTCAAGCTAGCAACAGTGAGCTAAGAGGCCCAAGTGACATTTTCTTTGGCTCTGATGAATTAGGTTGTTACACCAACTGCCCATGTCTTTGAGTTGGCCTTGGCCATCAACCACCAGATCAACCCAATAAATGCACAGCTGCCCTTCCACAGAGGACAGGATGCTCATCTGCTCTTACTCTGCTGAGGACCCAGCAGTGAAGTGACTCCTAACGTGGACAGCAGCTCAGCACCCCAGATCACAAGTGTTTATGTCCAAAATGCGGGCAAAGTCCGAACGCTTCTGCTGATCCTCCTCACACTCACGTATTCCCACAACCCTGACTCTCATTGCTGTCATCTTCTTTCCTAAATAACCATGAAATAACAAAGGGCTTCCTGAGGTTCATGGTATGCCTGCCCTTTTTTACCTAAGGTTTTATATTAGAACTCAGACACTCATGATTCAAGCACACACATGCCATTTTTCCCTCAGGTGGATCACAATCAATAACATGATTCTTTCAAGGATTTTACAATCATCTAGGCCAGTGATGCTCAAAGCAGGATGCATTTCAGAATCATCTGAGAGGTTTTGGGGGGAAGGGAAGAAAACACACACGGATTGCCAGATATTCTGAAGCCCAGAAATCTGTTTTGAAACACTTCCCCCAGGTGATTTTACTGTGGTTGGGTTTAGACTCCCCTCTTCCCTGTACAGATGAGCAAATGGGGCCCAGCGGAACGAAGGACCGCCTGCAGTCACCACGCTACCCCTGGTGAGGCCCTGGTGTCAGGGAAAGATCCTGCTTGTGGATACGAGCACGCGCTCCCCACAGTGAGAAAAAACACAAGACGGCGCTCACACAGGGCACAGCAGCAGACCTGACCCGGCCTAACACACACTCGGCCTCACCTCATGTGCGCACCCGTCCTCCTCACCTTCTTCCCGTACTTCCTAAGTGCTCGCAGCTGCTTGGCCTTCTCAGACTTCTCCATGGCGGCCTGTTTAGCCTGCAGCTTCTGCCGAATCTGAAACACAAAATATTGCCAGCTTCCGTTAAGGGAATCTGGGCCGACTACCACTTAGGGTGTCCTGGAGCAGGGAGCACATCTCCCCAGTTCTGCAAACTGGAGCTCAGAGGAATCTCGTAAGTTCTGTTTTACACATGAGAACAAGAGGCCCCAGAGGCTGAGCACTTTGTCCAAGATACCAAAAGTATCCGGGGTGGAACCTGAAAATGACCTTCCCACTCCCAGTGTGCCGTCGCCATCACAGCGCGCTGTTTGTTCTGCTATGCAAAACAGCCAGCTTGCCATTCTGCCCGGAGAAACCAACTTCTCCCCAACCCAACCGTCTGCAGACCGAGGCCAAGCCAGCACGCAGCCTCAGTCCCGTTCTCCGACTCACCACGTACACGTTAAAAACTCAAACAGGTACCAGGTCCCTCGCCTCTTCCATCAGACACACCCCTTTCAGTAAGAGTAAGCACTTGTCAGTGTGAGTGTACTGGGGGGTGTCCAAGCTCAGACTGGCTTCCCCAAGTACCACAGAGACAAGAGCTCCCTAAACTCCAGCTGGAGACCCAACTGAACTACCAGAATATATCTTGGGATTAAATCTTGACAATTCTCTTCCTCCCAGAGTTAAATGGGGACCAAGTTCTACGTAACTCTAAATTATACTACATCTGAGCTGTATATTAATCCCCCATCTTACAGAAGAGAAAACTGACGCCGAGAGAAAAAGAATTGTTTATAAATTATAGTACTGCCCCTTGACAATGGCCGGACAAGAAGCGAGTTTTTTCTATACGTCATGCCATAACTACACCAGTTAGGGAATGCAAAACGCCATCTTTATCTCGGGACCACAGTTCTTACATACAGTACTTCTCCTTCCCTTAAATGTTTAAACTAGGAAAAAAATCATCCTTCTATTTATCTAACTGGCGATGACTGGCATGAGTCTGAAGTAAGCAATCAAGACGACAACTGTCCTCTGACAACCGATTCCCTATGATTGGGTTTAGTCTTTTTTATTCTTTTAAAGCTTATTTATTTATGTTGAGAGAAGGGAAGAGCATCTGCGAGCAGGAGAGGGGCACAGAGAGAGGGAGAGAGAAAATGACCAGCCGCCAATCCAGGGCTTGAACTCAGAATTGTGAGATCATGACCTGAACAGAAATCAAGAGTCAGTCGCTTAATCCACAGAGTCACCCAGGAACCCCGTGGGCTTCGTTGTTTGTTTTTTTTTTTTTTTTTTTTTTAATATTATAGGAGATAAGCCAGTTGACTACACTTATGTATAAAGCCTTGGTTTTCCAGAGAAAACATTTGTTTCTGGGGCACCTGGGTGGCTCAATCAGTTGAGCGCCCGACTTTGGCCCAGGTCATGATCTCACAGTTTGAGTCTGAGCCTGCGTCAGGCTCTGTGCTGACACCTCCAAGCCTTGAGCCTGCTTCAGATCCTGTGTCCCTCTCTCTCTGCCCCTCCCTGACTCACACTCTGCCTCTCTCTGAAGAATGAATAAAAAGAAAGAAAGGAAAAGAGAGAGAGAGAGAGAGAGAGAGAGAGAAAGAAAGAAAGAAAGAAAGAAAGAAAGAAAGAAAGAAAGAAAGAAAGAAAGAAGACCTTTGTTTCTTACCTTCTGCATCTGCTGATCCGACTTGGCCATCTCTGCAAAATAGTCAGTGGGCCTCTTGGTAGGGACTTTGAGCTGATGGAGGCGGGGTAATACGGAAAGCACAGCAGCCTGCGCCTGCCGGTAGCTGAGGATGTAGGACAAAGTGGGAAATAAGCTAAGGGTGAGAGACCTTTTATTCCCTCTCACTTGCCTATCCATCAAGGAAGACCTTGGAGTTAACCATGGTCAGAAAAATGCCCAACATCTGAGCGCCACCAGCAAGAACACACACACACAAATGAAAATGTAATAAAGCCCCATTAACCTGGTATCTAGGAGAGATTTAGCTGTATACTTTTTAAAGAGGAAGGGGGGGGTCCTGCTACAAATAAATTAGTTTAAGAGTGTGACCACGCTAAAAATACCCCTTAACTTATAAATTAATACCAATTATGAATTCTTATGTAGTCATTAAAAAAGATCATGTAAGAACCTTCTGAGGCCTAGTTTCTGTTTAAATAACTGAAAACACACACAAAAAACCTTTAAAACTGAATACTTCAAAATAAAAATTAAATAAACTAGACTGGATCATAATCGGTGGACCAACGGGCTCCTTTCTCAACCAGGCACAATCTCCTAGCTCTTTTTAGTAAAAGGAAGCTTCCTTCTCACTCCCAGGCTTATGATAATTTCTGAGGAGTACAGGTTCACCATTTTTTCCCCTCCCCCTTCTCTAGCACAGGGACCCACACTTCTCCCACATTTGAAAACAAACATACAAACTCATCTCCCGCTGGAAGTCATCTTCCGGATCAACAGCTTTCTGATCCTTGTTCTCAGAGGTTGACCGAGGTCCACTGATTTCCGGCACGGGACCCAGGGTCACATCAAGCCTTTCAACCCATTCCAGATCCCGCTTGAATTCAGCCAAACACTGCTTCAGGCCACTCTAGGAAATTCAGACACTGAGCCTACACGAAGGACACAGGCCAAGGGACAACGCAGTAAACCCCAACATCCGGATCGGTAATTCACCCTCCTGGCAATGCTCAGGCTGCGTCTCCCCTGGGACAAGAACTCAGTCGGCCAAGCACAACTGTGCCTGGTGAGCATCCCATGTCCTAGGACCCCCGACCAGGCGCCCGAGCTCACCACGTCGTTCACAGCTTTCTTCGGCCCATCTAGCACCACGTTGAGGCCTGGCTTCAGGAGCCCTCGGGAAAACGCATCCTGCAACTGCAGGGCACAATCGGCAGTCAGCACTGGGGGAGTGAGGGCCCTCTCCCCTGGGCCCAGCCCCGCGAGCTCGGCCGACACCTACCTCTCGGTCTGTGACCTGAGACTCGTCAGAATCCGAGTCCGAACCTGACAGCGGGGGGGTGTCCATGTCGCAGCGAGAGTGCACTTCCACTCCAGTTGAGGGAGTCGGGTGGCCTGAGGCCCGCGCGGCCGGAAAGGGTCGCCTCTCGCTACAGCTGCCTGCGCCCCGTCCCCCCGCTCGCACGCTGCGACCCCACGTGGACACGAACCGCACCGGCGCTTACTGCTCCGAGCCTCCGTGGAACTTTCCCACCGGGACTTCCGCTTCCGGCCGCACACTCGCATTTCCGGTTTTCCGTTGCTATAGGAACTGCTTCGGCGTCCGGAAGAGCCCGAGTTGCTCGGGACCTGTGGGTGTTCTACCCCCGGATACTCTCGTGGTCTGGTGACCCACAGAGAAGACGCGAAAGGTGTGAGCGCGTAGCTGGGAGTCCTCTGGAGAAGCAGGAAGCCGCGAGGGAGCGAAGGAGAGGGGAGAAACAGCGGCCGCAGCGAAGGGAGTGTGGAGGGCGGACGGGCCGGGGGAACAGAGATGGGCTCCGGGGGGCGGGGCCAGGGGCGGGCCCGGGGCGACGCGCGCATCTACGCTCACCTGCTGCGCTCCTTGTTGTTCAGCAAACTCTTTGCCGGGTGCCATGTCGACCGTGGTGGCTCAGTCGCTGCATGTTTTTGGTCTTCGATCCCACGTAGCCAACAATATTTTTTTCTTCGATGAACAGATTATTATATATCCTGCAGGAAATCACTGTGTAAAATACAATATGGATCAGAAATGGCAAAAATTCATTCCAGGTAAAAATCCTTTGCCCCTTCTCGTGCGTTTAGCCGTGCCAAATGTAACCCCATAATCCCGACAAGACTATAGAAAGGAAAGTATTTTGGCCAACTTCGATATACGTGTAGTTATAGAAATGTAGGAGTACACATCCACGTGCATTAACATATAGATTAACCACACATGCGTAGATAAAATGCCATGTAAAATGATGTTAATTTAAAACTACTTTCTTTCACTGTGATTTAATGAAAAAAATTATTTTAGAGTATCTTTTCATGCAGCTGTCTGCATTGTCTTTATCATCGCCAGGGCCACTTTTTGAGTTGTTTAACACAGCTTTCCAAAGTTCAGTACCTTCTTTACAGCACCTTTTGAATCCACGTATGAAGACCCTGAAGGTTTAATCACAAATCACAAATAACCATTTGTATAATGTTACATTTATATTTGTTCATACTGGTCCTGTTAATGATACACCTGATTTGTCTCAGTCACTCTTTTTCCAGTCTTCACTGCATTCAAAATGTTTGATCAGGACATATGCCTACAAAAGAATGTTCACTACATATATCTAATATCTGAAGAAGGGAGGTTCCTGTCCTAGCCATCTTCCTAATACCCCAGACATAGCAGGGCCACGGGACTGAAGGGACTGACAGTTACCTGTTTCTGTGTCTTTTCTCCTGTGTGTCAACCTTGCCGCCACTGTACCTGGTACATGTTGAGTCACGGTGAAAGCATGACCTGTCCTCATTATCCCCCTTTACCTCTGTTCACAGGCTCAGACAAGAGTCAGGGCATGCTGGCCTTGTCCATCAGTCCCAATCGGCGATACCTCGCCATCTCCGAGATTGTGCAAGAAAAGCCCGTCATCACTATTTACGAACTGTCTTCTATCCCTTGCCGGAAGCGCAAAGTCCTTAATAGTTTTGACTTCCCTGTTCAGAAATTTATCAGCATGGCTTTTTCTCCAGACTCCAAATACCTATTGACTCAGACATCACCTCCAGAGTCAAACCTTGTCTATTGGATGTGGGAAAAACAGAGAGTAATGGCTGTTGTTAGGACCGACTCTCAGAACAATGCTGCCTACCAGGTACCCTCCGTCGCAACATCACAACTATTGTGCAAGTTGTAAAAAGTAGTAAGAGCTGTCTTTTATTGAATGCTTTCTGTGTGCCAATTTCTTAACAAGCATGTTTTAGGAAAGATTTTTTTTTTCAAGTTTGTTTATTTTGAGAGAGAGCAAAAGTGGGGGAGAGGCAGAGAGAGAGAGAATCTCCACACTGTCAGTTGTGGGGCTCGAAATCCTGATCTCTGAGATTATGACATGAGCAGAAACCAAGAGTTGGACGCTTAACCCACTGAGCCACCCAGGCACCTCTCAAAAATTGCACTTTTAAATTAATCTCTCAACAACTATATATGGTCTGCATAATGACCATCCTTGTTTTACAGGTGAGAGAACCGAGACTCCAAGAGGTTAGGTCACCCACCCAAGTATCACACAGGTAGTGAGCGGCAGGGTCCGGAGTCTCAGACTCCAGTGCCTGTCCACTTCACTCTGGCCCAGAACTGCTTTCACATGCCGAGTGGATGAATTAATAACTCACTTTGTCTTGCTGGTCCTGTCTTCTTCCTAACAGCGCTGCTGGGCAGCCGGGGGATTTCAGGCATGTAACATGAAGCAGTTGATCTTGAGGAAGGTGTAAACAAAATTGCAGTTACTGGGGAGTAGAATTTTCCATTGTGGTTTGAGGGCAAAGTGAAGAGGACCCATGAGGAGGCTGATTGACTGCTCAGGCAGTGGGTCCTGGGGAGGTTTTACCTTGGTGTGGTCACCCCAGTCTAGGATCTGGTACTCAGCTTTACAAGTTCAGGACCTCAGATCTGCTCATGTTCAGAGATACTAGCTAGCCAGTGTCTCAGAAACAGACTCCCCTTATTCTGACAAGAGGCTAGTGAGTAATCCAGCATGTGACGAGAGCACTCACATTATTTACCTGGGATGTTTCCTCCTTAGTAATAGAGAACTCAGGAGGTGAAATTAGTAATCAGAGGTTGCTTGGTGATCACAGACTCAGACCAAAGGCAGAGAGAGCCAGAAGATTATTTCACCTAGGCCTTGGTGAGGCCGAGTCCAGCATCCCTATTCAGAGCAGAGTACATTCTCTCTAACAGTCAGTAAACACTTAGCGGACGCCCACTGTAGACCCAGCGTTGGGAATACAGAGGTGAACTGCCCGTCAGTTGCTCGCCATCTAGTAGGGGTGACTGCCATTACTGTACCTCCCAGTTGGTAGGAGACTCCTTTTCCCCTTGGACCCTCCAGATCCTCCTTTTCCTGTGTTTCCAGCTGAGTGTTCATGCCGTTTTGTTGGCACAGAGTTTAGCTGTTGTCAGGAACCACTTATCCTCTTTTGGCCTCTGTAAAATGAGTTTTGTAGGTTTCCTGGTTTGAGATGCATGGGCCCGACAAATACAGTGAATCTGTTGTGCTCTTATCAAATAATGGTATCAGAATTTACCATGACTCAGTGATGTCTAAAGGATACTCTGAGCTACCTGAAATAAGTATTCATTTGTAAAACGAGAAGTAATTCCACCAAGAGTTGTTTTATAAATAGTTTTCTTTTATCCTTTTACATTTTACAGGTGAGCTTCAATCCCCAGGACAATTCTCAGGTCTGTGTCACTGGAAATGGGATGTTTAAGCTTCTCCGTTTTGCTGAGGACACCCTGAAGCAAACCAATTTTCAGAGGGGAGAACCCCAAAACTATCTAGCCCACGCGTGGGTGTCTGAAGACAAGATCATTGTTGGCACTGATACAGGAAAGCTCTTCCTCTTTGAATCTGGAGATCAACGCTGGGAGACAAGCATTATGGTCCAGGAGCCCACCAGCGACAGCAGGAGCCTGGGAGTGATCGAGGAATCCGAGAGGTAATGGTGCCCCCCTGGGCTGGTGCTCTTGTGAAAATATGTCTATCCTACCAATAGAGTTGTGCCCAAAACAGGATTCTTTAAAAGTCACTCAGAGCCCCTCTACCTTAAAGTCAACTCTTTTCATTTATCCCTCTGCCTTTCTCATGTTCGTCTATATTCAAGCACAAATTTGACAGTTATGACCACAGCCTAGATACAATTCGTTTTATTTTTATATGCATTTTTATAAGCATTTTAGCATGACTAGTCTTCAAAGCTCCAGATTTTTAAAAATTTCTGACAGCTGCCTAATTTATCGACTCAATTAAATAAATGTCCACCAAGCTCTCCCTGTGTGCAAGGCACCTTGCACGTGTCCTCAAGGACTTTGCCATTTGGAAGCAGCCAGAAGACCGACAAAAAAGTGCAGGGAAGTGTTATTGGTAAACACGACAAAAGCATATGGGGTAAAGTAGGGGTTCAGGTCGGTTTTACCTCTACTTCAGCCAATAATAGTCATGTCTCACACATACTGAAATATATGATTGGATTACTAGACACTACTTGAAGCACTTTAGGTGTACTTTTACTTGAGTCTTATCCTATATAGTGCATATTATTATCATGCCCATTTTCTAGAACAGGACACTGAGGTTCAAATACGTTAAGTGACTCACCCAAGACCATAGCCCTGTCTGCCTGGCTCTGGAGCCTGAGCCCTCAGCATATGGCATATTGTAGATTCTTTTTCCTTGGAAACTTTCAGTCCGTCAGTTCTCACCATCCCCCCACCCATGACATCTCCTTTTTCTGTCATGATTCTATTAAAAGCTTCCTAGTAAGTCCCTCTGCCCTCCAGGTTGCCATATTCCTAATCCTACAGTGGGTCCAGTGCTCTAGGAATAAAACCCAGGGGCACCCGGTTGGCTCACTTGGTTTAAGTGTCCAACTCTTGGTTTTAGCTCAGGTCATGATCTCACAGTGTATGAGTTCAAGTCCCACATCAGGCTCTGCACTGACGGTGCAGAGCCTGCTTAGGATTCTCTTTCTCCCCCTTTGTACCCCTACCTGGCTTATGTGCACTCTCTCTCTCCCACTCTCTCTCAAAAATAAATAAATAAACTTTAAAAAATAGAATAAAGCCCAGACTCCTGAACTTGGCCCACCCATACCTGCTGCTCTGACCCTTCTTCACATCCGGGGCATCAGCTCCTGCCTCTGTCAACCACACACGTCTTGCACACTCTTGCTTCTGAGGTTGGTCGTGTGTAAGTCCACCTACCCCACACCTCTGGACGCGCTCCCATACCGACATACTCCGGCTTGTTCTTCAGATTAGCCGGGAGTTCTCAGCCTCTGCTCATCTCAGATGAGTATGCTTCCTCTGTAACTGTCCTCAGAAAGTCCTACTTCCCACCCAGCTGCCCTCTGATGGTCCTTAGCACTTGTACCCTGGACTCTAAGCTTCTAGGAGCAGGAACTGTGTCAGTCTTACTTACCATTGTTTCATAGGGTTGTTGACACTGTATAATTCCAATAAATATTTGTTATGTGGAAGGAAGGAGAGAAGGAAGGGAGGAAGGGAGGTTTCAAATCTCAGCCCTTCCACTGACTAGTTGTGTGATCTTAGAAAACTCTCTGAGCCACTTTTTCCTAAACAAAAGGGGGATAATAATGCTAGCAACAACAATAATAATAGTGACCTGATGGTCATGGTAGGGGGCACTTGTGGGGAAAAGCACTGGGCGTTATATGGAATCCAACTTGAAAATAAACTATTAAAAAAAAATAGTGGGGTGCCTGGGTGGCTAAGTCGGTTAAGCCTCCGGCTTCGGCTCAGGTCAGATCTCAGGTTCGTGGGTTCGAGCCCCGCATCAGGCTCTGTGCTGACAGCGAGCTCAGAGCCTGGAGCCTGCTTCCGATTCTGTATCTCCCTCTCTCTCTGACCCTCCCCCTTTCATGCTCCGTCTCTCTCTGTATTAAAAATAAATAAAAAACATTAAAAAAAATTTTTTTAAAAATAGTGACCACGCAGGGTGGTGAGACTACCAAATAAATGTGAAACCCTCTAGTCTTCCTCTGGTCTCTTGATAGCAGGCCAAAGGGTGGCGTTTTGGCCATGGGGAACAGGCTCACAGTGGGCGGTTTCTCCCGCACCCAAAGACAGCCCTTCGTTCTCATCCCTAGCTGAACTCATCTCCTTGGGATTGCCTGTAAACTATATGCTCTTTTCTCTTTCTAGCCTGATCGCATTTCCAACGAGTTCCCCGGTCCCTTCCTTTGAACAGGTCATAATGACCACTAGCTACAGCCAGCTGGCCCTGCCCCAGGTGTTTGCCATCGCAGCCTATTCGAAGGGCTTTGCCTGTTCTGCTGGGCCAGGGAGAGTTCTACTGTTTGAGAAGATGGAAGAGAAGGATTTTTACCGGGAGAGCAGGGAAATCCGGGTAAGAAAGGGAGAACCAGGGTCCTCCTGGCATGTGCTGTCCGGCAGCAGAGCCCGGGCACGGAGTTTGCTGGAAGGACAGGGCTGTAGTTCTGGGTGGAAATGGGGACTTGAGCCATTTGTCCTGAGGGACGTTTTAGGAGGGAGCAGATAGAACAGGAGTTAAAATTTAAGGGATCTGGATTTGAATTCTGGCAGAGAACTTCAAGAAGTTATATTTTCACTTTGAAGCTTAGCATTCCTATAAAGATTGTATTATGACATATATTGATATTTAATGTCAAGCACACACTGTCTGGCACATAAGAAGCATTCAGAAAATGTTTGTGGAATAAGTGATACAAAGTGCTGTGGAGAGAGATCATCTCCGGTTGGAGAAGAACCAGGAAGGCTTTGGGTGTTTGGTGGTGACCTGTGGGGAGGGGTCCTAGAGGAAGGGTAGCAGTTGACAGGAGGGAACAGGCTAGGAGTTGCAAGTGGAAGGAACAGGTAGAGCAAAGGCATGGTGGCGGGGGGCGGGGAGGAGCAGGTGGCATGTCTGGGAGATACTCTGCTCCCCAGTGGAGAGGAGCTGAAATCACTTGAAAGGAAAAGACAGGAGCCGAGGCTAGTGAAAGATTTCAGATGCCAGCCCGAGGAGCATGTGTGTAATTCCACAGAGAGCCTGTTTCCGAGCAGAGAGCATGACACTTAAGAAAAGCAATTTGCCTGTGGTAAGTTTGGAGGGGTGGCGGTGGGGTACGAATTTGGAGGCCCTGGGCATGAGATGACACACACTGAATGAGCCAGACTTGACTCTGCCCTTATTGGCTGAGTGGCTTGAGATGATGAGTTGCTGAACCCAGCAAAGCCTCTGTTTCTTCACTGAGAAAGTAGCCCCTCATCCCTGCTGGCTTGCAGAGGGATGAACCAGGACCTGTGTAATCAGGTGTGGAATGCTTGGTGCTCGATAAATGATGGCAGTTGTTATTGCCATGATTAGGAATCAGTTAAGAGGCTTTGCTACTGAAGCCAAGAAGTAGTGAGATCTAGTCGCCCCGGGGAATAGCAGGGAAAGTGGGAAGAGAAGAGCCTTTGTGGAGGTCAAGTCTATAGAACTTTCCTGGAGTAGATGTGGGTGACCAGAGGTAAGGAGCTCCCAGAGATAACGCCTTGGCTTTGAGACTGGCTGCCTGGGGAAAGGTGCCAGAGGTAGGAAAGTTGGGGTGAGAGCAAGGGGAGTTCATCAATTCATTGTTTGGTTGGTTTGTTCATTTGATAAATATGTATTGAGGGTTTGCTGTGTGCCAGGCTCCGTGCTAGGGGCTGGGATGCAGTAGGGAAGCAAACACACTGTGAGCCTGTCCTTAGAACAAACAAATATGAACAGATTGTCATATGGGTGTCAACACCGTGAAGGAAATAAAGCCAGGAGAAGGACAGGGAGCGAGGAGAACAGGGTTCTGTTGTAGAGAGAGTGGCTCCGGGAGGCCTCCCTGAGGAAGCTGACATTTGACCAGACACTGGAATAAAACGAATCCATTGGAAATGTGGTTTAGACCTTGAAAGTGGGATCAATGTGTGTACACACACACATGTGCACACAAACACGCACACACGCACAGTGCTTAGCTTGTGTCTGGCACAGAGTTGATGCTTTATTTTTACTATTTTAAGAATTTTTTGTGATTATTTTCACTACCAGTGCTTTTACTGAAACTTTCATATTAGGCAAAATCACTGACAGATAAAACAAAAAAAGGAGGACTGAGGACAAACCTTAGCATTTCCTAATTTAGAGTCTGAGACAGAACAAGAACCCAGCAGAGGACACAGAGAAGTAGTGGCCATTCACCCAATCATCTCACAAAAGACTGTCACATTCCTACCATGGGCCGGGCTCCAGGCTTGGTGCTCGGGGTAGATGAATCGGCCACGGCCACTTCCCCCAAGGACCCCAGTGCCTCCGGAGGAGAGCAGCAAGGCTGCACTTCCTCTTTTGCTGAGTGCCACTGTGCCCTAGACACTGCCAAGTGCTGGCACACAGTCGTGGGATGCAGGCGAGGCCCTCGGTCTGTAGGCTCCCATTCTACTTTCCATGGTGTGATGAATGTGGTAGCAGAGGGACACTCCCTGGTGAGCACACTGAGGTGATACCAGGGCTCACCACACGGCAGGGCAGGCGGGGCATTCCTCCCTCCCAGAGCCTTCGCTGTGCTGGCAGAGCAGGGGGCCGTTGGCGGTGGGAGTCGGGGTACACAGGAAGACACAACTCCAGGCAGAGGGAGGGAAACCAGAGAGTCTGGTGTCCTGGGCCCCACAGAGGCAGGTGCTGCCATCACTGCTACAGGATCTAGGAAAGTCCAGATGATGACGACTACTGAGCAGGGGCCTCTGACATCTCTAAAGTTGATGAGGACACTCCAATACATGACACAGTGGAAGGAACGAAGAACTGAGTGGAGATGGGATGGGCGGGCCAGCGTTCAAGAAGGTTGATTGTTGGCAGGTGAAAAGCAATGGTGGGGAAAGGAAATCTAAGTTTAGGTCTGCTTGGGAACTCCAGGTCCTCTCAGAGGCTGCTGGCAGGGCCGCTGTGTGACCCCTTGTCTTTCCTCTGCCCTGTCATCCACTCCGCATGGAAGAGAGGCTGTCACCTTCCCCTCTGCTGCCCCAAAGTGCACACTGGCATGCTTGATGAGGTGGCAGCTGCCCTGGGCTTCTGCCAGGTGGATGGGAGTGGGATTCAACCTAACACTTGTTTCCAGAGAGGACCTCAAATTGAGATGTAGAGAGTGATCCTCTTAACATCTGCTGCCATCTCTTAGCCACTGATCCCTTGAGGGTGAATACGAAACCTCCAGAAACAGGTGACTCAGGCCCTCCCTTCTCCACATCTGAGGGGGAGCCTTGGCAGCATGCTAGTCTGGGAGTCTGGGAGCTGAAGGTATCTGCAAGGACTCCGAAAGCCCAAGGACACACGGACAATGTGAGAACATAACTGACAGTTGTCTTGCGTCTTGGGCAGATTCCTGTGGACCCACAGAGCAACGAGCCGAGTCAGTCAGACAAACAGGATGTCCTCTGCATGTGCTTCAGCCCCTCAGAGGAGACCCTGGTCGCCAGCACCAGCAAGAACCAGCTCTACAGCATCACCATGTCCCTGACGGAGATTAGCAAGGTGAGCCTTCCCAGCAGCGCTTCCTTCCCGCCCAGAGACCGCCTACCACATGGGCAAATCTGAGTTCAGACTTTCTGAGCAAGGGCTCACTTAGCCCCTTCATAAGAGCAGAAGAAACTCTAATCCTAAGTGCCCTTTAGAAGCACTTTGCTACTCCGGGTGGGAATGGATCCACCGTGGCCTCTTTCAAGGACACATTGACCGTCAAGTTTAAATTGTACATATCCTTTAACCCTGCTGTGTACTTCAGAAAATTCATTGTACACTTGCACATGCCGCTATACCTGCTCATGTACACAAACTTGCATGCATATAAAGAAGTTTACTGTCTCTTTTTTGTTTTTAAATGACAAAGCTAGCATACATACACTGCAGACACTGCAACAGAAATGCCCTATAAAGAGAGTTACTTTGTACTTCTAAAAAGTTCACATCATCAAGAGGATATTATAGTTTTAAACTTGTATGCACATGATAGCATGCATTCAAAATATATAAAGCAAAATTTGATAGGACAATGAGGAAAATAGACCATCTACAATCATAAAAGAGGATTTTAACATATCTTTCTCAGTAATGGTGGGTTTTTTAAAATAACAGTTTTATTGAGTATAGACTGGTATTTATTCACATACCATATAATTCACATACTTAAAGTGTACAATTCAGGGGTCTTGAGCACATTCACAGTCGTTGCAACCATTACCACAGTCAATTTTAGAACATTTTCATTGCTTTGGGTTCTTTTTGTTTGTCCCTGGATTTGAATTACCATCAGAGGTCACTTCCTTAGCCCAATTCATATTTATTCCCGCCCACCGTCTTTGTGCTCTTATTGGCAAATACGTTTCCATGAGCCCAATGATGCATAATATGCATGTTGTTTTATACAGTTGCTTTCTCAATAAGGTGAAAGAAAAGTGGGGATGAGATATGTATTTATATTATCTTTTATAATGTCATAATACCTTTACTGGTATTCCTTGTGTGTTTTGGTGGATTCAGATTACTGTCTGGGGTGCCTTGCTTCCACTTGAAGAACGTCCGTTAGCATTACATATCAGGCAGGTCTGCGAGCAGCACACTCTATATCATTGTTAGGAGTATTTTTATGTCACCTTCATTTTTAAAAGATAGCTTTGCTGGATATATAGAATATTTTTTTAAGCTTATTTATTGGGTGACTCAGTTGGTTAAACATCTGACTTAGGCTCAGGTCATCATATCACAGTTCTTGAGTTTGAATCCTGCATCAGGTGAGCACGAGCCTGCTTCTCTCTCTCTCTCTCTCTCTCTCTTTCTCTCTCTCTCCCTCTCTCTCCTTCTGTCTTCTCTGCTCCTCATGGGATTCTCTCTCACTCTCACTCTTTCCCTCTTTCTCTACTGCTCACTCGCTTATAAATAATAAATAAATAAATAAATAAATAAATAAATAAAATTTATTTATTTTGAGAGAGACAAAAGCAGTGCTAGTGGTGGAGGGGCAGAGGGAAAAGGAGAGAAAGAGAGAATCCCAAGCGGCCTCTGCAATGCAAGGCTCAAACTCATGAACTATGAGATCATGACCTGAGCCAAAACCAAGAGTCCAATGCTTAACTGACTGAACCACCCAGGAGCCCCTGGATATAGAATTCTTGATAGACAGCTTTTTCTTTGAGTACTTTGAATATGTTATCCCACTCCCTTTGGCTTCTATTATTTTTGCTGAAAAATCTGCTGTTACCTAGTTGAACTTCCCTTGTAACTGATCAGTCACCTTACGCTTGCTGCTTTCAAGGTTTTTTCCTTGTCTTCAGTTTTCTTTGTTTTTTAATTTTTTTAATGTTTTTTTAAATTTATTTTTGAGAGACAGAGAGAGACAGTGTGAGCAGGGGAAGGTCAGAGAGAGAGGGAGACACAGAATCCGAAGCAGGCTGCAAGCTCTGAGCTAGCTGTCAGCACAGAGCCTGACACGGGGCTCGAACCCATGAACCATGTGATCATGACCTGAGCTGAAGCCGGACGCTTAACCGACTGAGCCACCCAGGCTCCCCTTGTCTTCGGTTTTCAATATATTTACTATCATGTGTCTGTTGCTCTCTTTGTGTTTCAGCTTCCTGGGTGTGTACATTAATACTTTCCAATAAATTTTGGAAATTTTGGCCATTTTTATTCTTTTTTTTGTTGTTGTTCCTTTCTCTCTCTCCTCTCCTTCTGGTACTTACATTGTACATATGTTGGTGTGTTTAGTAGAGTTCCACATTTACCTGTGGTTCTATTCATTTTTCTTCATTCTTTTTTCTGTTTTTCATGTTGCATGATCTTTCTTGATCTGTCTTTAACTTTACTAATTCTTTCTTCTGCTAGTTCAGATCTGCTTTTGAGTCCCTCTAGTGTATTTTTCATTTCTGTTATTATAGTTTTTACCTACAGGATTTGCTTTTTTAAAACAATGATTGTTCTTTATTTGATGTGACATTGCTATCAAAAGTTTCTTTCCTTCTTTAATCATGGTTTTCTTTAGTTATTTGAACAGATCTCTAATAGCCACTGAGAAGTCTTTGTCCATTAAATCCAATATCTGGCCACTCTCACAGGCAATGTCTTTTGCCTGTGCACAGCAAAATACAAATTAAAACAAGTCTGAGATGCTTCTTTTTTTCTTCCAGTGACACTTTTTCTTGCTTTAATATGTTTTCTTTCGCTTTTGAAATAAGCTTTCAATTACTAAACATCAAACCACTCAAAAATGCCAGCTGTTGGCACACAGTAGAGAAGCCCACAAGTAAGGACAGATATCAGTGGCAGTTGGCAAGAGGCGGAAAGTGACTGAAGCAGTGGTTACGGATGGTCACAGGAAGCTGAAACTATCCAGTGGGTTGTGTCCTAATGTTAACATGAGTTAGACTAGTCACTACTGTGGTGAGTTGCCTCAGTGTGTTTGGATTCAGATTCTGCACAGCAAAGCAGTTTCTTCCAGTTAAGAATTCTTGGCTTGCACAATCACGGGGTGGCTGGAAGGCACTAGACCAGTCTATTAGTTTTTCAGAATGCCATCATAGGCCTGCCAGATGTATTGAGAGACTTCGGGAGCTCAGTGCTTCAGCAACAGTGTGTAATTTGGGTTTCCTGTCTGGAGACATAACTCAGCCAAAATTCAGATGCCATTAGTGAGCTTCAGGGATTGGTATAGAATGTCTTGCCCTTCCGCATTCCTCATGGCAATAGTACAAACATTATTGTTTTTTAAATTGCTGAAAAATCTCAGCATTTAAATGACATTCCTTAATCAGTTTCAGAACTGAACCTTTTCATTGGGACTATCCTTCCCTTCTCAAGGAAGACCTGGTGCTCCATTTTGCCATCTTCTACAAAAAGCACCATTGAGTGGGATGAAGCAGCTGAAGTGAACTCAGGGCGACATACTGCACCTCTGGCTCCCTGGACAGCAAAGTGACAGGGGGAAGGGCCACCTTCTTCAGCAGCATATTGTAGTAGTTGGAGTTGTTGGGTAACAACTCTAGAAACTTCATTAGGACTTTTACCACTGGAAGCATCACTGTTGAGTTGGCATGAGATCATCGGGGAGTTACACACTCCCAGATGCTCTGAGCCTCCCAGTCATCTTTAGGGTTGTAATTAGGCAGTTCAAGATGAAAATCTGGCCTCGTCAGTGCATTCATTTGGGGCTATCAGCAGCTTATTAATGTTCTGTAGGTTCAGATTGAGTAGATTTCCATTCAGGTGAAATTTGCTGGGTTAGATAATGCTGCTATAGCATTAGCCCCACCATTAGGTGGGGATCTGCAACGAGACCCCTCAGAGTATCCAGAAATCCCTGATCTTCCACCATTTGGGCATTGTTATGGAATTTTGCCACACAGACTGCCGCTGTCTTCCAAACATAGGAATCTTCACCCTTCAGCACTTGCAGAAGGGCCCACAGAGCTATTCTGTCATCTCATCCACTTGGATGCACCCTACAGTCCCGACTGCCAAGGCCTGAATTAGAAGATTGGGATCCTCATAGTCCACAAACCTGGGATGGCCATGATGGCCACATCTGGCTGACTCTTGGTGTAGTTCATCAGATAGAGATACATGAGCTTCTTTGATTTCAGATGGTCAGTGGGTGTAAGGAACCCACAACTGGAAAGAGAGAACTGACATCCTGCCCCTGCCCCCTGGTCATGGCAGCAGTCACTTTCTTCTCAGCCTCCTTCCTCTTTTTCTTTCTTTTCAGTTTGAGTTCAGTGTCTAATTCAAATATTTCTCCTTTTTTATTGATTGTGAAGTTGTGTGGAGTCAGTCCTGGTTTGGGATCCTTAATGTGCACCAAAGGCAAGGCTAGGAGCACCAGCAGCCAGAGAGCCTGGCCTGAGTAGTAGTATAATTGCTTCCCCAGTCACGACTGAGATGCTTTTTTGTGCAAATTTTTTTATGACGTTAGCCAGAGATATCTGAGAGCAATGAAGAATGGGAATCCTTCTGGGATGGTGATAGGGGTATAAGCTAGTACAGACACTCTAGAGAGCAGTCTGATAGTTCTTGGTCGAATAGAGAATACATATATCTTGTTATCCAGTGATCTGCCCCGGATACGTACCAGGAATTACATTGTGCCGGTCCATTAGAGAGCGCGTATGAAGACTTTCACCTTCGTGTTCCTAGCAATGGAGAGTTGAAGACAACCCCGATGTTTGCCCCCAGGAGTGATAGAGAAGTGGAGGAGCTGGACGCGTACCACAGAATACCAAATCTCCGGTAGAAGCGATAGTTATATACATGACAACATAGATGGTTGAGAGAAAAAAACTAA
The DNA here is from genome assembly GCF_006229205.1 of Suricata suricatta. Lineage (NCBI taxonomy): Eukaryota > Metazoa > Chordata > Mammalia > Carnivora > Herpestidae > Suricata > Suricata suricatta. Next base: position 108,906,752 of record NC_043707.1, on the reverse strand, counting down.
AACTGGAGAATGCAACCTGAAGCATGTTGCCATGTATAGAAATAGCCAAGGACACAAATGAGATGCATTAATTGGTGCCTTTGATAAGGGAGGAACAAGAGTAAAAATTAAAGAGGAAGGGAATGAAATATAAAATAAAAATTGATCACACAGGAATTATGAGAGTCTGTAACTCTGCCCTGAGATACAAAACGAAGAAAGCAAAGATACAAAAATCAAGGAAATATGAGGCAAGGTGATCAGACGAGCTTTGGGCATGGGAGACATAGGAAGGGGTGTGGAAGGCCTGGAAAGAGAACAAATGGCATGAAATCAGCATTTTGGAGATTCAGAAAGCGAACTTACTAAAAAACATGGAGTTATTGGTTCATTGGAGGCTTGTGGTCATGAATTCCAAGTGAAACCAGTAAGCCTGCCTGTCTGATTCTCCATCATTGTACAACTTCTCAGAGGTGCAGAGAAAAGGCAAAAGAAAGAGAATTGCTGTTGCCTTTAAGGTAAGAGAGATGTGAGTGCATTTAAAAGCTGATGGGAATGTACCAGTAGAGACAGGGAGGTTGAAGATATTGGAGAAAGAAAGAGGAAGAGATGGAGAAGAAGGAGAATAATTTGTGCCGCCTCCCCAACCCCAGCACAGCATAGCACCTTTTCCTCCAAGATAGTAGGGGAGGTTGAGGGGATGCAGGTAACTTCCTAAGTGGGAAAGGGCCAGATTTTGAGGGAATCCCCATCTCAGCCTTTGTCTTGCTTGTGAATGGGCCTAAAATATGTCCACCTCATTGAGTTTCCCAACCATCACTCCTCATTCAAGTGTCCTGGGCATAAGCCTGTACACAGTGTCATAGGAAACTTTTCCGTGTGAAATCATTCACCCAGCTCTCACTGCTGCTGGTGGCAGAGTGATGCCATTTCTCTGGAGAGAAATCTGGTGGTACCTTTGAAGGTCTTTAGAATCGCTCATACCATTTCCCCCAGTATTCCACTTCTAAAAATGTATTCATTGTGTCCATCCCAGCCTATTTAGAGTCATGCTATTGGCTAGGAATGCCTGTGGCATTTGCCCAGGCCCATATTCCTCACAGCAAACCCCCAGACATTTCTCCCACCATGGCCAGTGTTGTGGCTGGACCAGACCTTTTCTTTCTTATGATCATTGCAGGGGGCACATTAGCACAAAACATCAGGGAACTTGGGGGAACACGGTTTGTTACTCAGAGCCTCTGGAGGGTACAGAGCACACGTGAGGGCCACACAGCAAGGTCATGGGGAGAGCGAGGGCATGGGCATTGCATTTATTGGGGTGTGGAGATGGATGTCTAGGATTTGGTGGGTTCGCTCTTTCTTGGCTAATCCAAAGTCTAAGAGCACAGGACAGGAGCAGTGGGATCACTGAAGCAGCCAGTTATCCAAGTTATCCAGGGCATTCTGAGAAAGGGACTTCCGTGGGTGCGGGCGGCCTCGCTCCTCATCTGGTTGTTTTGCTGGTAACTGTGTCACACAGCTGGCAGTATGTTTATTTAAGGTGGATGTCGTCTTTTGAAATGGATGCTTCCACATCCAAAAGCTTAGTGTTGAATACTTCCACTGCAGGAGCTAAGGAAGTAATCAGAGAGGTACACAGACTTAACCCACAAGGATGTTTAGTCTAATGTTGTTCCTAAATAACAAATGATGATATCCACTGAAATGTTCCCATAGTGGAGGAATGGCTACATTAAATTCTGGTATAGCTATAGAACAAAATATTTTGGGCACCGGGGTAGCTCAGTCAGTTAAGTATCTGGCTTTGGCTCAAGCCCTACTTCGAGTGAGCCCTGCTTCTCTCTCCCCCTCTCCTCTCTCTCTATCCCTCATGGGATTCTCTCTCTCTCCCTCTCTCTCTCTCCACCCTCCCTCACCGCACCATTTCTCTCTCTCAAAAAAAAAATCCTTAAAAAGATTTTTAATTGCCATGTTTTAATTGTCATTTTTAAATTGCCTTTAAAGTAATAGCAGCATTGGAAAATATGTGTAATATTGAAGCAGTCTTCCCACGGCCTGATTTCTGTGCACCCAGGCTAACTAATGTTCATGGGTAGTAATGGAGGCTGAAGTGTGCAGCCAGCCCTTTGCTTGCTCTGCCAGATCTCACTCTGTGATTTCTCCAGGGGGAGCCTGCTCACTTCGAGTATCTGCTGTACCCCTTACACTCTGCAGCCATCACCGGGCTAGCCACGTGCATCCGCAAACCCCTCGTTGCCACCTGCTCTCTGGATCGATCCATTCGCATCTGGAATTATGAATCAAAGTAAGGATGAAAGGCTTTGCAACTGCAGTGTGCAGGATCTCCGTTGTTAAATTTGTTCATGTGAATTATTTTAATTAGAGAGTCTTAATATGTAATTACTTGAAGCTTTTGGTTGGAAAAGATTTTTTTTTAATCAAGTCCATCAACTTACCTGTTTCTCTTCTCTTTTGCTAGTGCTTGGGCTAGAACATTGCTGTGTGTTTTAGTAAGTGCTTCACCATATGCCAGACACTATGCTAGACATTAGGGACATAAAGATAACACTCCAGTATCTCACCTTCTTACATAATCTCCATGTTCTTCCAGTTTTCCTCTCTCTCCCACTAGATGTACTTTTCATCACATGAAGCGCTCCAGACCACTAACTCCATCTCTTTCTCCTTATCACTGGCCCCAACCATTCCTAACTCCCTAGTGAGTTAACTCCCTAGCTTTTCCCCCCTAACATAGCTTCCCTGAGGATCCCCAACCTAGAGTGGCCTCACACTGTAATTTCTTTGTCCTTTGTGTATAGCTGCTGGGTTGCTAAAAAGAAACTGTGCAGTCCTTCCAACCTGGGGAATTTAAATGGAGCTGTGCCTTCGGCATCACTAGAGAACTCATTGATCACTTCCTCTATTTTCCATACTCATTGCTGGACACTCTCCTCAAATAACCAAATCCTGGGGAAAAGGGGAACCAAAACTTCAAGCAACAAAGTATTTCAAATGCTATGATAGAAATATGTGCCAGATACAATGGAGAGCTCAAGGGAATTGCTTAGAACTCAATAATCTTTTTCGCAGCACTCTGGAGCTATTTAAGGAATACCAAGAAGAGGCTTATACAGTCAGCCTTCATCCATCGGGGCACTTCGTTGCAGTAGGGTTTGCTGACAAACTACGCCTTCTGAATCTACTCATTGATGATATACGTCCTTTCAAGGAATATTCTGTCAGAGGATGCAGAGAGGTAAGATGCTGGAAATAAAGGTTCAGTTTCTTGGGAACCTGGGGTTGAAATATCAAGAACTAATGCCCTCTGGTGAAGTAGGACCAAATCTGCTTAGAGAATGTTAGCAGCTTTAAAAGAAGAAAAGGCAAGAGATCCAGTTCTCCTCTCACCAAACTTCTTGAGCATATGGCTCTATCCCTTTTCTCTCTTGCTCATCAAGGTGCTTCACTGAACCCCAAACCTTGTGAGATCCCACATGTGATTAATTCTCTCTGATTGCAGAGTAAGAAAACGTGTCAAAAAGAAAGTTATCTGAGAATCAGAGTCCCAGCCAGTCGGGAAGGTGAGGTAGGAGATGGGGAGGGGCCAGGGAATAGAAGCATCGACAGGGAGAGGCAGTAAGCCGCCCATCACATTTCCCCCTGACACGACCTCAGAAACCAGATAGTGATTCTGGGAGTTGCTTCCCCACTCTGAAACTTCTACAGACAGAATGAATGCTGTGCTCTACCACCCAAGCAGCATCACAATCAGTGCATTGGGCAGCACCTTGGCCAATATGAGCTACAGGAATAGCAAAGATGACAACTGGTCCTCAGTCCCAGCTGCACCTCCCCGCCCCCCACCCCCCACCCCCGCTTTCCCACTTCCACACCTGGTTTCAGCCTGAAGTCTTTAGGAAAAGGAGCTCTTAACTATAACCCCCAGAAGGCTCATTTCTCTCATTCTTGCTCTCTTGCTTTGTTTCTTTGTAGTGTTCCTTTAGCAATGGAGGTCACCTGTTTGCTGCAGTCAATGGAAATGTGATTCACATTTTTACCACTACAAGCCTAGAGAACATCTTGAGCCTGAAAGGACACACAGGGAAGGTGAGTGAGCAGAGTCCAAGTTCACAAGAGGCACAGAGCCAAGCATTATGCTTGCTGAGTGAACAAAAGAGAGTGAATCGTTTTCTGCTGGAGTTCACGGTCTACTTGGGGAAGGAGATGACAAAACAAAAGCACGGGCTAATTACTAATTGCAACAAAGGCAATGAAAGAAAAACATGAGATGTTATGAGAGTAAGTAATGAAAGAGTTGGCATAATTTAGATTGGGATGTTCACAAAGGCTGGGTCCTAAAGGAGCAGGAAGGAATTAACCGGGCAGAGCTGGTGGGAATCATCACTGCACACAGGAATCCAGAGACTCTGGGATGAGAGACAGTGTGGCTGTCGGAGGAGCTGAAGAGTCTGTGGGGCTGGAACAGAGGTGTCAGGATGAAACAGGACCCAGCTGAGATTGGCGAGTTTAGCAGAGGCCCAAGTGCATGGAACCTTGCAGGCCTTCTAAGGATAAAAAAGATAAAGATAGTTTATCCTCCTTGTGTATTGACATCATTGAAGACTTTCAGAGCAAGGAATGATGTGACCAGATTCATGTTTTAGACTACTTTGGCTGCAGAAAGAAGAATGTATTGAAAGAGAGGGTGAAAATGGCAAGGAGACTGTTGTGGATGTCTACACCGTTTTGGACCACGATGGAGGGAGATGGTACAGATAGAGAGAAGCAGGTGGATTCAAAAGATATTTAGGAAGCAAAATCAATAGTTTTCAGGTAGAGTGGAGATGGGACGTGAAGACAAGGGAGGGGCCAACAGTGGAAAGAATTAAGAAGAAGTCAGCAAAAGAATTTGGAGAGAAAAAGCACTTGAAAGGCATGCTAGGCAGAAGGACCTGTTAGAGATGGTGGAACTGGAGTTTCAAATAGGGTTGTGGTTTGCGGTACACATGGCTGGAACCTAAGGAGCCAGAGAGGTTGGATCCATCCCAGTGTGTGTGCCGTGCCAAGGAATTGGACTTTAGTCTGTAGGTGATGAGAGGCAATTGAAAGGATTCAGGAGAGAGAGTAATGGGATTAGAAAGGTACTTCTCCAAACAGTACTGAGGATGGATTAGAGGAGAGGGAACTTGGAGGGATGGACCAGCTAAGAAGTGAGGGTGAAAGATGAGTCAGGAAATAAACCATGGCTTTGGTAGTAGAAACAGAGAGAAGCATGATATTAAGTTCCATTTTGTACATGTTATGTGTCATGTGTCCAAGAACTACGATACACAGGCGTGGACAGGAAAGAAGTCCAGGCCGGAAATGAAGATACAAGGGATTAGGTGGTAGTGGAAGTCAGAGGCATAGATTACATCACCAAGGGCCTGGAATTTGAGAAGAATCTTGGGCAGAAGACAGGTGACCCACATTTCAGGGACTGGATAAAGAAGAGAAGAACTGCAAATGAAGGCACAAGAGAACTTGGAATCAAGGAATTGTATCAGAGAAGCTAAGGAACTCTTTCCAAGACAAAGTAGTTGGTGGTATTAAAGGTCAGAGAGAGAGGTCCCTGGGGGGCTCAGTCAGTTGAATGTCTGACCTTGATTTCAGCTCAGGTCATGATCTCATGGTATGGTGCATGGGATGGAGCCCTGGGTTGGGCTAACAGCATGGGGCCTGCCTATGATTCTTTCTCTCTCTTCTCTTTCTGTTCCCCACCTCCTGCTCATGCTCTCTCAAAAATAAATCAGCATTTTAAAAAATAAATGAATAAAGGTCAGAGAGAAGTCCTGTAAAAACTAAAAGCTAACCACTGAGTATAGCAAATAACAGGTGCATAAGTGCAGGAACTATGAAAACGCTAAGTTTTTCCAGTTTCGACAGTGCAATTGGCCCTCAAGCGACTATGGAGGTGCAGATGAAAGCACATCAGGTGATTCTGATTATCTTTCTAGAACCAAGTATGTCGCCTTGGGAGGCTCTCCCTGACCAGTCCAGGAAAGCAGCCCTTTGTTGCATCCCTTTGCAAGTATTTATAACACTGGTCTTTAACCAGGGTTGTAGGTTAGACTTAACATCTGCAATTTAAAAAAAATACAGATGGAGAATGCAATAAAGCCATGGATACAGGGAAATTTATAATCTAAATACATATAGTAGAAATATAAAAAGATAAAAATCAGTGATATAATCATCTATTTCAAGAAATTAGAAAAGGAACAGAAAATTAAATTCAAAGAAGATAAAAAGAAGGAAATAGTAAGAATAAGAGCAGAAGTTAATGAAATAGAAAACAAACACAATAGATCATCAAAGCCAAAACTTGGCTTTTGGGGTTCTTTTATTGTTTGTTTTGAGAGATGGGGGAGGGGAGAGAGAGAATCCAAACAGGCTCCACACCTTCAGCACAGAGCCCAACGCGGAGCTCAAACTCATGAACCATAAGATCATGACCTGAGCCAAAATCAAGAGTTGGACACTTAACTAATTGAGCCACCCAGGTAACCCAGGTTTTTAAAAGTAATCACTACTCCCAATGTGGGGCTTAAATTCAGAACCTTGAGATCAAGAGTAGCATGTTTTACGGAGTCAGTCAGTAGCTACCAAAACTCAGCATTTTGAAAATGCAAAATGGACAAGCACTTGACATTACTGATTAAGAGAGGGCAAAAAAAGGAGGAAAGGTAAATAACCAGTATGAGGAATGAAAAGGGGATATCACTACAGATCCTATGTAATAAAAAAAAATCATGAGGGGATACTATGGACAACTTTATAAAAATAAATTTGAATATATAGATGAAACAAATTCCTAGAAAAATTGAATCTATAATTTAAACCCTTCCTATAAAGAAAACTCTAGGCCCAGAGCATATCAACTTGTAAGGGGAAAAAAAATGACACTAATCTTGAAGAAACTCTTACAAAGTATAGAAAAAAGAGCAGTACTTCCCAATATTGTTCTGTGAGAGCAACATAATCATAATACCAAAAGCTGTCAAAGATATCACAAGAAAGAAATGCTAAGCTGGTCTTTTTTGTAAGCTTAGAAATAAACAATATCATCAAGCCAGTCCATCAATATATAAAAAAGAGAATTCAGCATGACCAAGTTGGATTTATTCCAGGAATATAAGGTTGTTTTACAGTTTGAAATCAATTAATATACTATACCACATTAACATAATTAGGATGAAAAAAATCATGTTTATATCCATAAATGCAGATATAATAAAATTGGTAACATTTAATTTCCATTCATGACTTTAAAAAACAACACTTGGGCCTCCTGGGTGGCTCAGTCAGTTAAGTGCCAGACTTAAGCTCAGGTTGTGATCTCGTGGTTCAGGAGTTCAACCCCCGTGTTGGGCTCTATACTGACAGCTCAGAGCCTGGAGCCCATTTTGGATTCTGTGTCTCCCTGTCTCTCTTCCCCTAGCCTACTCACGCTCTGTCTCTCTCTCCTTCAAAAATAAATAAACATTTTTTAAAAATTAAAAAAGAACAATAAAATAAAACAAAATTAAAAACAATACATAACAAACTAAATAATAATGGAATTTCTATTATATAAATCTTATGCAAGATACTTAAGAAAACCTACAACAAACAGCATACTTGATCATAAAATTATGAAAGCATTCCTTCTCAGAGAACAAAACATGATGCCTTCTGTTAGCCTTGTCCTGAGTCCTAACCAGTGCAACAAGATAAGAAAAGGAAATATGTCTTAGTCCCTGAGGCTGTCGTAACAAAATAGCACAGAGTGAGGAGCTCATAAACAATAGAAATGTTTCCTCACAGTTTGGAGGGCAGGAAGTTCAAGACCCAGGGGCCCTCATGGGTAGGTGAGGGCCCACTTCCTGGCTGCAGATTCCACATATCCTCACGTGGTAGAAGGGGTGAGCTAGTTCTCTGGGGCCTCTTTCATAGGGGCACTTACTAATCCCATTCACGAGGGCTCTACCCTCATGACCTAATCCCCTCTCAAAGAGCCCTACCTCCTAATACCATCATCTTCTCGGGTTAGGATTTCAACGTATGAACTGGGGGGCGCAGGGTGGAGTAAGAGACAGAAACATTCAGACCACAGCAAAATAAAAGGTGTAGAGATTGGAAAGGAATAAATAAACCCTCACAGCATGACAGAGTATGTAGGAAATTCAAAGAGTTTTCGGAGAAACTATTAAAATTAGTGAATCTAGGAATATTGTTGGAAATAGTGTCACTATATTTTTTCAAGTGTATTTCTCCATAATAGTAACAAATGGAGAGTGCAATTTAGGTGGTGGAAGTGGAGCTGAGGAGGTGGGTAAGGACGTGCCTGACAGGGTTGCAGTCCTGGAAATACCAAATGTGGTGGCCCGTAGGTCAGGACGTTGGTTCCTTAAGAGTGGCTTGATTGAGAAAATAAGCAAATATATTGAAGATAATGGGAGCCAGATCTCTCGGTATTGGAGAAGGGAGTTATAAATATGACAAGGGGAAAGATCTAGAAAGTTGTTTTTATTATTTGTTTCTTTGTTTAGTGGCATGGCTGAACTAATCCTGGGAAGTCTTTCTTTTCCCTGCAGCATGCAGCCTTGATGTCTCTGCTCAGATATTTGGTTTGTTTTTTTGTTTTTTTTTTAACTTTTCTCTGGTTGCCCCTGGGTTGACCTGAGCCACTCATTAGTCACAGACTGGGCTTAGCCCCCTTAGCCAGTTAGATTTTCACCCTTCACTGTTGGATCTGTGGGGCTGGGAGGCAATTGTCACAGTTCATAGCGTATGTGTTTTTTTGCTCCTTGTTCAGCCAGATTCTGGTAGTTGGGAGGTTCTCTCTCTGATTGTACCTGAGAGAGTGCAGCCTTGGCCATGCACACAGTTCCATGATGCCAGGGATAAGTGCAATTTCATTTCTAAGCCTGGCTTCCTGGGAGATGCCTGTGGACCAGAGGAGATTATTATTCAGTTTGTGTTTGGTCAGATGTTATGTTTAAACCCCTTGTGCCCTGTGTTAATGGGTCCCTGTGCAGCTCAGGAGAGCTTTCAAGGTCTCCCCATCTCCTGCTCCAGTGGCTCTTGAGTGGGCCGACTCAGCACATGTGCACAGCCTTCCCGACCCCCACAGTTGTCTGTGATTACAGAAGGGCTCTCCTTGACCGTGTCTTTCCCTTGTTCTATTAAAATTCTCATGCTTTGCCATTTGCTCATAGTGTGGAGCTACCAGCCTTCTCTGAATTGCACTTCACCAATATTGCCATCATTTTAGACAATGCCCAGAGGGTAGACTTCTTCATGCTCTGTTTCAAATAAAGCCAGTTTTTGGTTTGCTGAAGGGCAAGGACAGCAGGAAAGGACATTCTGCCTCGGTCTAATGGAACATGTGAGGCATTCATCCTCTTTTCCTGAATTCAGTGTGTGTGTGTGTGTGTGTGTGTGTACACGTGCGCCCGCGCTTTTAACTGGGTACGCCTTCATCCCCTGTAGGTTCGTTCAGTTGTGTGGAATGCAGATGACAGCAGACTGATCTCTTGCGGCACAGACGGTGCTGTCTATGAATGGAATCTGTCCACAGGAAAGAGAGAGACAGAATGCGTTCTCAAGTCCTGCAGCTACCACTGTGTTACTGTCTCCCCCGATGCCAAAATGATCTTTGCAGTTGGATCAGACCAGACCCTCAAGGAGATTGCAGACTCCTCGGTGAGTTGCCCCTGCGCTCCCTCCAGGCTGCCGCGCTGGTCTGCGGAAGACGGCCTCCATGAGCGCAGCAGGAAGTGTGATGGGCAGATCATCAGAACAGGGTCCCATCTTCATAGGATGACCCTTTGGGGTCGACTCCGTTATTGTTACTCCTGGGATTTCCTGCCCAGCGGCCTACCTGACCGGTTAAACTGCAGGGCCTTTTTCTCCTTCTGTTTTGCTGGCTGGTACATGTCTCTTCCACCCTCCAGGCCCGCAGGTCAGCAGCACCTCCAAACCGCATGCTTCCCCTGGGGTAGAGACAGAAGAAGTCTGCTTACCGCTATCATCTTAGCTTGCCACCGTATTTGTTTGAAGCCCCCAAACTCTGAAATTTAGGAATTACCCCATTTGACTCCAAATAGTTGAGGGAGGAGAGAAGAGTTGGGCAAAGACACTGCACACAAACATGGCTGCGTCCTTCTCCAGGGGCCAGCGCCAGCTCATCGTCCTCAGTGCTCATCAGCCTCCTGGTGCTGGTGCTGGAAAGTGCACAGACCCCAGAGCAGCAGACTGGCCTGAGACAGGTTTTGCCATGATTGTAACCCAGAGGAGAGTAGGGGTCTCTCCACCATGCCCCCAAGTAGCTTAGTCCGGATTCTGTGGTGGCTTTTACAGTGCCACACCAGAACAAAGCCTCTCGGGGCAGGCCCACAGCTCATGCCTCCTGCTGTCCCTACTAGCCAGCACCCACGGCATGACCCATATAAGCATTCACTAAATGTTTGGTGGGAGGGCAGATGATTAGATGGAGAGAAGGCTCGGTGAGTGAATTAACGAAAAACAAAGTGAGTTTCCTGATGGTATAGTTTTGTTTGTGTAACGGACATTAAATCGCTGTTTGCTGAATGACTGTATGATCCATATCGCATTCTGAGTTTGAGATGCGAGGCAGCCTAGCAGTCATGAGTAGAGACACAAGGGCCTGACTGCCACTTCCTAGATGTCTCTGTGGCTCTGTTTTGTCATCTTAAAACAGGGGTAACAGTAGCCACTCCCAGAGAGTTTGTGTGAGGATCGAACGAGTTACAACATGCAAAAGCCGTAAAATGGGGCTTGGCTCCCTTTTATTAATGTTAATCCCAACTCCTAGAACCCTTGTTCACTAGTCACGCAGCCAGGGTATACTGACTTATGCCTTTTATGCGGAGGCAAATAAACATTTTTCAGCATAGAACTTGCCCAAGTGTTGTGTTAGAGGAGAGGAGGGGATGACTTGGGGACATGGCGCAGCGCCCTCGCCCTGAACAGAGCCGTCCGTGTTCCAGATCCTTCGAGAGATACCAGCGTTTGACGTCATCTACACAGCCATCATCATCTCGCACTCTGGGCGCATGATGTTTGTGGGCACTTCCGTGGGAACCATCCGTGCCATGAAGTACCCGCTGCCTCTGCAGAAAGAATTCAATGAGTACCAGGCCCACGCGGGTCCTATCACCAAGGTGAGAAGGGACGCTGTCTTCAGGGACCCGTTCCCAGGCCAGTTCTCCATAGATCCATCTGACCTGCCCTCCACAACCCCCCTCACCTCTTGTCTCCCCTTAGTCCTCTCTCCCTCTTTGTTCATCCAGCCACCCATTCAGTGAACATTTGCTGGCTACTGATATTCTTCAATTACACTACTCCCACGAATATAGCCTAGGAGATCATCAGAGATACACCTAGAGATTCATAGACAAGGTTGTTCACGGTCATACCGAGCTTAATACTGGGCCATTTGGGAGATGCTGTATGCGGCCCCCACCCCCAGATCTTTTCTCTGCTGAGTGCCTGCCGTGGCTCACAGCTCTGCTCCTCCACAGAAATGCCCTAGACTAACGAGAGTCAGAGCCAGGAGATGGACCCCGCCCCTCCCTGAAGATACACAACACGAACACACCTTTGTAAATTGTCCGTCCAGCAACACCAACACCTAAGGCTTTGAACTATGTCCCAAACCCTATACTGCCTTGCCCACAGATGATATCTTTCTGAAGAAAGCATTTTTCATTAGCAACTGGAACATTATGGTACTGAGCCTAGGTCTTGCACTCAAAGTAAACTGAAAACTCCCCCTCTTCCCTTCACAGCTCTGAAGTTTTGCAGATAAAGTGCTTATTTTTCTGATTATAAAAGCAACACATCCATTTTACAAATAAAAATCCCGATAATGTCCTCATTAATATTTTGATGCATATTCTCATACTCTTCTGTGTACATTTTGTGTGCATTTTAAACAAACAGAGACTATACTGTATGTACGCTTGTTGTCTCCTTTTTTTTACTTAATGCTATTACAAGCATTTTTTTTCATATAATTAAGTGTTCCTCAAAAACATGATTTTAGTAACTACATAAATAACCTTATCAAATGATGGGCCATAATTTACTTAATTCTTTTCTTATAACTAGGCATTTTTTTAAGTTTCTTTGTTTATTTAGAGAGAGAGAGATTGAGCTGTGGAGGAGCAGAGAGAGAAGGTGACAGAGGATCTGAAGTAGCCTCTGCACTGACAGCAGAGAGCCGGATGTGAGGCTCAAAAACATGAGCCGCAAGATCATGACCTGAGCCGAAGTTGGACGCTTAACTGACTGAGCCACCCAGGCACCTATAGTACTAGACATTTATTTTTATTTTTTTATGAGAAGTTTTTTAAATGTTTATTTATTTATTTTGAGAGAGAGAGAGAATGTAGGCAGAGGAGGAGCAAGTGAGAAAGGGAGAGAATCTCCAGCAGACTCCACACTCAGCACAGAGCCCAACGCAGGGCTTGATCCTACAACTGTGAGATTACAACCTGAGCTGAAATCAAGAGCCAGGCGCTTAACTGACTGAGCCACCCAGGTGTCCTGATACTCTTTTTTTTTTTCAGCTTTTAAAATTTATTTTGAGAGAGAGAGAGACCGTGCATGCATACAAGTACAAGCAGGGGTGGGGCAGAGATAGAAGGAGAGAATCCCAAGTAGGCTCTGTGGTGTTAGTGCAGAGCCCAACAGGCTCCGCAGGGCTCAGTTTCACAAACCGTGAGATCCTGACCTGAGCTAAAATCAAGAGTCAGATGCTTAACTGACTGAGCCACTCAGGTACCCCAGCATTTTTTTTTTTTTCATTTTAAAGAGGGAGAGAGAGAGAGAACCTGAGCAGGGAAGGGGCAGAGGAAGAGAGAGAGAAAATTTCAAGCAGGCTCCATGCCCAGTACCAGGTTGACGTGGGCTCAGTCCCACAACTGTGATACTGAGTGGAGCCGAAATCAAGAGTCAGGTCCCGAACCGACTGAGCCACCCAGGTGCCCCTAAATCTGGGCATGTAAATGACCTCATGAACTCTAATAAATACACTGCTTTACAGAGTTCTGTGGGCATCTCTGATTATTTTAAAGGCTGAATTGCTAGACAGAGGTAAAATCCCTGAGTGAAAGAGCAATGCCATTTGCGAGGGTTTGACACCTGTTCCTGATGGTGAGAAGGCACCTTCATAGTTGATTCTTTTGCTTTCGCTTTTTAGTTTGAGATCATTATAAATTCACAGGAAATGTAAAGATGGCATGGGTCCCGTGTACCCTTCTCCCAGTTACCCCCAAATATTATTATATCTACTGTAACTAGAGTAGATATCGCCCCAGGAAATTGACATGGGTGCAGTATACACGTGTGTGCTTCGGTGCCATCCTGTCACATGACTAGACTCCTGCAGCCAGCCCTGCAGTCAGGCCACAGCACCGCTTCGTGGCCACGAGCCCGCTCCTGCTACCTGATGGTGACAGCCGCTCCCCCTCCCCGCCTCCCGCCCTCGTCCTGCACAAACACTCACTGGTCCTCCAGTTCCATAATTTGTCATTTTCTTTATTTACTTAGAGAACAAGAGAAAGAGAATGTGCCAGGAACCCCCTATAATTTGTCATGTTAACAATTTTATAGGGGCACCTGGGTGGCTCAGTCAGTTAAGCATCCAACTCTTGATTTTGGCTCAGGTTACTATCTCATGGTTCACGAGAACTTGCCCCGCATCAGGCTCTGCGCTGAAAGCACCAAGCCTGCTTGGGATTCTCTCTCTCCCTCTCTCTCTCTGCCCCTCCCTCACTTGTGCACTCACACTCACACACACACACACACACACACACACACATACACACATACACACACTCTCTCTCTCTCAAAATAAATAAACCTTTTTTTCCTGTTTTTTATTTATTTTTGAGAGAGAGAGAGAGAGAGAGAGAGAGAGAGAGAGAGATAGCATGAGCAGGAGAGGGTCAGAGAGAGAGGGAGACACAGAATCCGAAGCAGGCTCCAGGCTCTGAGCTGTTAGCACAGAGCCCGACTTGGGGCTCGAACCCATGAACCGTGAGATCATGACCTGAGCCGAAGCCGGACGCTTAACCGACTGAGCCCCCCAGGCGCCCCTTAAATAAATAAACCTTTAATAAACAAATAAGTTTCTTTCTATTTCCCCCATGCCCCAATGATCTTATATAAATAGAATTGTACAGCGTGTGACCTTTGACAGTGGCTTTTCTCACCCAGCGCGTACCCTTGAGCTCCATCTAAGCTATCTCATATATCAATACTTCATTTCCTCCATGGCATGAATGTGCCATCATTTGTTTAGCCATCTACCTGTTGTAAGATACCTTATTTTTTCCTGGTTTTTGGTTGTTACAAACAAAGCTACTGTGACCAATCATGTACAAGCTTCTGTGTGGACCTTCATTTCTCTGGAATAAATGCCCAGGAAAATGATTGCTGGATCATGTGATACATTTATGTTTCATTTTTTTAAAGAAACTGCCAAGTTATTTTCCATTCCCACCAGCAATGCATGCAAGATTCAGCATCTCCACATCGTTGGCAGCACTTGGTATTGTCACTGTTTTTCCTTTTAGCTGTTCTAACAGGTGCGTAGGCATATCTTGCCATAGTTTTAATATGCATTTCCCTAACGGCTGATAATGGTGAACATCCTCTCATGTGCCTCTTTGCCAACTGGATACCTCTTTGGTGAAATGTCTCCATATTTCCTGCCCACCCTCTAGTCGGGTTGGGTTTTTTACTGTTGAGTTTTGAGATTTCTTTTTATAATCTAGATGGCAGCTAACTCTTAAGATTCCAAATCCACAGAGGACATGACCCAGTCTTGCTTCTTTTATTTATGAACAGAAGCTTCTGAGTGCTCCTATCTCATTCTTACCCAGGACCCTGTCTTCCTTCCCGTGAGGCTGTGCCCAGGGTCACCTGACTGGAGGCCTTGCACACAGCCAGCTCCGTTCCTGTCACCCACGACCTTTGAAAGCTTCCTCTCTATGCGCTTTCTCTCCTCAGATGTTGCTCACCTTTGATGACCAGTTCCTGCTGACTGTTGCTGAAGATGGCTGCCTGTTTACCTGGAAGGTCTTTGATAAGGATGGGCGAGGAATCAAGCGAGAGAGGGCGGTGGGCTTTGCCGAAGAGGTGCTCATTACTAAAACAGACATGGAAGAGAAGGTAAGAGCTGGGTCTAGTGAGCAGAGATGTGGAAATTCCTTACCAGACTGTGTCCAAACTCCTGGCACTGGCATTCGAGGGCCTGGATAGCCTGGCCACTACCCCGACTGCCCAGCACAGACCCCCAGCCCCGGCTCCCTGCACATGCCCTGCCCACACCGCCATGCTGCCCTCCTCACTGCGGCTGTGTCCCTTTCCACCCTCACCCTGCCTGTCGTCCTGCCACGTGGTCCACCTGACTTACACTCTGCTCTACTTGTAGCCTGTGAAACTAGCTTTCCGCTTCCTTCTCTTTGAGGACAGAAACATGGCATCCAGTTCTCCTGTGTGACCGGCAGTTTCTAGCCCATGCTAGACACGGGAAGACGGTCAATCAGTATTGACAGAATTGAACTGAGAAGCTGAATATACCAGTTGTATCTGTGAAATTTAATAATTGCTAGTAGAACAATCCTTTATATAAAGAACCTTCTTTATATGAAAAAAAAATGTATTCAGAAAACATTCCTGAAACCCAGTTCTCTTCATAATAAAACAATAAATGTAATAATAACCAGCATTTTTTTTAGGTTTTCCACAAAGCAGGCATTGCACTAAGTACTTTATAAGTATCTTCTTGTTTATAAGTATCTCCTCACATCATCCCTGTGAAGAAGATACTATTATTCTCCCCATGTTTTAAGAAGTGACTTTGGGGAAGTGAAGTGACATGTAGTAGGACCAGAGTTCTGACCGAGATTTAATCTAGAGCCCACTCTCTTAATTGCTCCCCCAAAGGGCCCTCCCTCCTGTGAATGCATTAATTAAACACTCTGGGAAGATGTGTTTTGAGAGGTTTGAGTGGACAGCTAGATCTGTGCCAGGCTCCCTAAGGAATGGGAAAGTCATGAGACTTACAAGAATGGCAGAGCTGTGCATTCATTGTCACTCTTCCAGAATCTGGAGTGCATTTATTGAATACCTACTGTTTGCTAGGTGCTGAGGATGCATATATAAAAAGGCAGGCATGGGCCCTATGATCAGGAAACAGACAAGGAGAGATGAGTAAACCATCAGAGCAGCAATGCAAAGTGGCCCCAAAGCAGGATGGTGAGACCCAGGCATTCCCAGAGCTCCCTACTAGAGCTCTCTGGAACTTTCTGCAGGAAAGGACGAGGGAGAGCCTCTGAGAGCCAGGGCCTGACAGCTGTACTAAGGTCTAGGATGGCAGAAATTAAAGATATCCGGGGGCCTTGAGCTCATAGCCTGGGAGAATGTAGGGGTAAAATTAAAAAGGGAAACTAAACGTGTTACAGGTGTTATGAAGGAACGATGCCCTGGGGTCACAGGGGAAGGGACCCTGACCCTGGCCAGGAGGTACCAGAGGAAGTAAGTGAGCCTTGGATGGAGCCTTCCCGAACAGATGGGAAAGGGTCTTTCACACCAACGGGTGAGGGTGCAGAAAGGTGAGACAGGAGCTCCGGGGAAGATGCTCGGCGGGGCCAGGGATGAGAGGGTGTGCGGAGCTGGAGCTGGAGAGAGATCGTGAGGGCCTTTTACACCATGTTTCAGACTTTGGAAATTGTTCCTAAGGACCCACTGATATGTGTAAGTTAGGGAATGACTTGAGTTTTGCATCGTGGACAGCCTTGTCTGCAGCCAGGTGGGGCACGATTGAGGAAGGGTGGTGAACATGTGGTTCAGACACATGTCAGAAACCAGCGTCGCCATCAATAAATGTAACCCCTAGTCCAAGGCAGACCCCGGGGGGACCCACTCATCTGATAAACATTCACTCAGTGCTGTGTTGCTGGCCCTGTGCTAGGCACCCGGGATAAAGCAGTGAAGTGGGAGAGGCCAAGTGCAACTTGTAGGGGGCATCCTACCAACGAGACCATCTTCCTCCACTGCCCTGTCTCCTTCACCCCACATCCAGTCAGGCATCACCTTCCCTAAAATCTGTGTCTCGAATCTCTCCGTTCCACGGTCCTCCTCATCCCCTGCCTGGACCACGTGGTATCCCGCTCCCCACTAATCCCTCTGTCTTAGTGCTTGAATCTAGCCCGAGCGACACACTGCCATCAGAGAGGTCTTTCTGAGACCAGAGTGAGCTTAATCAGGTTGAACAAGGACCTTCAGAGGACCGCTAGGAGAAAATCCGAATTTCTTATCATGGCCGGCAAGGACCGTGATGGTCTGACCCTGTCTCAGCCTCCTCTCTCTCTGCCTCCCACCTGCACTGAGTCACGCATGGTGCTCTGACCAGGCGTCCTCCCTCTTACCCCCAACTTTGCACATGCAACTTGTGTTCATCCCTCTTCTCCGTACTTCCTGTGTTCCGGGGCAGCAATGCAGAAAGGAGCATAACACATTCATTGTTCTCTAGTTGTCCGTGGTGGAGGGGATATAGACAGAAAAGATGAGACAGGGTGGGGGAAGGGGGGTGATCACAGATGAGCAAGAAGACCTGTGTCCTCACCCTCTCTGTCCTCAACATAAACTTTTCAGGAAATGAAGGGTGTGTGCCTCACAGTAGTTTTAGGAAACTTTCACATCAGTGAATACAACAGATTCAAAGAAGTCACTAGACGTAGGAACCAGCAAGGCAGGAAGAGTCAGGACCTAAATTAATGATAGTGAGGCCAGAAGAGGTATAACAGACATTGAGAGGGACAGATCTACAGTCCTGGGAAACCTGGCTCAGGGTGCTCAGCACAATTTGTAACAATGTGTTTATTTGGCTTCCTCCATAGACTGTAGGTTCCAAGGGGGCAGGAATCACAGCTAACGTTTCTCAAGTACCTACTATGTGTCAGGCACTCTTCTGGATGTAGGCATGTGTCAGTGTAAAAAGCCAACAAAGATCTCAGCCTTTTTGGAGCTTAACTTCTTTTTCTTATTTATTTTTGAGAGAGAGAGGGCAGGCAAGTGGTGGGGGGTAGGGGGGGTAGACAGAGAATCCGAAGCAGGTTTCAGGCTCCATTCTGATAGCAGAGAGCCCGATGCAGGGCTCGAACCCATGAACCATGAAATCAGGACCTGAGCCGAAGTTGGATGCTTAACCAACAAAGCCACCCAGGCGGCCTTTGGAACTTAAATTCTAAAGAGGAAGAAGACAAAAGACAATAAAATTCATAAGTAAATTGTATTAGAAAGTGCCTAGATCTAAGAAAATAATAAAAAGTAGAGCAGAGTGAGCAGGGTCATGAGTGTTGGGAATGGGAAGGGAGGGGTAGCAGAATTAACTAGTGTGGCCCAAGTACCTCATTGAACAGGTGGCATTAACACATATTTGAAGATGAGAGAGTTATTAGCGGAATGCCTGGCACACAGTAGGGCTCACTGAACGGATGTTTTGAGGGCAGAGAAGGAAGCCCATATGCCTCCTCGTTTTTAGCCTGTGTGTCTTGTGGAGGAAAGATGACAGGTTCTAGTTGAGACACAGGAATCTGAGGCTTGAGCAGAGCTGCAGAGCTCAGAGAGCTCAAGGCCACCAGTTTAAATATTCCCATTCACCCCACCATGAATGTTCTTAACTCCGGTGTCCTTCTCCCAAAGGCTCAGATCATGGTGGAGCTGAAGACTCGTGTGGAAGAGTTAAAAATGGAGAATGAGTACCAGCTTCGACTGAAGGACATGAACTATTCTGAGAAGATTAAGGAGCTAACAGATAAGTTCCTGCAGGAGATGGAGTCCTTGAAAACGAAAAACCAGGTCTGTCTGAGAGACTGAGCCAACATCCACAAGTAATGAGACATTGCCAGTTTACTCAGGACGGACCTCCCTACCTTGTCCAAGCCAAGCCCAAAGCACCAACTGTATGATACTGTGTGGTTTTTAAGCATAGTTGCTAACATCAGAAATGCATACAGCAAAGTGCTAAGTAGAACAAAGAAGCATATAAGACTATAGTGAATGGTATTAATTAAGTAAAATAAATACACATAGAACAGTTCATAAGAAAATGGCTAGCAATGTGATTACCTCAGGAAGTTAGGATTCTGGATCATTTAAATTTTGTTCTTTCTACTTTTCTGTGTTTTGCAAATCCTCTGCAATGAGAATATATTCTCTCTCTGATCAAGAGGTAATTTTATTGTTTATTTATTTTATTATTTATTTAAAAACAAAATGAAAACGGTAACAAGAAAAGCAAAGTATAGGAAAAGAAGAGCTACCCAAATATTGATTTCTGGGTTGTCAGTAGTTTAAATAAAATTCATCTAAGTGGTCCCTCCCACAGTCAGATTTGACCTCCAGGGCTTCCCAGAACACTCCCTTGTTCACACATCTGTCTTGCCCTTCATCCCAAACCCCTCGCTTTGAGGGTATTTGCTCTCTTTTTCGTTATCTCAGTGGGTCAGAGATTTTAGCAGGGTGGGGAGAAGCCCCTGGCTGTTAGTTTTATTATTTCATTCCTTTGGCAAAAAAACATCAGTGCCCTCCACAAACTCAACACGAAGTTATTCCTGGGGACGGCCCCTTGGCCTGCAAGGAGGTTTCCTGCTCGATTAAAGAAAACACTTCTTAGAAGCTGACACATTAACACATCCAAGGATTTAGTTGACAGCAATGTGCAGACAACAGAGAATTCAAATGAATCCTTACTTTTCCCACCCCAAAATCCATCTGCTCCACGTCCAAAACTGATCTCATCATTGACAAGACCCATTTAGTAGACAGGATATAAATAAAGCCTAGAGCTTTCAGAACAGAATATAATGTAAATAAAAAGCGATAGCTTGCTTGTGGCTCACAGAACAATGCCTGGTGCAAAATAAAGGGCTTGAGAAACGTTTGTAAGTAAAGGAGGATGTGTTCCTGCCCGGGGGTGATTTCAGCAGATCCGTGGGAATGAGAACAGTTGACTCTGTGTTTTAGGTTTTAAAAACAGAAAAAGAAAGGCAGGATGTGTCCCATCGTGAACACATTGCAGACCTCCTAGACAAACAGAGCCGGGAACTGCAGGACCTGGGTGAGTCCTGAGGTAGAAACCATGTGGTGGCCTGGGGGCAAAAGTCTGAGAGTTCCCCCCTCCCATGCCCCCCCCCCCACCACCATTTGGGCCCAATGGAGGTCCCAGGTAATCTGGCTTTGTCTGTAAACAGGCTGCATTTATCCCCTGGACCTCACTGTGGGTTTTACTCCCGTGTATTTGCTCATTCATTACACATGTGTTAAACACTTCCTGCATGCCAGTAGGAGACACAGAGAAGCGAGGTCTGGAGCCTGAGAGGCTGCCTTCAGTCCCAGACTCACCACATGCTTTCCGGGTACTCTAAGGAGTCACCAAGCCTCACTGAGCCTCACTTTATACTCTTCTTCTGTAAGAAGAGGTGCTGATAACTATTTTGCATATTCTGAACCCCTAAAACACCCCTCTGCCCTTCCCTGCAAACCTTCTGCCTAGCCAAGACGGGGAGGGAGTTTGGCTGCCTGACCAGCTAGTGGGTGAGGGCAGGTGAGAAAGAGCCAAGCGGGCATTTGAGTGTCAGCTAGTGCTGGAAGGTGGTTGGGAGGCAGCAAAGGCTCCTGGGTGGCCCTGAGGTTGGTGCTCCTGTCCAACGTGAAATAACCTTCTTTGCTTCTCTCCAGAATGTTGCAACAACCAAAAGTTGCTTTTAGAATATGAGAAGTACCAGGAATTGCAGCTCAAGTCCCAAAGGATGCAGGAGGAGTATGAAAAGCAGCTTCGGGATAATGAAGAGACCAAGAGCCAGGCTCTGGAGGAGCTGACGGAGTTTTACGAGGCCAAACTGCAGGAAAAAACCACGCTTCTGGAAGAGGTACTCACCGGAAGCTGAACCGTACCTCCCTTTTGCCATGCATCCTACAGGCCTGACCTGTGAACAGCCCAAAGAGCTGTGGGAAAGCTTGCTAGAACTCCTTTTCTTCCCACTCCCTGCTTTTGGCATCTGGCCTTGTGTTAGGCCCCTTACCGTTTAGACAAGGGAGCCGGGAGGTGCTCTGCGTTAGGGACTGAAATTCTTTGGATTGACCAAGTTCGTATCTGTTGTCCTAGCCTAACTGCACCTTCAAGCCTTAAGGACTGGAGACTCCTATTTATTTATTTATTTATTTATTTATTTATTTATTTATTTATTTTTAATATTTACTTACTTGGGGGGAGGGGAGGGGCAGAGAGAGAGGGAGAGACAGAATCCGAAGCAGGCTCCAGGCTCTGAGCTGTCAGCACAGAGCCTGATGTGGGGCTCGAACTCACGGACGATGAGATCATGACCTGAGCCAAAGTCGGATGCCCAGCCAACTGTGCCACCAGGGCGCCCTTGGAGAGACCTTTTTAGAAGAGGCTTTAGGACCTGGAAAGGAACAAGGGCCCTAAACAATGGGGTAGGTGCTTGCCTGAAACCCTTTAGTAACTTCTTATGCCTTACAAGATGAAATCCCTCCTTCCCTGATCTGACATACACAGATGGTCTCTTCTTGGTTTACCAGCTTGAGTGCTGGGTGACCAAGAGAAATAAAAACGGGGCCTGGTTTTCAGTCACGTGAGGGAGGCAGCCACACCAATGGGTCCTCAAGAGAGGCCTGCACAGCAGAGCTGGGGTGTGCAGATGTCCCTGAGGGGTCAGAGAAGGCTTGCAGGAGTTACTGAGACCCAGGAAGAATGGCAGGGAGAATTAACAGGGGATGGGGAAACGCAGGAGGGAAGGGCAGGCAGGCAATGTCATGGAATGTTCAAGCAGTCTGGGTTGCCAAAATATCTAGTTTCCCAAGATGAAGAGAAAACTGAGAAGAGCCAGATGGCCTCCTTTTCTGCATGAAATTACAGCAGATGGCTTCCTGTAAGTGAGGGGGCGGGAAAGTCCTGAAGGTGTGGAATGAGTTTGGAAAGGGGTGATCGAGAAGAGGACTGGCAGGTGTGCAGCTGAGAGCCCAGCTGAGGTTGTAAACGTGAATCCCGGTGGCATCAATCCACCAGGCTGTGTGCTTTTCCTTAGCAGGACTCAGCAAGCAGGTGTGTGAGCGATGGGGCTGCAGAGAGGCCCTGATCCATGGCTGGGGTGTGGCCGAGTGGCGCCGCCCAGAAATACAAGTGGTCTGCCGAGCAGCCATCCAGTCCAGGCCAGGGACGGGGAAAGAACCGAGAGTCTGGAAGATAGTGGAGGAATCAAGACAGGGCCTGGAGACATGGTGAGGCTGAGAGCTGAGCCTGCATGCCTGGGGGTCCAACAGGGAAGTCACCCGTGCTAAGAGCAGGGCCTGGATTTCCAGGCTTCGGAGTTGGCACCCCTCCAGGATGGACCTGAAAGGGGGTGGCTGAGGCAGAGGCAAGATAAAGGTCAGAGCACCCCGAACATTATAGGACCCTCTGTAACCACCCGCAGTTAAGGCAAGGTGGGCTGAGTCAGCACCAGAGAGTCTGCAGCGAGCTGGAAAGCGAACAGGCAATAGGGGGTAAGCGAGGTGAGACGTGGAGGGTGGAGGTCTCCTGACAGCATGGGCCTCAGACAGAGCAGGCTGAGCTCCGACTGCCAGTGGGGATGTTCCCTGGCCCAGCTGCCCAGCCTCGGCCCTGCCCACCTCCCCAGCCCCGTGTCCTGCTGTCCCATCCGGCTTCCTCCCACCCAACAAGGAATAGCCAGATTTCCCACACAACCTCTGAGCCTCTTCTCTGGATGACTCCCGTTCACCTGGCAGCTTGTGCTCAGGCTTACGGACTCAGGACGGGAGCTAACCCCTGTCCCCTCCCACGGTGCTAAGCAAGCCTTCCTCTGTGTGCTCAGGGCCTCCAGACCCCTTTCTCTGACAGCCTACACAGTAGCAGCCTGTGTTTACATCTCTTCCTCCCCTGGCGGGGTGGGGCGGGGCGGGGCAGGGCAGGGCGGGGAGCTTCTCAAGGGCAAGAACTGTGTCTCACCCATCACTGATTTTCAAACTAGGGCCCCCCTGTCATATCCTAGATGCTCCAGAAATGTTTGTTGACCTCCAGTAAACTGCTCTGAGCTTTGCCTTTGGGGGCCCAGGTGGAAGGACTGAATCTGCCCTGAAGGGAGAGGCTGGCCTTCCTCCCGGGAACCCCACTGTGATTACAACCATTTCTTCTTCTTCTGAGTGAAAGATTTCAACTCAGAGCTTCCACCCAGCATGCCTTCTCTCCCACCTGGCTGGCCTACTCTCCTTTCTAGCAGCATCTACCAGAGCAAGAGCCGTGGCTGGTGGGTGACTCTGGGACGCAGACAAGAGCACACCTTGCCAGGCTCCCATCTAGCAAGGGTCTGCTGATGGGGAGAGAGAGAGGCCTTTCTGGGGGAGCCCAGTTCGAAAACCATCTTGTTTCTCTTAACCCCTGAAACACTCACTCCAGGGATGGTACGTGCAGTTTGGGAGAATGCCAGGGTCAGTATGCGAGAAAAGGGATCTCTAACGTGCACCACTTTGGGGGCAGTAAGCAAAGAGGAGTCACCCCCGAGTCACCTCTCAGACTCCCCCAGGCGGAGGTGGTTTTTCCAGCGTCTGGGCTCCAGGCTTTCATTCCTTCATCACCAGTTATGTACCAGGTGCCGTGCAAGGTGCTCTGGGTGGTGAGCAGAGACGTGGCCGTGCCACCAAGGAGCTTCCAGGACCCTGTCACACAGCCAATGACAATGTAACACAACATGATGGGGGACATGCAGGTTAAGATTGGATTAAGGAGCAGGAGGGCAGAGTAAAGGTTCACTCTTTTGGGGTGCCTGGGTGGCTCCGTCGGTTGAGCGACCGACTCTTGGTTTCAACTCAGGTCATGTTCGCACGGTCATGGGAGGACACGAGCCCCGTGTTAGGCTCCGTGCTGAGCCTGGAGCCTGCTTGAGATTCTCTCTTTCCCCCTCTCTCTCCCTCTTCCCTCCTCCCCCACTTGTGCTCTTTTTCTCTCTCTCTCCCTCTAAAAAAATGTTTTTTAAAGCTTCACTCTTTGATTCAGATAGTTATTGAGTACCTACTGTGTGTCTGTGCTGGTTGTGCTCTGGGAACTCAATGGTGGGCACCATAGACCAGGTTTCTTTCCTGGAGGAACTTAAATCTAATGGAAAAGACAATCAAGTAGCTTTACAAATATAAAATTACAACAGGTTCCGTGGAGGAAAGATAGAGGAAGCGTGGGTGTCTGTAAAAACCAGAGATGGAACAGGTCTGGGGCTGTTGGGAGGGTGGTTGCTGAAGTGGAGCCTGCGGCCTCACCTGGTAGGAAGAGAAGGGAAGACAGAGGACAGACAGGAGGACAGCAGAAGGTCATGGGACCCAGGGCCTCGGTTCCCGGTTCTGTAATAGCGCTCTGACTCCCACTCCCCGTGATAGGCCCCACATGTTCATCTCACCCCGCACCCTCTCAGCACACAAGGGTCACGTGCCTTTTCTCCCCGAGCGCACACTCTCCCTCCCCTGAACCAGGCACAGGAGGACGTCAGGCAGCAGCTGCGGGAGTTCGAAGAGACCAAGAAACAGATTGAAGAAGATGAAGACCGAGAAATCCAAGATATCAAAATCAAGTACGAGAAAAAGCTTCGGGATGAAAAGGAATCAAACCTGCGGCTCAAAGGAGAAACCGGCATCATAAGGAAGAAGGTATTGCACGATTCCCCGACAGGCCCGGGCGCAGGCGCGGGCTGTATTACCAACACCTCTGCACTGCCCAGCAGTGTTAAACCTCTCCTCGGTGCTGCCCCTTCTCCGTCCCTTTCACCGGGACTAGTGACATTTGCCCCCAACACTGGATGGACCTCCAGACTTTTCATTTATGGACTAGTAGGATTTAGTCAGTTCTCAGAGTTAAACTTTGGGTAGAAACGGAGATGAGATCTTGTGGAGGTAGAGGTCAGGTCCCCACTGGAGGTGTCCTTGGGGTCTTGGTGCAGGGAGCTGTGGGCATGAGAAGGACTGGGGTGTGGGATCCTTGGTTTACAAGGCAAGACACATGTTTATCGTCACTGACAGGGTGAAGTAGGACTCAATTCACAGGTCCTTTTAGAATTGCCACACTTTCCCCAAAATGCTTAGCCTTAGAAAGGCTAAGTCCAAAGCAAACTCACATTCCTTCCTATTAGAAATCACACTACTTCATCCAGAGGACCAGGGAAAATGTCATGTTCCCATCTTAGACATGGCAAGGTAGCTCATCAGTTACAGTATCTGTGGGCTTGATGGGGCATGGATCCCAACCTTCAAGGTTGGCGTGGTCCTAGAAAACTCTGGGTCCGCTCAGGGACCCGGACAGTCCATCCTTACAGAAGGGGATGGAACTAGATCTTATCAGACAGAATGCTACATCACTTATGCTGCCAGGGAAAGCTCCAAACTGCCCCAAATCTCCAAAATATCACTCCTAAAGTCCCAGAAATGCTGAGTGCTAGACATGTTTTCAGCTCCCAAAGATGGGGAGTTCAGGTCACAGGTCGGTGATGTGGTGGGGAACTCCTTAAGTTCACGGGCATTTGGGAGGCAGGGAGGGGAGCACAAAGACTCCGGTGGTCTCTGTTGTTGCCATTTGTGTCTGCAGTTCAGCAGCCTGCAGAAGGAGATTGAAGAGCGAACCAATGACATTGAGAACCTGAAGGGGGAGCAAGTGAAGCTGCAAGGGGTCATTAAGTCCCTGGAGAAGGACATCCTGGGCCTCAAGCGGGAAATCCAGGAAAGGGATGAGACGATTCAAGATAAGGTGAAGGCTCATCTCTGTCCTCCTTCAACCACCACCCAGATGGACCCAGGGGAGGAGAGCCAAGCTCAGAAGAGAGGGTCCCTCAATGCTTGGGACACATTCATTTAACCTGATGGGGATAAGTGGTCTGTGAGGTGCCTACTGTGTGCTGGGCACTGGGCCGATTGCTGTAAACACGCCATACTCAGTTCTCCTGGCAACCCCAGGGGTCATGAGGGACCTGGCTGTAGAGCTCAGGAAACTGAGGTCCAGGTGGTTTGGTGTCTTGCCCAAGGTCATACAGTCAACAGGCCACAGACTTGGGATAAGAACCTAAGTCAGCTGACTGCATGCCCCCTGCTCGCCACGGCTCCAGATGTCCTTGGGTGACCGTCTCCACAGACATTGCACACTCGCTGCGGTTGACCTACAACTGCCAGGTACCCCAGAAAGCTGGGATCACTTTTGGGGATGCCTTTCTCATGAAACACTCAGAAGACAGACACATCACATTTTGTGAGGCTTACCTGAACTTCATAGCTGCCTCCTCAGCAAATCCAGGCTGTGTGCCCTCCAGCCCCTCTCCTTGCCACTCCTGTCTCGGGTAGGCAGGCTTCTCCAGTGGTTGAGATGGGGAGCTTCGGCACTGGCTAACTGGGTTCCAGCACAGGCTTTACCATTTACCTGCCACAGGACCTTGGGCAACTTCTCTAAATCTCATTTTCTCACCTGTGAAATCGGCTCCCTCAGGGATCTGCTAAGGGAATATGCGTGAAATTTCTGCATGTGAGTGTTTGTGTGTACACTTGGGCATTTGTGCAGGGACTGTCCAAAGCTCTCTTCAGATTCCCAAGGGGGAGATATTGACAAGAAAGAGGTCAAGGCCTCCTGACCTAAAATTGCAACAGTCTCCTAACCAGTCTTAACGGACTTCCTTCCCACTCCCCACTCCCCCTCCCGCCCCACTCCTTGCCACCGTACTCTGTAAATGTGTCACTCTTCCCCCTTAGATTTCTGCCATAGCTCCTCATTGCCTATGCCTGGGGCAGCAAAGGTTTTTCCGTAAAGGGCTAGGGAGTAAATATCCCATCTTTGCACACAGCATGGCCTCTGTGGCACTGCTCAGTTCTGCTGCTGTGTTGTAAAAACAGCCGTAGACCACACATAAATGAGTTAATGAAAACAGGTCAAATTTGACCGAAGGGCCATAGCGTGGCAACTCTAGTCTCCTGGATACATTCTGAATCTCCTTTAACCCAACAGGCAAGACCCTGGCCTCCTCCCCTCCTGCCCCATTACACACTTCCCCATGAACCACCACTTTACACGCCCGCACGTGATTCTCAGCACCCTTGGTGTATCCTGCACCTCTGTGCTTTCTCTTTTATGGCACCTATCCCGGAGCAGGGCTATACTCGTTGACACATCTGCTTTCCCAGGTAGCACTTTCTCCTTAGGGGCAGGGACTGTGTCATATTTCTATCTGGAATCTCAGACCCTAGCGAAAGGTCTTCGTTCAGTTAAGTGTTTAATGGACGGATAGATCCACATTCCAATTACTATTGCTCTGTAAGAAATTATCCCAAAACTTAGTGGTGCAAAACAACAACTGTTGGGGTGCCTGGGTGGCTCAGTTGGTTAAGCGCCCACTTTTGATCTCAGCTCAGGTCTTGATCTCAAGGTTGCAAGTTCAAGCCCAGCATTAGGCTCCATGCTGGATGTGGAGCCAACTTAAGAAAAAAACAAAACAAAACAAGACAGTAACAACTGTTTTATTATACTATCTGGTTCTGTGGGTCTCAGATTCTCAGGCTCTCAGGTCTGCATTTGGACAGACTACAACCAGGTGGCCTATCATTGTCCCTAATGGCAGGGGCCTTGCTGGGCCTCAGTCAGAGATGACTCACATAGCTGGGGGCTAGAAGATCATTATGGAAGGTGGTTCTTCATTCATAACCACCAGGGTGGCTGGGAGCCTGGGCTCCATGGGGACTGTCAACCAGAGTGCCAACGTGCTCCTCAGCAGGGAGGTCTCAGTGTAGAGGGACTTTCTCCATAGCAGATGGCCTCCCTCACAGCATAAGTCCTAAGAGAGCCAGGTAGAAGCTGTTTGGCTTTTCCTGAGCTAGACCAGGAAGCCACACAGCATCCCTTGAGCGACATTTTTTGGGTTACAAGCAAACCATTAAGTCCAGCCAGATGCAGGAGAAAGGAATTAGATCTTCCCTCCTGATGGAGAAGCATACGGTCACGTTGCAGAAGAGCCTGTGGGATGAGAGAAGCTGTCGAGGCCAGCTTTAGAAAATACGGTCGCCTACAAGCTATCTTTGAATGAGAGAGTGAATGAATGCTGAGTCCTGGCACAGAAGCCAGTCAGCCCTATGGCCAGCCTCTGTGTCCCCAGCTGGGAGAGCCACCCGTGGCCACCTCTGTCAGGTCATGGGATTTACGTCGTCTCCCTAAAGGGTTTGCATCCGCCGGGACCGCCTGCCGTCTCTCACTTCTCTCTCATCTCACCCACAGGAGAAGCGCATCTATGATCTGAAAAAGAAAAACCAAGAACTGGAGAAATTCAGGTTTGTACTCAACTACAAAATAAAGGAGCTGAAGAGGCAAATAGAACCACGAGAGAACGAGATCAAGGTGATGAAGGAACAGATTCAGGAGGTGAGAACCATCTGAACTGCTCTGGCCTCTGGGACCACTGTGGCCTCCTCAGCCATTCTTGGTGGGGGCTGGGGGTCTGAGGGGGAATAAGAAAGCCCTCCTCTCAGTCCCTGCCTTCTCCCAGGTTGTGTGGGCCTCCACTCGGTAGAGGGTATCACAGGAAAGGCCCAGCCCGGGATTCAGTTGTGCAGAAGTGAAATGCTTTAAGATTTGGCATGTGGCCAGACCTTAGGTTGGGCTTGGGCCCTCCAAGGGAAACCACAGCTCTTGGGCCTTCAGCCACCAGGGGGCGGTGTGTGCTCAGCCACCAGCCTGTCGCACCAGAAAGCACACTCCTCCAACCGAACATTTTTTCCCTCAATCTGGAACTGTTGGTGGGGGCGAATGCAAAGCTGCAATGTTTAGACTTCATCTGAGGAGGAATGGGAAGTCATGAGGTCTCTTGAGCGGGAGAGTGGCAGCCTTAAGTATGTGTTCTGGGGAAGCAGACAGGAGGAAGGCAGAAAGGAGAGATTAAAAGCAAGATCAACAGGACAAGGGCTCCTGAGAGTCTAGTGAGATACAAGTGTCCGCCGTCAGCCCCTCTGCCCCATGCACAGTGCATCTCCTTAAGCAGATGGCGGCTGACAGTGAGTCCACGGTTGATCTAAAACCAAATTCCTGCCTTCCCCCCTTCCGTTTCCTGTTTCCCAGTAAGTTACCACAATTCACCCACGTGCTTAAGGTACAAGTATAGAGTCTTCTCGATTCTTTCCTTCCCCTAACTGCCATATCCAATGATCGCCAATGCCTATCTGACATTTCAAATCTCAAATCCCTCTTCCCTCTCTGCTGCCTCACCTGGGTCCAAGCCTCTGTCATCTCTCATCTGGACTGGACTCTAGCCTCCAGTCTGGTCTCGAACCGCTAGTGGTGTCCCATCTCACCTAGAATAAAATCCCCACCCCCTACCCGGGCCCTGCATGATCTGGCCGCTACCCCTCTCCAGTCTTGTCTCCAGGTTCCCTCCCCAGCGCCAGCCCAAACGCTTTCTGGCAGCTCTGAGGATAAGCCAAGCGTTTCCCCTCCTGGACCTTTGCAGTACTGCTTCTGCTGCCCAGACGCACTCAGATCATGACTAGCTTTTCTGTGTCTTTCACGTGGAGGCTTCTCTGTCCCCTCTTCAGGGAAGCCTTCCCAGGGTACCTTAGCCAAAATGGCCTCCTGCTCCCCATCCATGTTTGCTAATTGTGCTGAGCAAGGATAGAAGTAAAGTGTGTCAGAGAACATCGATGGCCCAAGTAGAATTGGATACCCTGGAGCTATGGTGGAGAAAAGCAAAGCCTTTTCTCTAGGAGGCCCAGGAAAGAAGCCAGGTGGTAGGATGGGTCCAAGGCTAGAGTGTCCAGAGACTGCCATTGTGCAGTGACTTTCTCCTGGCCTCTGGGGAAAAGCCAACTACAGAGCTGCCTCATCAGGGCCTCCTGCCATTCTTGAGTGACCTCAGGGCCCAAAAACGGCAGCCCTGAAAAGAGCAGAGGCCCCATGTGCCTGGAAAGTCAGTGCACAGTCGACCCCTGGAAATCACCATTCCAGGCCCCCCTTCACTTGTCAAGTGGATTTACAGTTGGGTCAGTTACTTTCCATCCCAGCACACCTGAAGGACTATTCACTTTCCCGTCAGTAACTGGGTTGACCATGACATTGACTCTTAGCAGGGAATATGCCTGTACCTTGAGTGATTCAAACAGGGCCCCTCCTGGACCACCAGGACTGATTCCTTCCCTGGAGGCCTCTGACCTTGGGGCTTCTCTCAGGAGGTCAGAGACCCGTTTGGCCCACCCACTGTGGATCTCGCATGAAGTTCTTTTTCCTCCAAGAAGGAAGCTGTAAGCCCTCCTCTGTGGATGAAAATCTAATACTTCCTTGATTCGGTACCTCCCCACATGTATACTTTTCCAGATTCTCTTCCGTGAGACGGGTCTGTCTGCTTCCTAGGGAGACAGTGTCCAGAACCTTGTCATTTTACTTCACACTCGTCTTTTCATCTAGCGCGGGGTTTTCTCAACCTCAGAGAACCTCATTGTAACATCTTGGGGTGGGGAGTTCTTTGTTAAGGGGAGTCCCATGCACTGTAGGATATTTAGCAACATCCCTGGTCTCTGCCCACTAGATGCCTGCAGCAACCCTCTCCTTCCCCCAGTTGTGACAACCAAAAAACGTCTCCAGACATTGCCAAACGTCCTCTAGGAGGTAAAATGCCTGTTTCCTGCCCCCTCCCCCACTGAGAGGCGCTGAGTGTGAGGAGAACACATGGAAAAGTAGCTGGGATTTCCTTGCCAGGAAAAGGACACTTGTTCCCACGTACTGGCTAGGATCCCAGCTGTCCAGCCAGCTATTCAAACTCCGCATATTTCACAATTTTTCTATGAAGTGGGTTATTTCTGTTCTCAGCAGCTTTTGAGGCTTTGCTTGTATTACTTCCTTTCTCACCTAATCTGTCATTGCTGGCTTCGAGACTGTGGAGTGAGAGGCACAGCCAGCTATAGGCACTACCACATGACCTTGGAGAAGCCCCTGTCTCTCTTACAGCCCCCATTCCCTTGGTCTGGGCACCGTCATCTCACCCCTGACTGCTGTGCCTGCCTCCAGGCATGCTCTCTCCAGGAGGACCTCCGCATCAGGCCTTCTAAGGTGCAAACGAGCCACTCCTTGGGTAAAACCTGCCAGGGCTCCCTGAGCTTTCAGGTTAAAGGCCAGACTTCTGGCCAGGATGAAGGCAGAACTTCTCCCCCGTTGAGCCTCTGCCCCTGGGCCCTGCATGATGCAGCTCAGCCGACCTCTCCAGCCCCTCTCCCCCTTCCTCACATGCCCCCCCATCCTGCAGCCCCCTGGACCACCTGTAGCTGGCAGAGAGGCACCAGGCTGCCCGTGCCCCTGGGCCTCTCTGTGCATGACCTGCTCTCTCCGCCTGGAATTCCCCTACTCCACTTTGTCCTCCAGCACCTATTTGTCGTGTGGAACATGATTGAACATCTCTTTTCTGGGCACTGCCTTCCCGCATCCTCCGCACACAAGAGGGTACTTTCTACCTGGACTTTCTCTCTTATTCCTCTAGCCTTGTGGCTTCCTGCAGACAAATGCTCCCTCTTCATCAGTTCTGTGTCCCCATGCCGGTGGTGGCCGGCCAGCCTTCTCCAGTGGACACATCCTTTCTTTAGCCATGGATATCCCCACACTCGCTGTGTCCCACACAAGGTGGTTTCATGCAGCTCCACCAACATGGCACATTTGGCTTTTCATTCCTCTTCCAGAAGGCAGGTTGTTCCAGGCACCCCTCTCCTCCCTCACTGTGGCTCCCCTTTGCCTTCTACACCGGCCGTGCATTCACTTGTTCATATGAACACAGAATGCTGACCATGCCACGCACTGGGCCAAAGGGCTGTTCTGTCTATCTAGATGCTTCCAGTAAGAATGATAACATTCTCCTGCAAGCTGCCCCTTCGTGTCCAGAACATGGATGTGGTGCGTTGGGGCTTTCTGGTACCCCAAAAATGGGCAGGAGCCTTGAAATCTGACCAAAGGGCCTGGGGTAGGTTAGAGGAGCTACTCCATCCAGCCACAAGAGAACCCAGTGAGCTGTCCCGTCCCCCCAAAATAGCGCCCCTCTCTATGATCAGGAATACCAGTGTCCACCAGGTACGGTGTGTCATGCAAACCTCACCCGTGGCTTTGGACAGAAATTGGATCAACTGAAAACTCAAATCCACCTGCTCGCGTCCAAATCAGAAGCTCCAGTTGTCATTTACGTGCCTTTGGTTAATACAGATGCAACAATGAATAAAAATCTTCCCAAAGCTCATCAGTGGCTTCTTCCCTTTCTTTTGAAGATGAGGTAGTCTCCTCAGCTGTACTTTTTAAAACCTTTTCAACAGAATGATGAGGTGGAGGCTTCTTAAACTGGGGACACCTACATGCTGGTCCCTTAAAACTTTCTGCTTTGGGATCGACTCTGATGGCTTGAGGCCCCAAAGGGTCAAGAGTCGCTCACACAGTTTCACAAAGTAGGCAGGGAAGGTGCTTCCATGCAGAACCCTGCCTCAGCTTCCAGGTCCCAGTACATGAGAGTCACCAATTAATAAAGAGTTCAAGAAAAGAAGGTCATCAGCATGGCTGAAGGAACAGGGAAACTCAGAGGGGGCAGTTCAGAGGCTGGCTACTGAAACCCATGATCTGGGTTAAAAGACATGGCCTGGTAGCCGGGGACACATTCCCACCAAAAAGCCTCCATTTCCCAAATACCATTTGTATTTTGTTACTTTCTTTTTCTTGACTTTATCCCCTTGTTCTCCATAGATGGAGGCAGAACTGGAGCGTTTCCATAAGCTGAACACGCAGCTGGAGCTGAACATCACAGAACTGCGGCAGAAACTACGAGCCACTGATCAGGAGATGCGCAAAGAGAGACAGAAGGTGCGAGGATTTTCAGAGTCTGGCAGATCTTGGCTTCGGGATCTGGCACCTGTCTGCAACGGGCAGCTGGCTTCTAAGAGGCAGCGCCAGCCCATTGCTAAGATACGCTCCCATTTTAACTCACTCCTCACTTGCTCACAGCCCTGCCTGGTTTGAGGCCCATGCAAATCTACATGGCTGCATCCATCAGAGACTAAGATGACTTTGGGTGAAGTGCTCAAAGCCGGGGGAGTGGGGGAGACAATGTCCTAAGGTTGCTTGCAGCATTGGCTTGCTTGGCCCAAGGAAGGAATAGTCAGTGGCAGAGGTTTTGACTACCAAAACAAACAACCAACACACTGAGGCAAGGAGCGCCTTGGAAACTGTTAGTCCAGTCTCTATAGGTAACATATAAGGTAGATAAGGCCAGAGAGATTAGAAGGTTAACGCAAGTCGCCCGGTGCCCACAGCTAAGTAGTATATTCCAAAGCAGCCCTGGGTGTACTGAGCCAGAACAGGGTCTTCGGGTCCCGGGCTGGGCCTTGGCTGCTCCACCACCCCCTAGCACAGGGCACCCCGTAATGTTTGTGGAATCAGATTGATTTTTTTCCACCCCCCACATGAAGCATCGACTCTGGAAATAGTAGAAGCCACAGAGCACCCAACGTGACGCAGGCCCTGCCCTTCACACCCTGAACAGGTTGCCAGGGGACCTGTGGTGTGTGCCTACTAATCGTAATGCAAGTTGATGGATTATGATAGCTGAGCAAAGGGCTGTGGGAGCAAAGAGGAAGGAGAGCCCTCCAGGTGAGGGGTGGAGGAGGATGGGCATCAGAGAGAGGAGGGCGGGAGAGTGAGCCTCTGGCCCAAGTTTGCTGCTGGACCAATCTGTCCAGTCATGTTTCCACTGCCCGCTCAGCAGCCCTCCTGCCCGTCTCGAAGGACAAGCCCTGGGTGAGCTGAGAAGGGGCACATGGACACCCTGGCCCAGGGACCTGCAAGAGAGAAGTGACACGATCCATCTTGGCTCAGGAAGGAATAGGGTGACCACTCACGGTGCCTTTCACATTTAAGGTGTGGTCCTAAAAGGGACCCAGAGGCAATCAAGGAATTGCCTGTGCAGCCTTTTAAAGATGAGGCTATTCAGGCAGGTGCCCACGAGTTTTAGTACATCTGCCTCTCAGCTAGGAGCCCACCTAGGTCTCTGTGTCCACTGTGGGCCCTGGCGGTCAACTGTTAAGTCCCAGATGAGATGTCCTTTGTCTTCCTGCTGCCTTGTGCCTCTGCCTGCGGCCCTTGCCCGCTCCCTGCAGAGCCCCTCTGGTGCCAGATGTAAGTACCTCTGATTGCAGGAGCGGGACCTGGAGGCACTGGTCAAACGGTTTAAGACAGACCTTCACAACTGCGTGGCGTACATCCAGGAACCCCGGCTCCTGAAGGACAAGGTCCGAGCTCTCTTTGAGACGTATGTGCAGCGGGCAGACATGGTGAGCTCTGCCTCTGTTTCCCCCACTCACCTTCTTTCCCGGGTCCCCCCCCCTCCTTCCCTAAGCAGCCCTTCTGGCCCCTCAGGTGGAGATCGCAGGGCTGAACATGGACCTGCAGCAGGAGTATGCCCGTCAGCGGGAGCACCTGGAGAGAAACCTGGCCACTCTCAAGAAGAAGGTGGTGAAGCAGAGTGAGCTGCACCGCACGGATTACGTCCGCATCATGCAGGTACCTGCCCGTCCCCCAGATGTGCAAGGGGCCCACTAGCTTTCTCGAAACCTCTCTCTTTGATCCCTCTCCTCTGACACCCCCCCCCCCCCCCCCCCCCCCCCCCCGCCGGAACCTGACCTGGCTGTGACCATGGTCGAGAGCCTCTCCATGTTTTTCTAGGTGTTTCCATGCCTACCCCTACTCCGCCAATGCCCATTCATTTCTACCACCCCCACCCACAACTACTTCACCAGACACCTGTTTCTTTTTCCGCCCATCTTTATCCAAAGCATTCTTGTGTCCTGCCTCCCAGTCCCCTTGCCCCGCTCCGGCCCTCTATCCAGCTCTCCCTTGTCACTCTCGTCTTTTCTGTAGTTTCCAACTCTTATGTCACCTTATTTTCCTTTGCTGCTTTTTATTCTGCTGCTTGTATCTCGAGACACACTCATCTCCACCCCTCATCTGCCTTTTCTGGGCCTCAAGTCCCTTCCCTTATCTCTTGGGTCGGAGCCAACCACACCTACCCCACAGTTGGCCTCCCTGTGCCCACACCCACCTCCCGGGATCCTTCATCAGGCTTTCCAGAGAGCCTGACCCCATTACTGTGCCTCCACTTATCAAAATGGCCGATCAGGATTCTTCTGCCAGATTTCTGTTTGAGTATCAGTATCGTCTGAGGCAATTAATGCAATTTAATATCAAAAGAGAACATCAGAATCACATTTATAAGGCACATACCTTTTTATATTGCTTTAACGCCATCATTAAAATACTGGAATGGGGATGGGCTGCAGATGGAAACAAACCAGTTCCCTGCTCAGCCAGTCCCCACATAGGTGAGTGGAGCGCCCTGTGATTCAGGCCGGTCGGACCCAGGCGTGGTGGCGTCTGTGCCCTCCATTTCAAGACCAGCCCCCGCCTAAACTCCCCCCATGCCATCAAACCACTGCCCAACTCCTGAGCCATGAGAGCACTCAGAAGCCCAGAGAGAGGAGTGCATCCATTTGGTGGCACTCTTGGCACTAGTAGCTAATACACCAAGCCCTTGCCGATGGTGTCAAGGTCCCCAGGCACAGAGAGCCCGCCAGGGCTCTGAGTGCAGCTCACTGGGCAGCAGGACCAGGGTGACTGAAGGAGCAGCTGATGGCTGGTGATGTCACTGCGTCTTCGTCTGCGCCCTGCCCCCAGAGCACAGGCCTGAAGGGCCCTCCAGGGCTGAGGCCCCTCGCTCAGGTAAAGCAAATGTCAGTCCTAGGAGAAGTAAAAGGAAAATGAAGACCACAGGCCAGCCAGAGATAGGGTTTCCGTAGTGTAGTGGTTATCACGTTTGCCTAACACAGGCCAGCCAGAGGGTGCTAGGGTCAGCATGAAGCAGCCCAGGTCAGGCACGGGTCTTCTTTGGCTCCCGGGTACCCCAGAGTCCACGTGCCCCCTCCTTTAGGGCAGGGTGAGATGGTAGGTAGGAGGAGCAAGGAGACACAGCAGGGCCCCTGCCCAGCCCTGCTGCTCCCTAAGGGCTGGCAGAGGGAGCCATGAGCCAGGGGAAATCCCCAGAAGCGCCTTTTTCTGGAGCAGCATTGTAAACTCCTGAGCTGTGGAGCCCTGTGGATCCATAGACGTTCCCCGGACAACTGCGTGAAGCAAGACAGGGCCAGCAGGCAGGGTCCTGGGTCCCCACCCCTTAACCAAGGCGACTCCTTGCTTTTTCTTGTAGGCTCTGGGTCAGAGTTTGTTTGGAAGAAAGGAAGGGAAAGAGGGAGGGAGGGTGGAAGGAAAAGAAAGTAAAGCAAAGGAGAAGAGAGGAGAGGGAGAAAAAGAAAAAAGGAGGAAGGAAAAAAGGGAGAGAATCTTTCAAAGCTACTGTTTTTACTTATAAAAATAGTTTCCTTCTTTGATCTTAAGTTGAAGGGGAAGGGCCAGGCCAGGACCAGGGAAGGTGTCAGGGCAGGAGAAACAAGAATGGACCCTGTTTGTGTAAACCCAGTTTTCCTGCCTCAGCCACTCTTACCGGAAGACTTCGGGGAAATTTCTTAACTTCTCCATGAGACTCCTTCCCTGTCTATAAAATGGGAAAGGAAGCACCAACCTCAGTGAGTTATTGCAGGGATTGAAGAGATAACTAATGTAAAGCATTAGGCACTGGCCGGGTATGGAACAGGTGCTCCAAAAATGCTATCTCCCTTCCTGTCCTCCAACCTAAAGCCTGCTCAGTAACTAAGGCAGAAATCAGTGGGAGAGCCTGGAAGGCATCACAGCATGGACCAGGGCTGCCTGTGGACTGGGGCATGGGAGGGGGGATTGCACAACTGATCCCAGACCCCCCAGCTGGTGCCTTGGGGGCCTGATGCATCTGCAGGTACCAGGCCCTGGGGCTTCAGTCCACAGAGGCCAAGGAAGGCCAAGGCAGAACTCATTAGAAAACTCAGAAAATGAGGTCACTGTCTCATTTATATGTTCAGTCGGGAGTACAGGGCCTCCACACTCGTTCTCCGGCATGCTTGCAGATAAGAAAATAAAGAGTTGCTTTGAATACAAACATCTAGGACACGCATTCATTCAGGACACAATATTGAGGGCTTCTTACATACCACGCTCTGTGCCAGCCATGGAAGAGTCCAGGATGAATGTGATAGTATGCCGCCCTCAACAGCTAGTGGCGGGACATCTAAATCAGACACAGATAATCACTGCTCAGTACAGGATAGTCCATGCTATGTGCCCCTCATAGAGAGGGGCTTCAATTAGGGGAAGGGGCAATCGAGCTGGGCCTTGAAGGGGAAGTAGAAGCGGTCAGGGAGCAAGTTGGGGAAGACACTTCCAGGCAGAGAGAAACCTGAGAACGGACAGGGAAGAGTGAGGCCTGTGGGGTGTCTGGGGACCTGGGCATCCGGGCATTCCTTTATTGCAGAGCACTGGGGGCAAGAAGAAAAAGCCCACTGGAGTGTCAGTAGCTTAGTGTCACTTCTTGCCATACCAAGAAGCACCAAGTTTATCTTAGAAGCAGGTGCCACCCACGGTTGAAGCAGGCAGGAGGGTTGGCAGGGTGGACAGGCTGCCGGAGCAGTCAGGAGGCAGGGCAGCCCATTTGAAGATGGCTGTCCCTTAAGGGGATTTGAGAAGACCTCGGAAGGGATAGGTTGTGACATCAAAAGACAATTCAGAGTAGAAATGATGACACATAAATGGGATGTGAGAGGAAGCCTGAAAGACGAGCAGAGAAATGCCTCATCTGTGCAGTTAGGCAGCTGGCCATCCCACCAACTGGGGCTTCCAGAAAGATGCCACTGACGCAGGGCGTCCGAGTGCACAAAGTGCATCTGTTGCCTGCTTTTCCCACACAGCCAGGCACAGCCATCATAGGGAAGGCCAGCAGGGGGTGCTATAGGTATTCCCTTCCTTCTCCCTTCTGGGCTGACGGCTCTGTCAGGGTCAGTTCCGGCCGGGGTTCTCTGACATCCCCCTCTACCGAAAGTGGTCCTGGACAGTTCAGTGTAGCCCCTTTGTTTAGAAGGCTGTCTATAGAAATAGACTTAGCATTCCCCCGGCCAGTCACTCTTACAGACCCCAATACCTGGCATGTGATGGACCCCAGATCACATTTTTCCTGCAATAGAGGGCCTGGATAGGGGGGTGGAGGTTTGGAGGGGCTTTTGTAGGCGGTCCTGACCAAGGAGGGGTGGGGAACAGAAGACTCAGCCAATCTATTGCATCCATATTTTAAATTCACAAAGCTACCCAAAGCATATACAGTTGACTTCAGTGTGACCTGCGGGTTCTTCAGAACACAGACCACCCCAGAAAGCACTTTAGGAGCCCAACTTGTACTTCTGGGGGGCTTCCAGAACCATCATACTGTGTGAGATGTTGGAATGGGGTGACATCACTAGGATGTGGAAAGTGGAGTCTGGGAGGCAACAGCTGTAGAGGAACCAGCACTTGGAGGCAGACACGACCAGATGCAAACCCCAGCTCCCCTGCCACGTAAGCACTGCCTTGGCCTCAGTCTCCCCATCTGAAAATGAGTCTAATAACACCTTCTTCATAAGGTTGTCCTGGGGATTAAATGAGTTGTTGCATGCAAAATGGTGCAAGGATCTAATCAACTCGTGAAGTTATGATTACTCTTATTACCAGCAGCAGCATCAGGCATTTAACGCCTCAAATCCTGCTTGCTCCCTCTTGTTTCCAGGCCTGAAACAGTCTTCTCTGTCCCCCACCTCCCCAGGAGGTCCTTCTTGCACTGGGTGAGCGCCCCTCTTCAGACTCTCATGACATCTCTAAGCACTGCATATGAGCTGGACCTCCTGTGCCCGGCACAATGACCAGTGCATAGTCAGCTTTCCGAGTCAGTGAATGAATTAATGAAAAAATGAGTGAACAGAATGGGGAACTGGGCTGTATTAACTCATGGGTCTTGATCACACTCTAGTGGGAACTGGGTCATGTCCTGGAAAGCCCACTAAGGTGGCAGGCATCATGGAGGTGTCCAAAGCAGGCAGTAGGGGTAGAAACAGACATTCACACTGAAAAGTGCTGGGAGCCAGAAGTCCCGTGACTGGGTCCTGGGTCCCAAGCAGGACTGTCAAGGATGGAGGGGTGGGGAGACACTAGGGCAAGGGATCCGCCTGAGGCCGTTATGGTAGTAGAGGGGAGAGATGCTGAGAGCTGGTTACAAATCGACACGAGATCCAGTTCAGACACAAAACTTACAGGACTTAGTGACAGAATGGATGGATGTGATGCAGAAATACCTTAAGATGTAGCCAGAGAGGACTGGACAGCTGGTACCTTCAGTCTCTAATCTTCAATCTGATTACTATTACTTTACCAAATGAGGCAAGAGAAGGGAAAGCTTAGTGACGCCCATGAAGTGAGGAAGTGGACAGAGCCCTGAGCCAGAGCAGGTTTGCCTGAGTTCCCTGCAGGCCCTCCTCAGTCTCCTTCTGTCTCTTCTCCCTTGCCCAATCTTTACCCCCTGGTTTGTAATTTCCTTGTTAGTAAGAATCTTATCTTACTCGGCTTGATATCTGCTGCATTAGTTATTCATTCCACAAATATTTATTGAGCGCCTCTTACGTGCAAGGTAGAGTCCAAGGTCTTGAAACCAAATGCATACATATTTAATCGATCACAACATGATAGAAAGTCAGCGCAGAGAGGTTTCAGGGGAGGAAACTGGCAGAGAGCTTTGCTGGAGAGCATCTGGAAAGGAAGTGTGGGAGATTCACCACTAACGCCTGGGTTGGCTAGAAGAGTAAAAGATCAGATGGAGAAATCTGCTGACTTTATAGAATAAAAGGCACAAAGCCCAGCCTGAAAACGAGGGATCAGCAATAATTGGGCATCTCATTCAAGAGAGAGAGAATTTTTCTTTAATGAAGAATACTGAAATTAAGTGATATACTGAGAATCTAAAGGTATATCTGACATGCTCAGATAAAGAAGCTCTGGAGGGAAAGAACATGTTGGGGTCTCCCCCATTCAGGCCCTGCTCCCACTGGGGCTCTGCAGACACATCCCCATAACAGAAAGGTACTCAGGGCTCACAGACAGTAGTGCTTGGGGTCACCCTGTTTTCTGGGCCGACTCCATCCTCACCACTGCGGAGACAGGGTCTGAAGTAGTGATTGTTCCTGGCACAGGCCCGATTTATGTAGATTTGCCCTGCATTTGCCTATTTTGGCATTCTGACCCTCAGCGGCCTTCTACCCATGGATTGCCTGGTTCTCAGGCCAGCTGCAGCTTCTCTTAGCAGACAGCTCAAAACGTAGACTCTCAGGACCAACCCCCGGCCAGAAGCCACATTTAACAGGATTCTTAGATGAGTCGTTGGTGCTGTCACATGAGAGGCACTGCTGTAGACAAGCCAAGCAAAGAGTACACTAAGAGCAAAGTAGCCAGTCCTTCTCTGGGCCCACGATGACAAGGACACTGCCAAAGAGCCGCCATCGATGCCCTCAGGCTGAGTATGAAAAGGAAGGCAGAGAGATTTGAGGTGTGAGAAGGGAAGAGAGAAGAGACTGCTTGGTCCCCGGTGCAGAGCCCCCACCACAGGGCCTCCAGTGGGTTCTTCATCTTCACTCCTCTGCACTTGGCCTCTCATTTTGCGTCTGGGGATATAGAACTGCCACAGGTCCCCTCACGCCAGCTGCGTCCTACTTCTCTGCCTTTCTCTGGCTGCTCCAATTGTGCATAACCCCCTCTACCCTCTTCTTGGTAACTCCTTCAAGCCTCAGCCCAGGGATCTGCCCTGGTCATTAGGGCAGAGCTAAGTGCCTTTCCTCTGTGCCCCACCCCTCCATTGCATCGAGGTGCCCGGATGCAATGCTCAGAGATGCCCGGATCCCCCAGTCAGCTCTAAGCTCCTCAAGAACAGAGGCCAGGTCGTAGTCTTTGTACACCTCAGATCAGCACAGTGCAGCACGGCATAGCACGTACTCAGTAACTACTGGATGGATGGATGGATGG
This sequence comes from Suricata suricatta, assembly GCF_006229205.1. Classification (NCBI taxonomy): domain Eukaryota; kingdom Metazoa; phylum Chordata; class Mammalia; order Carnivora; family Herpestidae; genus Suricata; species Suricata suricatta. The sequence goes on along the minus strand of NC_043707.1, from coordinate 108,865,666 downwards.
ATGAACAGATGGATGGATGGATGGATGGAAGGATGGATGGATGGATGTTTGTCAAGCACAAACAAAAAGTGTACTATCAGTGGATATAGCAAATGTTAATTTTCATTTGCTTTTCTGTGCTCCTAACTAAACACTATGCTGCTGAGGGCAAACACCATTTCTTATTTCTGTCTTCATCCCAGGACTGTAGCAAATACCATATAAATTTAGATTCAACAGGGGCATCTGGGTGGCTCAGTTATTTAAGCAGCTGACTCTTGGTTTCGGCTCAGGTTATGAGCTCACAGTTTCTTGGGTTCAAGCCCCATATCAAGCTCCACACTGACATTGTAGAGCCTGCTTAGGATTTTCTGTCTCCCCCTCACTCTTCCCCTCTCCTCCTCATGCTGTCTCTGTCTCTCTCTTTCTCTCTCTCTCTCTCTCTCTCTCTCTCTCTCTCTCAAAAAAAAGTTTAAGTTCAACAAATGAATGAGGAAAAATTAATAAAGGATAGGACAGTATTTTAAGAGCTCCGAGTTCTGGAGCTAGACTGTCAGAGTCAGAATCCTGGTTCTGCCACCTGCTATCTAGGCAATTTGGGCAAATTACATAACCTCCCCATGCCTCAGTTTCCTCTTCTATCAAATTGTGATTATAATAGAATCTCCTCATAGGGTTATTATGCTACTTCAATGCATTTAAATTCTAATGAAGTGTTTAGAAAAGCATTGTTGATGCTGGAAAGGGTCTGGATGCTTGGGAATTGTGCACACTGCATCTTATGTTGCCAGAGTCCACCTGAAGACAAGTCAGCTGGTACCTCAAAGGCTGGTCCCTGAGTTAGGATAAGGACTTGTACCCCAGTAGAGGAATCTGGATTCAGGCCCAACCCTGTTTGTTCCAAACACCCTCAACCCCAGGCTAGGGCAGGCCCTGTGCCCGCTGATCACTCATCCATCCATACTCACTCTCCCTTCTTTCTTGTCTACAGGAAAATGTCTTCCTGATCAAGGAGATTAATGAGCTCCGTAGGGAGCTGAAGTTGACCCGCTCCCAAGTCTTTGACCTTGAAGCAGCTCTGAAATTGACCAAGAAACTCCGACCACAAGATGTTCCAGAGACAGGTAATGTGACCAGTGGCCAAGGGAGATGAGCTTTGGGATCAAGGGACCAATGGCAGCCACCAGCAGGTCTCCCTTTGGCTTCCATGGCCGCCCTCCCCAGTGTCCTCCTATATCAGGTCACATCTACCCCATGGCCTTCTGGGAGCCTCTCCATGCTGAATACCTGCTGTCCAAAAGATTTTTGAGGCCCTTGCCACATTCAAACATGTACACAACCAAAATCCTTGGGGTTAGTTCTTATTTTAGAATTCAGAATCTCTCAGATTTTAGAGAGCTTACTATATACTGCATATTATATAACATCCCTGGAGGAGTCTGAGGCAGGTCCCTGAAATCAACCACATTTGTATTTCTGTAGTGAAACATGAATATTCACACTGAACTTCATAAATTTTAAAATGCTCTACATTTTTAGAGCTTTTGGCACTTTAGAATTGCGGATAAGGGATTGTGGACCTGTACAGTTAAAATAAAGACAAAAAGAAATATTAGAAACTACTTAAATGGAAAGGGGAAAGAATGACATTAGAAATGTTAAATGAGTTAGTTACTGCAATCATATCCTAAAGTCCCTCTGAATTTCTGACAGCCAAGGCAAAAAAGAGAAAGAAATATGACAGTTTGTCTACCCCTCATTTATGGCAAAAGGAAGGTTTTTGGCTTTTTTCCTGGGGAGAACAAACCTTTCCCTGGCACTAAATTTTGTAAGAAGTTTATCACATGGATCCTTCTGAACAGGGTGCTGAATAACACAATGGACAGCCATTCGCTGAAGGTCTTCAGACAATAAAAAATCATTCTTCACAAGGCACATGGGTGGCTCAGTCAGTTGGGCGTCTGACTTTGGCTCAGGTCATGATCTCACAGTTCAAGAGTTCAAGCCCCACATCGGTCTCTGTGCTGAGAGCTCAGAGCCTGGAGCCTGCTTCAGATTCTGTGCCTCCCTCTCTCTCTGCCCCTCCCCCCTCAAAAATAATAAATAAAGATTTAAAAAAATTCAGTCATTCCTCAGATATACATTTCTTATCTGGACAGTTGATAAAAACCAAGAGTATAATGCATTTCTATGGAAAATTAGGCCAGTGCAGTTCAAGTATATTGTCTTCTGGTGGTTTCCACTCAGGAACAGAGCTTAGAAACCCTCAGGGGATGGAAACCTCCCGTGGCTGTGGACTGTGTCTCCCCACTCTCACTTACCTCATGTACTGTGGCCACGTAAGAGGTTATGGTTGGGAGAAGGGGACTAAAGGACATACAAGAACCCTCTGGACTATTTTTGTAATTTCTTGGGAGTTGTAAACTATTACAAAATCATACATTTAATTGTGTTGTCTCATCTGCCCTTTTTGTTAGAACTGAGAAGTTGAGACAAGAATAAACTCTCTGAGTAGTACCTGAAATGGCAATATTAGGCCTAAAGGACTGACATGACAGCACAGTATGTGTCACAAAGCCTGAGATACTTGACTTTTTAGAGATAAAACCGTCTTCCATCAAAGGTGAAACATAAATGCGTCTGTGAACAACTGCAAAGCCTCTTTTTTTATAAAAAAATTTTTTTAATATAATTCATTTACTTTTGAGAAAGAGAGGCAGAGTGTGAGCCAGGGGAGGGGCCGAGAGAGAGGGAGACACAGAGTCCAAAGCAGGCTCCAGGCTCTGAGCTGTCAGCACAAAGCCTGACATGGGGCTTGACCTCATGTACCATAAGATCATGACCTAAGCCAAAGTCAGACGCTCAACCAACTGAGCCGCCCAGGTGCTCCTGCAGAGATCTTCTCTTTAAAAAAATATTTCAAATATGCCCAAGCATCCTAGCAAATAATCAACTGAGGCCTCCTCAGGATGCTGTCTGATATAGCCAAGTTCTTATTACTGTTGTGGAAATTTTCAAACATATACCAAAAAAATGAGAGACAAGACTAATGAATTCCCATGAATCCACTCCCTGACTTCAGCATGTATCCGCTCCTGTCACTCTTGCTTCATTGGCATCCACAGTCCCCAGTTATTGTGATTTCCTCTCACATCACCATGGATTAATCTGAAACAAACCCAACATCATATCATTTGTGTGATACAGTTTTACTCAAAGATTTTATTTGTAACAGTTGAAGACAAGTATTACCAACTGTCTGCTTTGACCATGAAGAACCTGGCTGACTTCTAATTTTGAACATGGGCCACCAAGACAAATTAGCTCAAGATATACATCCTCATGTTGTTTAAGACTGAACAATTCTGTTGATTTTTAAGAATTCTTTATCTGAACAGGACACGTTATCAACCCCAAACCACTTTTTTAGCTTTAGCAGCATTTATATTGAGTTTTCATTCACATAACAATGAACTAACAGGTCTAATAGACAAACCTGCATGTTTTTCAATTATTAAAACCACATAATTGGAACTTCTAAATAAAGATGGTTAATTAGAAACCTACTAAACTGGCATAAGTAAACCATAAGGTCAAAGAAAACACATAGGAAAGAGGCACAAAATTTTGAAAGCTGGAAAACAGATGAGTGGTAACTGACTTCACAGACTCCTAGACCAGAAGTGGGGAACCTAGAAGAAACGTAATGTACATCACGGAGCCCCCCAGAGGCTCAGGAATTAGCAGAAGCAGATATCTCAGGAAGTAGGGATAAAGGTAGGACCGAAAAGGAGGAAGTCTTTAAGAAGCTGTTAGCTCTACCTAGTACCCAGTACAATGGCTAAAAAATAGATGGGTCAGGCCCGTCATCATGAAGTTCTTAAAGACCAAAGAACAGAGGAAAAAATCCTTCAAGCTTCTAAAGAAAATAGGGGGAGGTTTCATGCAAAAGATAAAAAATTCCAATTGCAGAATACAAAATCAATACACAAAAATCTGTTGCATAACAATGAGCAATCCAAAAAGGAGATTAAGAAAGCAATTACATTTATATTAATATCAAAAAGAACAAAATACCCAGGAATAAAAACCAGACAGGCAAAAGACCTGTACACTGAAAACTATAAAACATTGCTGAAAAAATTAAGTCACCAATAAATAGAAAAACTCCTTCTGTTTGGAAGACTTAATATTGTTAAAATGCCAGTACTACCCAAAGCAATCTACTGATAGTACAATCACTATCAACACCTCAATGATTTTTCTTGCAGAAATAGAAAATCCATTCTAAAATTCATATGGAACCTCAAGGTACCCCAAACAGCCAAAACCATTTTCGAAAGGAAGAACAAAATTAGAAGGCTCACACTTCCTGATTTGAAAACTTACTGCAATCTATAGTAATCAAAACGGTGTGGTACTGGCATAAAGACAGACTTACAGACCAACGGAATAGAGAAGAAAGCCCAGAAATAAACCCTCACATATATGGTCAAATTACTTTCATCAGGGATGCCAAGACCACTCAGTGAGTAAAGGACAATCTTTTCAGCAAATGGTGCTGGGAAAACAGGACACCCACGTGCATAAAAATGAAGTTGGACCCTTACCTTACATCATATACAAAAAGTAACTCAAAGTGGACCAAAAACCTAAATGTAAGAGCTAAAACTATAAAATTCATAGAAGAAATGTAGGAGAAAAGCTTTATCACATTGAATTTGGCAATGACTTTTTAAATATGATATCAAAAGCACAGGCAAAAAGGAAAAGTAAATACATTGGACTATATCAAAATGTAAAACTTTTCATTCATCAAAGAACACTATCACCAAGAGTGAAAAAGCAGTCCACACAATAGGAGAAAAATATTTGCAAGTCATATATCTGATAAAGGACTGATATCTAGAATAAAGAACTACAACTCAACAACAACCAAAAAAATATTTTTAATGAGCAAAAGACTTGAATAGACGTTTATCCAAAGACAATACATAAATATCTAATAAGCACATGAAAAGATGTTCAACATTACAAATTATTAGAAATATGCAAATTGAAACCACTTTGAAATACTACTTCATGCCCATTATGATGCCTATTATCAAATGACAACATCAACAACATAAAATTCCAAGTGTTGGTGAGGATATAGAGAGGGAAAGGAAGGAAGGAAGGAAGGAAAAGGAAGAAATGGAGTCAAATCAATACAGAATGAATTGGGAAACTATAGGCTAACTAGAAGGGAAGCCTGCTGCACAGAGGAAGACAGGTGAGACTAGTATCTGTCAGTCTTGGCTGTAGATGAAGGAAAAGGAAAACAAGAGGAAAGTTCTCTCCCTGAGAACTCCTAAACACAAGCCCATATTCACGCAGGTTTAAGTCCAGAATTTACACATAATTTACAAGGCTGCTCAAAGCAACCTTGGCTGAAAATTTAATTTAACTGATAGTGTCTCCAAGGCCCAAGTTGAAGCAAATGCAAATTTTCTATACAAGAATACAATTTAAACCCAGTTGTCAAAGAATTCTCATAGATAACATTCCAAGGAACGTGATCTCAGAGTCGAAAATCACTAAATGCATGAGGAAATAAATCACCACGAGTGAAAAATGACAGAAGTATCAAACAGAGTAAAATAAAGATATTTAAGGATATTTAACAAGTTTAAAGAAATTTTAAAAATTTGAAAATAAGACAAATTAAGAGTCTCCCAAAATCAGCTAGGTAGATTTGAAAAAAGAACCAAAAATACTCCTAGAAATAAAAACTGCAGGTTGCAATTAGACTCAATGGTCAGACTGAACAATAGGTTAGATATATCTGAAGGGAGATATATCTATAAACGAATGAAGAAATGACCCAGATTGAAGCTCAGAGGACAAAAGGTATAGTTGGGATGGGACAACCCAACTCACGTCCAACTGAAGTATGAGAAAGAAAGAAAGAGGAAAGGCAACAACATAATAAAGAATAGCTGGAGGTTTTTCAGAATTGATGAAAGCTGCCAATCATCAGGTCCAGGGAGCCCAACGGAGCTCAAGCACTATAAATAAAAAGAAGTATGTATCTGAACTACAAAAAACCGAAGGCAGAGATGTTATAAGCAGCCAGAATACAGATAGATTGCATATAAAGGATTAACAATTCAACTGATGCCTGACTTCCCAACAACAACAATATGAACTGTGTAGATGTTGTGAAATAGTGTGTTCAAAGTGCTAAGTGGTAATAACTGTCCCCTAGAGGTATATAACCAGTGAAACACAAGGAAAAAAAATTTCTGACAAACAAAAACTGAAAGAATTTATCACCAATGAAACCTCATTAAAGGAACTTTTAAAGAATATGTATCAGGAAAAAAATTACTCCAGAGGGAAGTCTGAATGCAAGAAGAAACGATGGGTGAAGAAAAGACAAGCAAATGTGTACAACCTAAACAACTGTATAAAACAATATGAACAGTATCCAAATTATGGATTAAAATACCAAAATAGAACTAAAATACTGAGCATTTAACCAGGGGCTCAGAGCTAAAGCATTCTAAGTCTTGTATTGTTTTGCAAGAAGGTAAAGATACTGAGTTACTTTGGACTCTTTTGAATTGAATATGCTTGTTGAACTTTTTAGGATAACTATTGAAAAAGAAAGAGAGAGTGGGTATATCTTCCAAACCAGTAAAGGGGGGAAGAAACTTAAATTCTGAAAAGACAAAAAATGGGAAGAAAAAGTGACACAAACATAAAATGCATATAAAAGGATAGAAATGAATGCACATGTATTAGTAATCACGTTGTTATTTTTCCATCATTTAAAATCAGAACCTAATCTCCCAAAGGAAGCTAGTGGGCAGGATGTGGAGAGGAGACTGCCCAGCTCCAGTAGATGGCAGGGTGAGAGCAAAGCAGACTAAGAGGACATGGGGGATGTGAGGAACAAGGTGGGGGCAGGGGCCACAAGGAGAGAACTAACGAGGCACAGCCACGGAGGAGGACAGGAGGGCTTGCACACCACAGCACATGGAAGAAGGACATCCAAGGAGGACCCTGTAAGACTGAAACAAACTCTGATGAGCAGGCAGGTCATTATCAAAGAGATGGAAGAGAATTGGGGCAGTAAAGAGAAGAGACAAGAAAAGCACAGCCCATGCCCTCAAGATGCTCACCGACCAAGGAAGGGGACAGAGGTGGAAACAAGGGCTGAAGCCCAACACTGGGCCCACTGGACCATCTTCCATGTGAACTTGTCCCAAGAGGCAGAGCTGCACTCCCAGAAACATTCATGGGACAGTGTCACCCAGATCAGGCATGTTTCCAGAGACAGTTGCTTCTGGCAGCCAGCCACCAGCCAGCAGCTGTGTCAACCCCAAGCTGTCCTATACATGTGCAGTACATCCGAGTTCCCAACCTCTGAGGTCCGCTGACCTCATCCAGTGATTGCACAGCCTAGAGGACCTCAAAGCTACCATTTGCACCAAGATCCTTAGAACACCTGAGGAAGCACTGGTGCAAACAGGATGGTGTGGCCAGTGACAGGGCACAGTAAAGAAAATTCCAAGTGCTGGCATATTTCCAGGCTCTGTCTAGTGTGTATCTCTAGGACCGTGGCCTCACAAACACAGGTCAGGTCTCCATGGGTGATAAGATGGTACCTGAGTAAGTAGCTGGGTGTAAAGGCCAATGGGGAGGGCATAAAGCTGAGTCCAAAGACCACATGGTAACCAGGAAAGAGGGAGCAGGTGGAGAGGCAAACAGAAACTAGGCAGAGGCAAGTGACACAGACAGATGGGCTTGTAGGCTTGGGTGTGCTATACCTTCCCAGAGGTGCTGGGCTCTCAGGACCAGTCCACAGCTTGACAGGACAGTGATCAGGGGCAACCAGTAGCAGCAGGAGGATGAAGTGTCAAGAAGAAATACTAAAAGATCAAGAGCCTAGAAATTCCCAAAAGAAGAGTCAAGGAGCAAAGGCAAGCAGAGAAGGGCCTCGGCTTCTCTTAGGAAGAGCGCGAGGGATGCATGGAGCACTCTGAATGCCAGCCCCATCATCAGACCAATCAGAAGTAAGGCGAGGCTGGCCACTGGCTATTGCTGACAACGTTCTCCTTGAAATGCCCTGTTCCTTGGCTCCCAGCACGTGTTCTTCTCTAGTGTTAACTTCTGATGTACAGGGAAAAGGTTGGCAGTGGGTAGGAAAGAGACCCCTCTTCTGCCGAGAGAAGCTTGACTGTGGTCAGGGAGTTGGAGACACAGTCTGTCAGGGAAGTAGGTGGCAATGTCATCTGTTAAGAGTGGAGAGGATGGGGGCACCAGGGTCGCTCAGTTGGTTAAGCATCTGACTCTCAGTTACAGTTCAGGTCATGATCTCACGGTTTTGTGAATTTGAACCCCCAAGTCAGGCTCTGTGCTGACACCATGGAGCCTGCTTGGGATTCTCCCCCGCCCCCCGCTTCTCCCCCACTCATGCTCTCTCTGTCTCTCTCAAAATAAATAAATGAACTTTTTAAAAAAAGAGCGGAGGAGAGGATGGACTTGGCAATAACTTCTGGGATATGACACCAATACACAGGCAACAGAAAACAAAAATAGACTACATAAGAATTGAAAACTCAGGTACATCAAACTGTAGGATGGGAGAAAATATTTGCAAATCTTATATGTGATAAGGAGTTAATGTCCAGAATTTGCAACAAATGCCCACAACACAACAGTAACAACAACAAAACAACCAGATTAAAAAATGGGCAAAGGACCTGAAGAGACACTTCTTCAAAGAAGATATATAAACAGCAAACAAGCACATGAAAAGATGCTCAACATCACTGTTCATCAGAGAAATGAAATCAAAACCACAATGAGCTACCACCTCACATACGTTAGGATGCCTGCTCTCAAAACAAAAAGAAAGGTGTAGGCGAGGATCTGGAGAAACTGGAACCTTAGAGCCCTCTTGGTGGGGATATAAAATGGTACAGCCACACTGTATGGCACTTCCTCAAGAAATTACAAGTAGAATTAGCAGATGATCCAGAAATTCCACTTCTGGGTATATACCCAAAAGAACTGAGAGCAGGGTCTCAAAGAGATATTTGTATACCCATGTCTGTAGCAACATTATTCACAGTAGCCAAAAGGCGGGAGCAACCCAGCATCCATCACTAGATAAATGGATAAACAAAATGTGGTATATACATACAAAAAAATATTTTTCAGCCTTCAAGTGGAAGGATTGGACACATGCTGCAACATAGATGAACCCGGGGGGACGCCATGCTAAGTGACATAAGCCAGACACAAAAAAGACATACTGTGTGATTCTACTTACCTGAGGTTCCTAGAGTGTTCAGATTCTTAGACAGATAGCAGAATGCTGGCATAAGTGTTCTTGCAAGAGTCCTGGAGATATACCGCACAGCAATGTAAATGTACTTAACACTGCTAAACTCTGTACTTAAGAATGGTAAAATGGTACTCTTAAGGATAGAGAACTAAGTGAGGGTTGATGGAGGAAGGTGGGTGGGGGATGGGCTAGGTGGGGGATAGGTATTGAAAAGGGCACTTGTTAGGATAAGCACTACATGTTGTATGTAAGTGATGAATCACTGAATTCTACTCCTGAAACCACTATTGCATTGTATGTTAACTAAAATTTTAATTAATTAATTAAAATGGTAAGATGGTAAATTTTAAGTTATATTTGACCATAATTTTATTTAAAGAATGAGGGCAAGGAATGAGAGTAGAGGCCAAAGTTCAAAAGCCTGGGGTGGCAGGTGGTGGGGCGGGGAGGTGGGGGCAGTGAGAGTTTGCTGACTGAGAGTTTGACCCCAGAATTGGTTCGGGGTTGGAAACGGAGAATTTAAATCTCCTATGTTACTTTTTTCAGTAGCACGCAACAGGCCAGGTGTAAATGGAGACACTGGATGGCTGGGTAATCCCAGGTCTGGGCTGTGCAGGGCACATGGGGCAGAAGGAGAAGGCATCTAGAATATCGAGGGTACTGTCAAGAAAATGGCAGAAGAAACTCACAGTGGGTCCAACTGGATAGAAAAGGGAGTGGATCTAAAAGGAGCCCAATTTGTAGGTAAAAAATGGAGCTGTCCGGGAAGAAGACATCTATATTCAGTCAAAGAACAGATATCTTAAGGAGAAGGCTGTCAGGGGGGTGGTAATGGTCTGTGGGCTACTAGGTAGAGACACCAAAGTGTGGGGCCCTGGGCATGATGAGGGAGAGGAAGCCACAGAATGGGCGTTGACATGGCATGGAGGCCAGAGCACACAAATGCTAAGAGTTCAGCCTGTGGGGCCAAGGAATGGGATGAGCCACGGACCCTTGCGGATGCCAGCATCATGCAAGATGATGGCAGCATGACAGGAGGATGGAGGTGGGGGGAGTTGTCAGGAGCAGGAGTGAGTGGCCAGCTCAGGATGGGTAGAGAGAGGTCTGTCTCCTGGCATGGAGGTTTTATGTGAGGAGGACTGGGGGCTTGGAAGCCAACGTAGGTCAGCAGGAGAGCGCCACACTACTTGGGGAGTGGGGAGCAGGCGAGTGAGCAGGGCCCACTGGAGGACTCAGGAGCCAGGCTGGGCTGAGATATTGCCCAGCATTCTGTGTCTTCTCACTCCTCCATGTCTGCTAGATGGTGAAATGGCCCATCTCTATGCCTAGTATCTGGGATTGAGTGTCCCTTAATGATGTGCATAACTGTTCCTGAGGGGACAGGAAGAGAAAGAGGGATACACTGGTTTCAAAAAAGCCTCATGGCAGTCCAGTGACAGGCCCATATTCCTCCTGCTCTGTCCCTTCCAGTGCCCAGTGAGGCCATGCCCAGCATCGCTCCCACCATGAGACTGAATGAGCAAGAAGAAACTGGGAGAATCATCGAAATGCAACGCCTAGAAATCCAGCGCCTCCGAGACCAGATCCAAGAGCAAGAGCAGATCCCAGGCCTCCACCCTCTCACTGGAATCCGGCTTCCTTCCCTCCTCGAGTCAGAAGCGGACTTAGAAGTGGAGACCAAGTGACCCCCTCTGGTAAGCTATGTGCAGTTGCATCAGAAGAAGCCCTGTGCCTCCGTTGCCCCGCTAGCTCTGGGCTGTGCCTGCAATCCCTGCAGCACTGGCCTCCCCAGCCTCTGTCTCCTGCCCTGGGCAACTTGGGACGTGGTCAGAATAAAGATGTTTGCCCACAACCATGTCCAACTCTCTGCTTAGCCAGAAAGTCAGGGAGGGGGTAGGGAGAGAGGACCCTGAGGAAGTTGGGGGTGGGGGCGGTGCACTCAGCTCATCCAAGCCATCACTGCTTGTCCCGGTCCAGCCACAGGGCTGCCTATCACTGGAAAGATCACCCTGGACTTGAGCCTAGCATTCCTGCTGCCCCTCTGTCCTCTCGGGCCCCCAGGATGGGGCTGTCTGCCACTTCTGACCTGGCTTCCTCCCTGCCAGCCCAGTCAGGACCAGACAAAGCCATCTACATTTTCTTCTCCTTTATGAAGCATAGTGAGATTTTCTGAGGATTTGCACATCTGTGCAAAGATAACAGTAAAATAATGAATGTGGCAAAGTTCCCCCAGGCCTTCCATCCTCTGTGACCTTGTGGTGAGGACTGTAGGCAGAGCTCTATTTACAAAGAGTTCTCACCTCCATGCACTCTGGACTGGTCATTCTTGTTCTGCAGGGCCTTGACCTACTGCTCCATTTGATGGGGGGTGAGGGGGGTGCGATACCACCTCCCCTAGGCCCTGTACTAGGCACCCCAGCCACACATACCAGAAAAAGTGGCTTTTACGCACTCAAGAGCAGAAGAACATAACCCAGATATCCTTGTCTTCTCCCACCTGCAGAAGCCAGACACCCTTCTGATATCCGAATAGTAAATGTTTAAGCCGCTGGTCTCTGCTGGGCCCTGCTGGCTCCCTTACACCTGGTGTCTCCAAGACATTTCCGCATCTTCCCCAGTCTGCTTTACCCCAGCTCCAGCCTCTGCTCTTGGGTTAGTGTTCACTGTGAGAACTGAGACGTAGCTATCATGCCCGGCAAGGCTCTCCTGGAGGCTGGGGAGATCAGAAGGAAGGCTCACAGCAGAGGCCACAAAGCAGTCGACACGAGACTCTTTCCTTAGCAACTCCCCGACCTTCACCCCCAACCCACACCCTGTCGCAGGGGCAGCTCATCCTCTCCAGACCACTGTGTATCCAGCATGTCCTCTGCCTTCTAGGAGAGCAGGCTCAGGGAATAGGAAGAAATTCAGGCACCCTCTGATTGATTCAACCACAGAGACAACAGTCCATTACATTATCATGCCTGGCAGGTGGGCTCCTCTGGGGCACAGACTTCATTCTGAACTAGCATATTGGCTTTACCTTTGCAGAAGAAACTGACTTGAAATGAGATCGGGGAGGTCAGCGGGCTAGGTGCTGCAGGGTCTTGAAGGTGCATTACAGACATGACACTGCCCAGAGTCCTCTAAGAGCCACTGCCCTCCACTCCCAGTTCTCGCCATACTGGCCTCATTCCAGTTCCTATAAAAGGTCAAGTTCTTCCTTGCCTCCAGGTAATTCCGCACACTATTTTCTTTGCCTGAAATGTTCTTACCCCCACACCTCACTCAGTGAACTTCATCCTTCAGATGGTGGCTGAAATGTCACTTGCTCAGAAAGACAGTCCCTGGTCGGTCCTTCCCCATGTAGATTACACGTGCCATATTGTTTGCCTTCAGAACCCTCAGTGTAGCATACGCATTTAATGGTGTGATGCTGCCTGTCCTACTGGGCTCAGTTCCATGGCTGTGTTTTTAAGGCTCACTTGGGAGTGCAGGTGGAGCGCTGATACAGGGTCCTGACGGCGGAGGCAGGGGGCTGTCGGGAGGACACGGTAGCTAACTAGGAATAATAGGACAGCTTCTGGGACCCAGATGGTGGCAGCAGAGATGCACAAATGTGAATTCTTCTTATTTTTTTTTAAGTCTATTTATTTTGAGAGAAAGAGAGAGAACCAGTCAGGGAGGGGCAGAGACAGAGAGGGAGACAGAGGATCTGTGAGTTAACAGCAGAGAGCCCAGCGCAGAGCTTGAACTTACAAACCATGAGATGATGACCTGAGCTGAAGTCGGACACTCAATCGACTGAGCCACCCAGGTGCCCCTGAGAAGTGAATTCTTCTGACTTCAGGACTGAGGGAGTTCGCCCAGCACAGGGAGAGGGAGGAAGATTCAGGAAGAAGGCACCTGCAGAGAAAACTGGTTGCTCTTTGGCCAGAAGGAAATTCACTGTGGCTGGATGCAGTAACGTTCGAATGACAGTTTTCAACCAAAAAATGCCTTAGAATCAAGGCCTCACATTTCACCTTCAATATGGGCCTTAGGGGGAGTGCCTGGGTGGCTCAGTCGGTTCAGCGTCCAACTTCAACTTTGGCTCAGGTCATGATCTTGGGTTTGTGGGTTTGAGCCCTGCCGCGGGCTCTGTGCTGACAGCTCAGAGCCTGGAGACTGCTTCAGATTCTATGTCTCCCTCCCTGTCTGCCCTGCCCCCACTTGCACTCTCTCTCTCTCTCTCAAAAATAAACATAAAAATAAATGGGTTAGGTTACAGATGAGAAAATCAAAAGCAGCAGGGCCGGGCTCGCAGCCTGCTGTCAGTGACCTCCCATGTCCCATCCACTTTAAGCCTGCTCTAGAGAAGCGCCAGATACCTGGGCCAAGTGGTGGAGTGCGATGCCCCGCAAGTCTAACCCAGAAGGAGAGGGAGCCGATGACTCCCAAACTAAGCCCCAGCAGCCGAGAAGGAGGTGGAGGCAGAAGGGAAGGGAGAGCCCCATCCAAGCAGAGCCCGGCACTTGGGCCAGCAGGTCCACGGGGTTCCCTCAATTGCCCAGGGGGCAGGGGGATGGCCTCTTACTGGCAAATTTGGAACCAGAGGTACAGTCTTGCTGTTTTCTGCCGGTCTCAGCCTATCAATGACTGATGTTGTCACTAGACTCAACCTTGTGGTACTTACTATGATTGCAAGCCGCCCTTCAGCCACCACCCTCAGGAAACTTTGAAGGAAATAAAGCTTTATTACTTATAGGACCTGGAAATGACACAGCTCACCTGGGGCCACACAGCAAGGTCATGGGGAGGGAGGGAGAGAGAAAGCCATCACACAGGCCTGGGGTTCTGCTTTATTGGGGTTGAGGGTGAGATCCTGGAGTTTTGTGGACTCACTATTTAAAACATAACAGTGGGACTTTAAAGGGTAGGGAGGGGGCAGAGAAAGCGGCTCCACCATCAGTTATTAAAATCAACCAAGATCTCTGAAACAAAGAACCACAGTGGCTGACCATGTGTTTTTTTGAGATAGTCTCCTGTGAAGTGGGTGCCTTGGAGATCAAAGGAGAAGTCTGGCTCTCCTGGTACAAAAGGAAAAGTCGCTATCAGGGCTTAGCTACACTGGTTTACCTCCCATATCTGTCCTGTGCGTTCCCATGTCCCGGTGTCAGGTGGCACTGACTGGGTAGCTGCTGCATCAGAGACTGTCCTGATTCCCAGTGGGAGGTTCTCACCCCATGGGTGAGCCCCGCCCTTTGCAGGGTCCCTACAGCCATTGACCCCCTCATTGACAGAGTGGGCCTGGCAGTCACATCTTCCTGCAGGACCCAGCTGGTTGCCCAAGTGGCCAGGTGTTGGCCAACGGACTCCACTCTTGTTCTTCTGCTTGCGGTCCATTGTCAAGCTGGGGACTCATTCGTTTATAGTGGGATAGCTGGTGCTTTGGGGCAGCTTCCTGCCTCTGAGCCCCAGACACCCATTGGCTCCCCTGCCCTTCTTCTAGACCCTTAGCATTAGCTGTGGCCAGACGGGGTAAGCTCCCCAAGCAAGCCTCCCCTTGCCATCCTGTCCTCCTGGCACCCAGGACCCTGCCTCCCAGGAGATTGTAGCAGCAGCATCTACCTTCCCCACTGCTTTTTACACCAGGCATGGCAAGCCAACAACTTAGCCAACAACTGCTCCCAGGAGGTGCCTGAGGGGCCCCGGTGGGCCTGGGAATATGTGTGTGTCCAGGTAAGACTCCCTTGCAATCAGCACTTCAGATTCGGAGAGGTCAGAGGGAAGGACATCCAGACCAGGGGTGGGGTTCCTTCCCCCTGAGCTCTGTTGGGGTGAGCTCCTCTAGACCACTGGAGGGTCAAGAGCCGCTTACGCTTTGAGCACACCTGACGTGCCGACTCCCCTGAGCTGAACTGGGCCTGGAGCAGATGTACCAGGAAGTGGCCCTGCTGTGTGCCGGGCAGCAGGAAGCACTAACATTCCGGATCCTCCACAATGACCAGTCATGTACAAGAATGTGTACCTGCTGTTCCAGTGGGATTTGGCTGGGTGTAGACTAGGACTCACCTAGCACCACCGGGTGTACTGATGTAGGTAATGTATTGAAAGTGGGACTGGGAGAGTCCAGTTCTGAGCAGAAGAACCTATGGATGCCCTTCTTTAGCTACAAGTAGCAAAACCCAACTCCAGCCAGTTTAAGCCACAAGGGAAAGTTTATCACCAGGCTGGGAGCAGGAAAGGGGGGTAGTCTTAGGGAATCTCAGGGCAGACATATGGTCAGGCCTCAAAAGAAACTTGCACCGCGGCCTACTAGACCACCCCTTCTTCTCCTTCCCCCTTCTTTGCAGACCACTTTCCATCCCCAGTTCAACTCATGGAAGGTACTTCAGCATTTCATGAGTGCAATCCCTGAAGCTGAAATGGAATCTCTAGTTCGATTTTAAAATGCCAAAAGGGGGGCGCCTGGGTGACTCAGTTCGTTAAGCATCCGACTTTGTCTTAGGTCATGATCTCGAGGTTCCTGGGTTCAGGCCCTGGATGGGGCTCTGTGCTGACAGCTCAGAGCCTGGAGCCTGCTTCAGATTCTGTGTCTCCCTCTCTCTGCCCCTCACCCACTTGAGTGCACGCTAGCACGTGCTTGCACTCTCTCTCTCTCTCTCTCTTACAAACATTTTTTTAAAAATCTTTAAAATGCCAAAACACAGTATTTGGGGCCTAGCTTGAGTCCAGAGCATGGGTCACAAAATGTAATCTTGGTTGCTGGAGTTCATCCCTGCAGTGAAGGTGGTCATTGTGAGCAGGGCAGCTGCTCCACAAGATGTCTGGGATGGGGTGGGGGGACTGTCACTTGGGGACATGGGGGCGGGGTGGGGGGTTGGTTCCTAGAGCCACCGCAGTCCTGCTGCTGCAAACTGCCTTGTGCCTGTTACCCTCCCAGGCTGTCCGGACAGCCTTTTCCGCTCACCACTGCTTCTCCAGCACCTGGCACAGCAGCCGCTCCACAGAAAGGAAATGGTGAATGTTTTCTGGAGTGAATTAATCAATTAAGGATTAATTACAGGTGCCTGAGTGGCTCAGTCTGTTAGCATCCAACTTTGGCTCCAGTCATGATCTCACAGTTCAGTTCATGAGTTCAAGCCCCGTGTCAGGCTCTGTGCTGACAGCTCGGAGCCTGGAGCCTGCTTCAGATTCTGTGTCTGTCTCCCTCCCTCTCTCTCTCTCTGCCCCTTCCCAGCTTGCGCTCTCTCTCTCTCAAAAAAATAAACATTAAAAAAAGAATTAATTATATTACTTAATCACACACAACTAAGTACTCTTGTCCCTGTTTTACAATGGAAGAGAATGAAACACTTGAGTTTTAAGCAATTTTTCTAAGGTTACAGAGCTGGAGCTGGGGCTTGACACTTCAAGGTCAGTCTAGCTCCAAAACCCGTGTTCCATTCCACCCTTCACTCAACATGCGTTCAGTGAGCACCTGCTATATGCCAACCCTATTCCAGGAGCAGGAGAGACACCGTGAGTCAAACTCAAATCCCTTCCCTCACAATGCTTACATTTTTGGGAAATAGAGAGCCAAAAGTCCAGACAAGTAAGAAAAATATATAGCATGTGGGGCAGTGAGAAGTGCTGCAGAGAAACATAAGAGAACAAAGGAAATAAAACAAGGGAAGGGGATAGGAGGTGTGGGGAAGGCTGTGATTTTAGACAGGGTGGCCAGAAAAGCCTTCTCCCTGAGAAGATGGTGTTTGTGCATATTCCTGAAGGAAGGTGCAGGAAGGAGTCTTGGGGGAGAAAGGCATTCCAGACAGAGGGAATAGCCTGTGCTAAGTCTCTGAGCATGAGCCAGCTAGGGAGGGACAATGGAGATAAACTCAAGAGAGGCCCTTAGAGATGGGGGAGGACTCTGCTTCTCTGCGGAAGCCGGACCCCTGGAGGCCTGCAGGCACAGTAATGACATTACCTGCTCTGCTTTAGAACAGGGTCACTCCAGCTCTCTGGTTTACAGTAGCCTTCGGTGGGAATGTGGCAGAAGCGGGGCAGCCGGGCTGCAGGGCCTCTCTTGAGAAGCGGGCCTCGCAGAACTCCCACTGTCTGAAGGCCAGCTGATGCGCCAGCTAGAACCCGCATTTTGCACTCTGTGCCCATGGCCACCTCCTACTCCTGGCTTTCACTGTGGCCCATCTGAGCTGCCCCCACAGCCTCTGCTTCGGGGACACTGTTCAAAAGCCCTGCAAGGAGCCTGCCTGTCCGCTTGCACTCCAAGTTACTTGATAAGACCCAGAATGAAAACAAAGACTCACACACCCCATGTTTAAACTGAGGACGTTTTTGGCGTTGTTACCCCTACCCAACAAGTTTTTTTCAAACTCCCCAGGGGAAAGGGAGGGACGATCTCATGAGTTTCCCTGCCCCAGCTCCATCCAGGACAGGCAGACCTTGGGTCTGGCTGCGCTACCCCCTCTTTGGGACCAGAAGGATAAATAATTGCTAGATATGGCAAGAGGAGTACACAGAGGCGAGCCCTACCCTGCCCCCTCCCCCATCCCACTTCCCAGCTCCTCCCAGGGCAGAGAACACCTTTATAATACTTCATAATGTGACTGCAGTCACATGGTTGTCCATGAGATCCAGCCTGCTCCGTAGCAGTCAGCCTGCCCTGTAGCAGTCAGCCTGCCCTATCTTTTCCTTGAGGGCAAGAACCTTCTAGATCTGCACTGTCCAGGAAGGGAGCGACTGAGCATTTGCTACATAGCTAATCTGAACTGAGATGCACAAAATAGCAGCCTGAAATAGCTCCTTAAGCATGTGTATCTTAAAACACAAGTATTTGGGGGTTGAATGAAAGTTGTAAGAAATTATTTTCACCTGTTTTACGTTTTTAACGTGGCTACTAGAAGATTTTAAATTCCACATGTGGCTCACGTTCTATTTCTATTTGACAGCACTGCTTTAAGGTTATTGACTGGCACCCCCATCATCTCCACAGAACAAAGCTAAGAGGGGTCAAGAATAATTATTTTGTTGGGGCACTTGGGTGGCCCAGTTGGTTAAGCCTCCTGTTTCAGCTCAGGTCATGATCTCACAGTTCGTGAGTTTGAGCCCCGCATCGGGCTCTGTGCTGATGGCTCAGAGCCTGGAGCCTGCTTCAGATTCTGTGATTCCCTTTCTCTGAGTCCCTCCTGTACTTACAATCTATCTGTCTCCCTCTCTCTCAAAATAAATAAAAATTAAAAATATATATATTTTGTGAGCTGATAATGGGAAGGAAACTGATTTTTTTTTCTTGTCTATCTCATATATATCAGAAGGAGAGAGAACAGGGGTGTTACAGGGAGCTCCATCCAGGAGATGGGGGACAGTCTACAACCACCTCCGAGCGTGCCCCCTTCACCCACCCAAAGCGTGTGCGGTGGGTCGTGCTGGAATCCCTATTAGAAGCTGAGCCCTGGCCACGTCTCTCTTATACTTTGAATCCTCCAGGGGTACCGCAAGTGAGTCCAGAGGCATTACCATGCCACGCATTTCCCTGTGCAACCTGCCAAACTTGCCCTTCCAGCATCTTACATGCTCCCTGCACCTATCCCTTCACACATTCCTTTATTCAACAAATATTGGTTACTTCCCACATGCCAGGCAAAACGCTGGCTTCTAAGGTCACGATGGTTAGCAAAACAGACACTAAGGTCACGGGGAGGGGGGGCAAATAAGGGCAATTACAGCGCATGCAGCAAGAGCAGCTGTGGGGGAAGCACAGGAGCAGTGGGTGCACCAGAGACACCTAAACCAGCCAGAAAGTCCAAGAGGGCTTCCTGGAGGAGGTGACATCACAGTTAAAGAAGTCAAGTTGACCATACTGAGGCTGGGTGGTGGGAAGTACCCCATGCAGAGGAACTCTGAGTTCAAAAACCAACTGGAAGGGCAAAGCGGTGGACAGAACATGCAAGACGGAACGGCATGCAATCTGGCTGGATGGCCGGGGCCGGTGGCCAATGACTGGCCTGGTGTCGATGGCAGGGGCTGTGTGAGTTCTGCAACGGAGTGCAGCATATATCCTGAAGTGTTTATTCGATAAGAGTTGTAAGCAAGGGAACTCCGGTGTGCACCTGAAAAGACTATTCTTCCTCCTTTTCTACTTCCTCCTCCTCCTCCTCTTCTTCCTCTTCCTCCTTCTCCTCTGAAGGAGCCCCATCCCACCTCCCCCAACAGGAGCCACATCTAGGTGGCAAGCCTACTGCAGTCATGGCTTTGGGGCTTTAAATGAGACTCCAATCCAGGGTCGAGGGTCCTGGGCCTGGGTTTGGGGATTGGCTGGTGTTGGAATTCGGGGCTGAGGCAGGATTTTAGTTTGGGGCTGGGATATGGGGGCTGAATTGAGAGACAAGAGTCAAGGTTGTGGTCTAGGACCTAATTCCTGAATTTGGAGCTGGGGTTGGGGTGAGGAATTGGAACGAGGTTTCAAGCCAGATGTGGGGTTGAGATCTGGAGCGGGCACTGGGATTGGATTTGGAAATGGGGATGGGAGGGTGGGCGGAGATGTGGGGTAGGCGGTGCAGCCGGAGCTAGGAATTCTAGTTAGGGTTTGAAACCGCAGCTGGGGTTGAGGTTAGGTTCAGGCTGGAATGAAAGGGACGCTGGGCTTGGAGCCAGGGGATGGGTTAGTTAGGGTCCAGGCTCTGGGGCAGATAGACAACATTCTTCCAGCTACCCAGATCTGGGAATTGTGTTCGAGCCCTAAGAGCAGTTGACAGAAGCCCCTCCCTTCCCAGGAATGCCTCAGCCCAGCAGAAGGAGCTTTGCCACGTCAGCCAATCAGCTCAAGCCCTGCCTCGGAAACACCTGTTGATCCCCTTCCCCCACACACACCCCCGCAAGGCTTACCTGGATGCCGGTTAGGCAGGTGAAGCGCCTCCCCGGAAACGGAGCTGGAGCGCCCCACCTGCCTGGCCCAGCCTGCTCTGGTCGGATCCAGCACTTCCAGGTTTCTTGTGAGTGCCCCATGGTCCCCTGACCCCCACCGCCCCCACTTTCTCCCGCTGGCACTTCCTGACAGCCTCCACCCCACCCCCAGCCTGGTCCCCTGTCCTAGCCCACCTGTACCGGCACTTTCCAACCCCGTGCAGTCCAGCCCTGAGGAATGCTGGGACTGACTCCAGGTCCCCTCCCACTGCCCCTCCCCGAACCCCACTCTTCCACCTCCCTTGGGGGTATCTACACCTGCTCCTCCCACCTTGAATGCTAGGCGACCACTGGAGTGAGGTTGGGAAGGACCAATAACCTCATCTGAGGTGTAACCCATGCACAGTCCCATTAATCATATTCCTGGGCCGATCAAGGACCTACATCCTATATATAAAGCAGGAGTCCTATCCTAAATGAAAGAGGAGAACATCGTGTTCTCTTTATTCAAAGAGCATGCTTTGGGCATTCCCACTGGAATTTTGAAGGGGCCATGTCAAATGACTCGCCCCCATCCTTCAAGATAAATGTTTTGTCCTCACTTTTCAGATAAGGAGACTGAGGCTCTAAGAGGTGAAGTCATCCAAGGCTTCTCTGACCTTCCCCTAAGCCCCTCTTCTGACTAACCCACACCCACCATTTCTCACATATATGCACCTGCTATAAACTGGGGCCCCTTGAGGGCAGGGACTACAGCTGCTTTATTTCACCCAGTTTGAGTCATGCTGACTGGCTCTAGGACATGCTAAATGAGCAGCCACTGTCAGGTCCCTTACCCCAGTCCCATGGGTGGTAAGGATGGCAGCTGGGGTTCAAGTACAGAGCCCTCCTTCTCCCTTCACGGCACTCTAGAGAAATTGTGGAGGAGGATGTCATGGGGGGTTGGTGATGGGGAGAACGGAGAAGAGTGGGAGGCAGGAAGATGGGTGTGGGAGGGGGTGATGAGGCAGGCGCCGTGGGGATGGAAACAGCGACTGGATGGAGAGAGGTTTGCAGGTGACCTCCCTGGGATTACGCTCCACAAGGAAGTAAGGAACATGAGAGGGGGAGGAGGTCTGGGCTAAGATGGCGAGCTTGGGGTGGGACTTGTTGCATCAGAGGTGACTATGGAGCATCCAGGTGACAGTTGGCTTAGGGAGGAGATCCAGGTTTGAGGGAGAAAGGGATTAGGGCACCAGCAGCTCTGGATGAGAAATTAGATGAGATGTTGGGGAAGGAGGGAGCTAGGGGTTGGATCCTGACCCACAGAGAAGTAGCCGCAGCCTGAGAGAGAAGGTTCAGGGTCAGTCTGCTGGTTCCAGAAGAGTTAAGTCATAAGCCCCCTCCCTCCCCACAACCCTCCCCCCAGGAGCCAGTGGTGACAGCTGAGGCCATGTGAGTCGGATCCTGAATGAGGCTTTATCTCTGCTCTTGGTCCCATCATCCACTGTGGCACCAGCTCCTTCGCCAGCCGGGATGGGACAGGCAACTGAGAGAGCCGGAGAGGTCAGGGGCTGGGCCAGGGGCTTCCCTGGAGGGGTGGGGGGTGTGCTGTTGGGGGGGAACTCTCTGGGGTCACTGGAGAGGCATTCCCAAGTGGCAGTTCAGGGGGCAGGGGGGAGGCTGTCAGGGGACACTGGGGAGGATTCCCTGGGATCATCCCCAAGGCTCCCAGGAGAGACCATAAAGCACGAGTGGGCTGGGGAGGTGACAAGTGTGATTCCCCCTGCAGGTGAGAGTGGCCATACCCTGGACTGGGAGAGGAACAGGACTCTGGGCCTCGAGCTGCCAAGCTGGTGGAGGGGGGCTCTAGGCCATGACCCATATCCTCTAGCCCCCGACACTGACCTCCGTCCTCTCCCCTGAGCCCTGCTATGTCGCAAGGAGAGGCTCAAGCCCCGCCAGGCCGGGGGCTGCCCCCGGACATGCTGGCAGAACAGGTAGAGCTGTGGTGGTCCCAGCAGCCACGGCGCTCGGCGCTCTGCTTTGCAGTGGCCGTGGTCCTTGTGGCGGCCTGCGGGGCGGGGGGCGTTGCACTGCTGTCCTCCACCAGCAGCCGCTCGGGCGAGTGGCGACTGGCCACCGGCACTGTGCTCTGCCTGCTGGGCCTGCTGGTCCTGGTCAAGCAGCTGATGAGCTCCGCCGTGCAGGACATGAACTGCATTCGCCAGCCCCACCACGTGGCCCTGCTGCGGAGCGGCGGGGGGGCCGACACCCTTGTCGTGCTGCTCAGCGGCCTGGTGGTGCTGGCCACCGGCCTGACTCTGGCCGGGCTGGCCGCCACCCCTTCCCCAGCCCGGCCGCTGGCCGCCATGCTGTCCGTGGGCATCGGCCTGGCCGTCTCAGGTTCGCTTTTGCTGCTGGGCTTGCTGCTGTATCAAGTGGGCGTGAGCGGACACTGTCCCCCTCTCCGTGCCGCCGCCTCCTCCGCCCACGGTGACCACAGTGGCAATGGCAGCATCTTCAGCATCTCGGGACAGTTTTCTGCTGGCCAGCGTCACGAGACTACATCCAGCATTGCCAGCCTCATCTGACCAAGCCCGGGTTCCCCTTCCCACGGCCTGCCTCAGCATCCACAGAGCTGTGCCAGGGTGTGAGCACGAGTGAGTGTGTGTGCTTGCACATGCCTGTGAGTGTATACATGTCCCCAGGACTGTCCAGCCCTCTGTGGGACTGTGGGACATGCGTACCCACACATCCGTGCCACAGCAAGGTGGGACTGGGGACTGCGGGCTTGTAACCGTGGAACTGTCAGTCTACCTGTCTCTATCGGGGGGCCCTGAAGATTCTTGGCCCCTGTTCCCAACCCCCTCAAATCCAACCCTGCCTTGGAAGACCTAACAGAGATTTCCTGGGAGTGACTGTGCCTCCCCCAGAGACCGTACCGGTACCTCTCCACTGAGGAGAGTAGCCGGTGACAAAGTGCAAAGAACACGGGCTCCACAATGTGACAGCGCTGGACTGGAATCCCCCACCGGCCAGGGGCCTTGGGCAAGGGACTTCACCTCTCTGAGCCTCAGTTTCTGGAGAGTCACAGTCGTGGGTGTGGTGATCGATTGTGAGGACAACGTAACATCATGTCTGGAAGGACTGGCATGTGGCAGCTGTGCAATAAAACTGGTGGCTGCTGTCATCGTTACTGTCTGTACCTCACCGTCTCACCTAGAGGCCCTACCTTCCCCTCTGCTTTCCCCTCTGCAACAACTACCGCTTCTACAGCGAACACTGCGCCCGCCTCAAGCTGACAAAAGGTACCCTGGCATGTCCCCTACGAGGCCTGTGGTTTCTCCTCACAGGTATGAGGAAGCTGCAGTGGGAGAGGGTGAGGGAAGGGGGTGGGGACGAGCGTCACCTGAGTCCTTCACATTTGCTGCTCTGCTGGTTCACGGTGAAGTCGTCAGTACTGGGGTTTTGTCAGCCGGTTTCTCTGGAGGTTGCCCCCCCCCCCCCAACCTCTGGAACCAGATCGTCCTGGCCTGTGTAGTAGTTGTAGCTGCTGGCCTTCCTCTGGGCATCCCTGCCCCACCCCCACACACACTGGGCATGGGAGGATTGTTTGAAACCCCCCTGAGCTGTTAAGAGTCACTCCCAGCTTGGGGTCAGCCCCGGAACAGATCTCCCCTCTACCGTGCAGAGCCACCTGTGTGGCACCGATCACCTTCCACGAGAGAGCACCGGGACAGGAGTGACAGTTAGTTTCATCACTCCCTGCTTCTCGAGGTCAGATGCCATGCAGCCCGGCCAGGGCACCAGGGTGGGCTGGGAAACCTCAGGAGGCCCTAAGTGTAGAGACACAGGTGCTCCAACAGGAGGAAACTGCTTTCAGGAGCCAAGATCTAGGGGGCCTCCTGGAGAACATGCCAAGCAGGTGAATGAGGGAAGGGTGTTGCCAGCCAAGAAGGGAGCGTGGTGAGTGGGAAGAAGAGGGCATGTCCGGGAGGACAATGGAACCTCTCCTCATGAACTGAGCCGTCTCAGACCCCACATACTCAACATCGGATCCCCCTCCTCACTCTGAACCAGCTGCCCCTCACCCAGCACCCAGGTTAGAGAGCTCAGCGTGGTCCCAGATGGCACCCTTGCTGCCTCCTTGTTCTGTATCCAGTGAACATCACCCACAGACCCGTGTGTGGTGTTCCGCTCTCCACGCTCACTCCCAGCGCCCTGTCCATCTCTGCCTCATTGTGCAGCCTCCCCACTGGGCACCCTACTTTTGCTCTTTTTTTTAATGTTAGTTTATTTTTGAGAGAGAGTGTAAGCAGGGAGGGGGCAGAGACAGAGGGAGACAGAGGATCCAAAGTGGGTTCTGTGCTGACAGCAGAGAGCCCGATATGGGGCTCGAACTCACAAACCATGACATCATGCCCTGAGCTGAAGTCAGATGTTTAACAGACTGAGCCACCCAGATGCCCCACTTTTCTTCTTCAGTTCACCTCTCTCCAAGCTCAACACATACACCTGAGCCACAGTGACTGTTAAGGAGGTTTTGGGGGGCAGAGGGTCAGGTGTGGGAACGTGACCACCAGTTCACCCATGAGCTGGACCCAGGTGATGGGAGGCTCCTCACCCCTTCCCCTGTCCTTGCAATGTGTGTCCACTTATCTTTCTGGCTCCTAGAAGCTGCCCCAAGGATAGAGCCCTGAGATAATGGTACAGTGTTGAGACTATCTGAATGGTCCCGAACCCAGTTAAGGCCTCTATATAAACATTTAAGATCTGACAGGCAGGTGCAGAGGTCTACTCGTTCTGTGGCCACTCATAAGTTCCCTTGCCTGTTACACCCACCAGTCACCAATCTGGAGTGGCTTGTCTCTGTCTTTGGTCTCTGCCTGACCTCCATGTACCAGGGCCAGCTTCAGATTACACCTGGGAAGCTCCAAGTTGCAACCCAGCACTGTCCTAAAACAGAAATCCTTCCCTGTCCCCCCACCACACGCAGGCTACTGTGCAGGGTCTCAACACGATTCAGCCTCCCTCACACCTCCAAGCACCCCATGAGCCAGCCACATGGAACTGTTGTGACCTCCCCATATCCTCACTTCTCCCAGCCTTTGTGTGCTCTCTCCGCCTTGCCTTCACACGGTTAAGACCTAGTTCCCCAGGTAGCATCCCTGACGCTCTCCTCCTAAACTGACGAGCTGTCCGTTTTCCATGCTTGCCCTGCTCTTTCAATTCTTTCTCTCTGTGCCTGTCTCCTTAATCAGGTGGTTAGCTCCTCCTGGCAGGATTTGGGGCTTGCTCATCTGCGTACTCCTTGCCCCCAAGGTGGGCCTGACACATAGCAGGTGCTTTGCTGCATGGATGAAGGACTCAGTGTGGTTGGAAGGCAACGTGCATGCAAGGATTAGGAAAGACCCACCTAGAATGGGGATGGGTAGGGAACTTAGCCTACAGTCCGCTGTTGGCCCTGAATCTTTCTGCCCCACCCCCCAAATTCTCACCCTTCCACGGTTCCCAAGAGATATCTATCTAATTATCACCAACTACAGGGCTCCCGTAATGTGGGGTGAAATGCTAGTTCTTTTCAACTGAGACAGGGTTACTCTTTCATCATATTTGTTTTAAAAAACTAAAGGAAGGGACACCTGGCAGGCTCAGTTGGTGGAGCATGCAACTCTTGATCTCAAGGTTGTGAGTTTGAGCCCCATGCTGGGCATAGAGGTTACGTTAAAAAAAAAAAAAAGAAAGAAAACAAAACACAACCCAAACAAATAAAATCCTAAAACAAAACAAACACCTAAAGGAAAACAGAAACACAGACTCCTGGGGGGGAGGGGGCAGGTCACATCACGCAAATGTCTAGATCAGCAGCTATTGCAGGCAAGGCCTTTGTTGAGCACTCCTGGGAAGGATGCCAGATGAAGAATACGGCCCATGGCCCCAGAGTGCTGTTCCAAAGGGCAGTGGGAGTCAGCACCTACACACCCAGATATAACATGGGTCTGGCTGAGAGCGAGGTCCAGGCACGGGCAGGGCAGAAATGCTACTACTTCCGCAGTCTCTAAAGCGGACTTCCCACAACCTCCAACCTCCAGCTTGTTTGCTCCAAGTTTCTCACTAAATCCCATCTTGGTCCACATTGCCACCAGCCATCCACCGGCCCCTCTGCTCTCTCTCGCTCACTCTCTCTTTCTAAAGCTGTCCCCTCCTGTCTTCGTCTCCCTTCTGGTTAAAATCCCAACACCCGACATTTCACCCATTCCTTCATAGAGTCCTCAACTCCTCAGTCCCCCGCACTCCCGTCCCGCCCTGCCCTGGTCCTTTGGAGTTCACCCGTTTGCTCTTGCCACACCTACCACCTCACAGTGAGCGGGAACTAGAGAAATCTACATGGCCAAGCCACCTGGTGAATTCCTCATCACTCATCTCCACTGGTCTGCAGTTCTGCTCATCAGTTATGCTGCATTTCCCTGGTCAGCTCCTGCTTGCACGGTGGGCCCCCAAGTTCTCTCCACTCCCCGCACACCCCAGCATCACTCCCAGCAACACCTCTCCCCGCCACCCGCACTGCAGATGGCACGGCCTCCCCCGTCACGAGAAAATGAGGGTCATGTGGTGGAAAGCCTTCACCTTTCTCCCCCCCAAATCGCTCCTCCTTTACTCCTATCTGTGGAATGGCCTTGTCAGCACAGTTGAGGAATTTGGACTTTGTCCTCAGGACAATGAGAAACATGGAAAGCTGTTAATTAGGGAAGTACTCTGGCCAGAATAGGATTTGGGACCAGCTGGCTGCAGCATAGAGCCAGGAATTGGCCTTAGGAGAAAAAGAATCAGAAGAAATCTCCAACCAGCCCCAGAAGTGCCATTTCTGCTGGCCCCTGAGGGATGAGAGCAGCTGGCCAAGCTAGAGAGGTTGAGAAGAAAGAGCGCCAGAAAAAAGAAAGAGCAGAAGGAGAGTCCAACTCAGAGAACTTGGCTCCTGCAAGGAAACATAAAGGGTTTGTGTGGCTAGAACTGGAGTGTTCACTGGCCAGAGGCAAGGTGTGCAGCCAGGGAGGGGCCGCCGGCCAGTCCCCAGCTTCAGAGGCTATGAAGCAGGTGGCACCGTTTAAGGTCAAGAGAAAGCCAGTGAAGGATTTGAAGCAGAGGTAGCAGCGTGGTCAGAATTGTGTTTTTGGACAGTCATTCCCCCTGAAGCACAGAGAATTAACTGGAAGGGGGAAAAACAGAGGCAGAGGAATCAGTTGGCTGATGAATGCAGGTGCAAGATGATGGGGGCTAAAGGGGTGGCTGTTGGGACAGGTGAAACACCACAGATTCGATGGAAGTTCCGAGGGTGGGACCAACACGTCTTTGTGACTGAGGAGCTTTTTAAGATAGGAGAGATGTGACCGGTTGACTGATAGACAGGTTTAAGACACAAGGCAGAGTGGGGCGCCTGGGTGGCTCAGTCGGTTAAGCCTCCGACTTCGGCTCAGGTCAGAGCTCACGTTCGTGGGTTCGAGCCCTCTGTCGGGCTCTGTGCTAACAGCTAGCTCAGAGCCTGGAGCCTACTTCCAGTTCTGTGTCTCCTTCTCTCTCTTCTCCTCCCCCTCTCATGCTCTGTCTCTCTCTGTATCAAAAAAAAAAAAAAAAAAAAGACACAAGGCAGAGAAGAGGCTGTTCTTAAAGTCCCTGAATGGAGGGGCAGGGAGGGTGGGTCCAGGGCACAAAATGGTGGCATTGGGCTGACGTGCCACTTTGATAAGAGAGAAGAAAGAATGTGGACACAGGTAAGTTTGCGGGGAGGGAGGAAGTTGAGGGAGGTCCTGACCAACAACCACAGAGGCCATTTTAAAGAGCTGCTATGGAGAATGAGAGAGAGGAAGTGGAGGGTCTGGGCCTGGATAGAGGTCCCCACTGGGCAGCAGGGAAGGTAGAGAGAGGCCTTTGCCACATGTTCCTCCTGGGCTCAACAGTCACACTCCAGATTCTCAGCTGTGTCACCTGAACCCCTGATTACTGGAGAGCATGTTCCAGAAACTTCTGATCTGTTCCAATCTGGGTGGTCTTTACATCATATCCAGTCACATCTCACATGAGACCTCAGGCCTTCTGGGGACACTCAGGTTTCTGGAGGAGAGGAGCTTCCTCTGGACCTCGGGGGACCAACGCATGCCCCCTCACGATCAGTTTTCTGCACGCTGACACGCTGCTTTCTTGACTGTTCTCAGGACCTGTGAGGCTCCCTGGACAGAGCCATGGAAGTCAGCCCCAGCGATCCAGACAGCCCGGCCGAGGATGGAACATACCACTTCCACCCTCACGGCCTGCCCTCCCAAACCTGGAGCTTGTTCCCTGAAACTTCTTAGCTCCCATTCACTTGTGGGAGGAGGGTGCCAGCCCAGGGAGGGTGGTAGCAATTCCAGCCACCAAAGGTCCCCTCTCTGGGTCTGTTTCATCATGACTTTGGGGTGAGATCATGGTGTTGTTGTGGAGTGAAGCAGGCAACTTGCAGTTAACTTGCTTGAACCTCAACTTCTCAGTCTATAAAATGGGGGTGCCTGCCCAGCAGGGCTGTTGTAAGGAAGGGCTAGAGTAGCAGTGCTGTCATTGCTGATTTTGTTCTTGTTGTGATTATACCCTAATCAAGTGCTTTGCCTTCCCTACCAGATCTTCTGACCTGAGTCCTGGGAATCAGACACATTCAAACCCCCAGGCAGGAGTGAATGAAGAGGGAGGAGCAAGCTCGAAGACTGCCCTCTGCTGTAGGGAGCTAGCCCTGACGGTGCCCGTAGGGTTATGGCTAAGGCTTGCTGGGTTCTACTTTACATACTAACATTTAATCCTTCTAACAACCCTATGATGTAAGCCTATTGTCATCCCCATTTTACTGAGAAGAAATTGGAACACCGAGATGGTAAGAAACTTGCCCAAAGTCATACAGCAAGTCAATGAGAGCCAGGACTTGAATCCAAGTAGTCTGTGCTCTCAACTCACTTTGTGGCTCTGCTGTGCTTCTTAAACTTCATACCTGTCGCTTGTGTGAACCCGTCATTGGCTTCCATACAAGGAAAAAGGATGTGGCCTTGCTTCGGGGGCAGCTGGGAAGCTGAATTGTCCTCTGCAGTCAGTTCTGTCTGGGTCGAAGCTCCCAGGACAGAGAAGGTGCTGGCTGAGGGCGCAGGACAGGGTACAGAACTAGGGACAGAAGTAGGCTGGGGCCAGAGCCTGAAGTCCAAGGAGGGAGGACCAGAGAGAGGTCTGGCTGCATCCCAGGTCTCCCACGAAGGCTAGCATCCCTGGGCTTTGAACCCATAGGCCCAAGTCATGCTCCCTCTTTGTGCTTGGGCTCAAGCACTCAGAGCACAGTGGAAATGACTCCTCAGAGGAATCCAGTAAGGATTCCTAGGACAAGGTCCAAGGTCCTGCTCAGGGGGCCTGCTCAGCTAGGCATGACGCCCACAGCAGATTCCTAGAGAAAGCCCTCCCTGCTGACCCTGGCTGGGTGCTGGGCTCAGGGAAAGCAAGCCCTTGCCTTCCCTGGTTCCCTCAGAGGCTCTGACTTGGCTCCCAAAGAATATATGACAATGGGGACACCTGGGCTGCCTTCTGGCCCAGAACTGCAGGCAGGACAGCACCCCACCCCCGGCCCCAGGCTGGCATTGAGGGAGTGTACGGGCAGGGAACATGCCCAGCTTCAGCAGCTCCTCCCTTGTTCGGGGCATGTCCTCCTCCCCTTAGTTCTGCCACTCAAGGTCTTCCTCAAGGTCTTGGGCTGGCGCCGCCTGTGCTGCTGTCCCAGACCCAGCAACTTGCCAGACCTGCAAGAATCAGACTGTCTCTGAACCTAGGAACAACTATGGGAGAGGGGGCATGCGCACTAGGCTCCCCCGCAAAGTCCTCCTCTGCTCACAAGCCCTTAGATGTCAGTGTTTCCCTGTTGAGTCCTCAGTACCTCCTCAACTCCACCCAAACCCCTGATCTTCTCCACTCTTGGCTCCCGGTGACTCTACTGCCAACTAGACCCAAACACACACGCGCAGGCCTGAGTCCCAGAAATTGCACACCAGGCATTGAGTCCTTGTTCCTGCAAAACCTGCCCCTTCTCAGGGTGCCCAGCCTCCCACCCAGAAACGAGGGCCACCTTGTTGCCTCCTTCCTACTTCCCACAGCCAGCAAGCCCGCCAACCCTGCCTCCCTTGTGTCTCTTGAATCTCTCTGTTCCCTGCCACAGCTTAGCCAGGTCTTGTCACCTCTCTCTGGACCTCTCCCCTCCAACCCATTGTCACAGCATCCAGAATGACTTTTCTATCGTGATTACATCACTCCCCGGCCCAAAACATTCACAGATGAGCCTCAGATGCTCTCATGTTGAGGTGCAAGCGATCTTGGCATGATGTCCCTAGCTGATCTGGTCTACCCTTCAATCACATCACTGCAGAGGGCACCCCTTCACCCTCCACAGCAGCCCTCCTTGACCTCCTGCCTTTTTCTCAAGTTCCTCCCTGTATCAGTCCTGCCCTCACCCTCCTTCTCTGTTGATCCTTTCCTCAAAGGCCAGGATTGCATTCAGTGGACATGTGTGGGGTGGCCACCTGGTTCCTGATAACTTCCCCTTGTCTGGGGATGACCTAACCAACAGGTCGCCTCCCCAGATCACATTTGCACCGTAGGAGCCTGCTACTGGTTGCAGTGGGTTGGAGTTGGACTAGTGGTGGATACTTGACCCAAACTAAGCCAATAAGACTCTGTCTCCTGAGTACTTGAAACTTACCATCAAGAACTCAGGAGTCCCACGCATGGAGTGTCATTAATGCTTACAAGTGACACAGCACAAAAGGTACCATTCCTGTCCTCAGGCTGCTAGAGCCACCTGATTCCTACCCTCCAGAGTCAGCTATCCCTTCAATTCTCTTCCCATTACTTGCACCGAAAAGAAGCTTAACTTTGTCCCTTCTTAAAACTGCCTCCCTTGCTTGGATTATTTGGTTTTTTGGTGTTGAGTTGTAGAAGTTCCTTATATATTTTGGATACTAACCCTTTATCAGATATGTCATTTGCAAATCTCTTCTCCCACTCAGGTGTCTTTTAGTTTTTCAGAAGACACAAACAGGCATTCCTCCAAAGAAGACATACAGAGGGCCAAGAGACACATGAAAAGATGCTCAACACCACTCATCATCAGATAAATGCAAATCAAATGAGATAGCACTTCAACCTATCAGAATGGCTACAATTACAAACACAAGGGTACCTGGGTGGTTCAGTCTGACTTCAGCTCAGGTTATGATCTCACAGTTCTTGATTTCGAACCCCACACCGGGCTCGCTGCTGTCAGTGCAGAGCCCACTTCAGATACTCGGCCTCTCTCTCTCCCAAAATAAATTTTAAAAATTAAAATAAATAAATAAATAAATAAAATCAGGGCACCTGGGTGACTCAGTCAGTTATGCGTCCAACTTCATCTCAGGTCATGATCTTGCAGTTGATGGTTTGAGCCCTGTATCAAGCTCTGTACTGACAGCTCATAGCCTGAAGCCTGCTTCGGATTCTGTGTGTCTCTCTCTCTCTACCTCTCCCCTGCTCATGCTCTGTCTCTCTCTCAAATAATTAATACACATAAAATAAAATAAGATAAAATAAATAAATATAAAAAATGCAAGAAACAATAAGTGTTGGCAAGGATATGGAGAAAAAAGAACCCTTGTGCACTGTTGGGGGAAAGTCGATATGGTTCAGCCACTATGGAAGACATTATGGAGGTTCCTCAAAAAATTAAAAATAGAATTACCCTATGATTCAGTAATTCCACCTCTGGGTATTCACCCAAAGAATATGAAAGGAGAAATGCACCCCCATGTTTATTGCAGCATTATTTACAATAGCCAAATTATGGAAGTAGCCCAAGTGTCCATCAATAGATGAGTGGATAAGAAGATGGTATCAAACTTAACAGAGGACCATGGGGAGGGGAAGGGGGAAACGAGTTAGGGAGAGGGAGGGATGCAAATCATGAGAGACTCTTGAATACTGAAAACAAACTGAGGGCTGAAGGGGGAGGGGGAAAAGGGAAAGGGGTGATGGTCATGGAGAGGGGCACTTGTGGGGAGGAGCCATGGGTGTTACATGGAAACCAACTTGACAATAAACTATAAATAAAAAATAAAAAGAAGAAGGTGGTATAGATACACAATGAAATATTACTCAGCCATCAAAAAGAATGAAATTTTGCCATTTACAATGACATGGATGGAGCTAGAGAGTAGATAAGAGGGGAGCTGGGTAGGTAGTAGGTGAAATAGGGGATGGGGATTAAGGATCATGGGATTAAGGGAATGGGGATCAGCTATCTTGATGAGCACTGACTAATGTATGAAATGCTGAATCACACATACAAACAAAACAAAACAACCTCCCTTGCCCCAATCTCCCCAACAGCAAGGATGACCCTGCCCCTCCTCCTCTTCATCAATTCTTGACAAAGTCTTCCACATTCGCCTCACTCCCTCACCCTTCATCTACTCACTCCTCAGCCTGCAGTAATTAAACTTGACAAATGTTTACTTATCATCTGCCATGCACAAGAATGAGAAAACAGATTAAGGCGTGGCCTGTGGCTTCAGAGAGTTCACAGTCTAACAGTGGGGACAGGTACAGTAAGCGGTACATGCAAATTGCAATACAGATGAAATAAACAGTGACAAAAAAATAAAAACGAATTAATTAAAATAAACCATGGCAAGAGAATAGTAGAGAAACTCATGGGGTATTATGAGACAAAGAGGCTCACAAAAGGCATCCTAGAGGAGGGGACAT
Source organism: Suricata suricatta (assembly GCF_006229205.1). Lineage (NCBI taxonomy): Eukaryota > Metazoa > Chordata > Mammalia > Carnivora > Herpestidae > Suricata > Suricata suricatta. The sequence continues at coordinate 108,832,710 of NC_043707.1, read as the reverse complement.
CCGAGCAGTTCTTCCAGATATGAGTGACAAGGGACACTTTGATGCACAGGTTCCAATTCAGGAGAAATAAAAATCAGTGACTCTTTTTCACTTTTGTTTAAAATGAAAATAGATTTATTAACACCTGTGAAAAATGTAATATACTATAACCATTTAGATCACTCACTTTATTGATAGGGAAAATTTTCAGCAAGAAAGTTGGCACACTGGTTGGCACCTGCTAAAATGTTATCATCAGGCTCATTTGAAATGTTGGCAGGTAGGCGGGCTATAGGCAGTCTATGGACCAGGGATTTCCATCACAGTCATAGAGGATTTGCAAGAACAGAAAGACAGTATAGGCCGGGGAGAGAGTGAACAAAAAGTACATGGAGAAACATCATGTAGGAGAGAAGGAAAAACAAATAGTTTAGTAGAAGTGATGCTGGGAAAGGCAAGAAAGGGAACCAAGAGGCTGACAGAGGCCTCGTTTCCCTAGTCCAGCCCTTGGTAGTTGTCCTGAGATCAGCAGGGAGTCATTGAAGGTCACTGAGCCAGAGAAAGTTTGTCACTTTAGTAGCGGGTCAGGGAAGGGAGGATTGCTCTACCCCTGGTTAGCCCTTAAGCCCTAGATACCTCTGTCCCTGAGGGTATGGACCCTTTGTAGTATCCACTATCCTTAAGCTGTCACATATGGGTGGGGGGTATCCAAAGATCAGGGCTCAGAAGGAAAAGCGTTCCCTGCTACCCTCTGTCCCCAGCTCGCCAGCCCCAGGCTGAATGTAATTGTCCTCGATGAAGCCATCGTCATCTTCTTCAACCACCTCCGGGCAGACACCCTTCCCTGTCCCGGGCAGCGGGCGGTGCTGGTAGCTGGCACGGTATTTTCGGCAGAGGTGGCACTTAGCAGCAAGTGCAATGAGGAGAGAGAGGACCACAGCCCCCAGCACAACGCCCACCAGCACAGGCCATGCCCGAGCCCCAGTGCCCGGTCCAGGGGAGATGGCTGAGGCTGTGGGGAGCTCTGAGGGCCCCACAGTGGCTGCAGAGAAAGGGACAGCATCATGGATGGGGCCCCAGATGGGTTCCCTGGGGAAACCGAAAGGTGTGGGGACAGAGTCCTTCCCCCAACCCCCTCCTCAGCCTCCTTCCCATTCACTCACTTTGGTTTGCCTCACTCATGAAGGGGCCTGAAGACACCGGTGAGCCTCAGCTTCTGCCAGAAGAGCTTTAGCTCCAAGGAGACCCCCCAGATGTCAGGCAGCCCTGGAACACAGAGTCCTAGAACATATACACACATGTGGGTGTCACGGAGGCCATAGGTGCACATTCCAGGGCAGACTCCCAGCCATGTCAGGGGGCTGCACTCACTCGGGGCACTGGTCAATTCACCATAACCGACTGTACACAAAAGAGAAATAAGCTGACCACCTGGACATTGGCTATGTGTCAGGAAACACTGTAGGGTCCAGCTGTGAACACAGCTGAAAACAGTAAGGCAAGGCTGGAACTTCCTACACACGATGTATGATTCAGGCACCAGGCTATGTGCTCACAGAACACCGTAAGGTGGGTATAAACATTATCCTCTCTCTGTAGCTGAGGACTCTGAGGCCCAGAAGGGTGAACTAACTCAGCCAAAAGTCCCGGGACTTGAACCCAGGTCTCTGATACTGGGTCCCAGAGCCCAATCTGCTACACTGCCTGAGAGGCTGAGGATGGGAAGTTGGGGCAGAGGCAGTTCTGGCTCCCAGGGGCCAGACAACAGCAACTGCTGAGAGCTAATGAACCAAAGTAGAGACCACATGTGGAGGACAGTGTCAGTCCCTACCCAGGCAGGGGGCCCCTCTCCTACTCAGTAAGGAGCCCCTGCCACCCCACCTTGCTGCTCAGCTCTTCAGACACATCCCTTGTCCATTCACCTGTGTCTGTCCCCAGGGCGGGGTGGGGGTGGGGGCAGTATTCAGGGAGTAGCCAAATATAGATCATCTGGATGAGGAAATTATCTAGATACGAATCACTAGGGCTAGGGAGGAGAACCTGAATTAAGGGAGTATCTGGAGGAAGACCATGTAGGTTGTAGGTATGGGAACACTTGTAGGAGGAGCAGCTGAATCAGAGGAATGTCTGGAGGAACAACACCTGAATCTGAGGAGTATCTAGAGGAACAGCTAGGGCTGGAGACGACTGCAGGTGGAGCACCTGAATCAGAGGAGTACCTGGGGAGGAGTATTCACACTAGGAAAGCACCTAGGAGAGAAGCATCTGGTTGGGGGGGGGGGGGTACCTGCCATAAATTCTTTAATACTTATATCTTAGTGATGCCCTCCCTCCTCACCTCCCCCCTATTGCCAAACCCCATTAGCTCTTCCTGGAACTATGTATCTCTGGAATGACTCTGTCCCTCCTCTGGATCCCACTGCCACTGCCCTAGTCCAAGCCACCTTCATCTTGTACCTTGACTTTTAAATGACCTCCTAACCCATCGTTCCCCACCTCTAGTCCACTTCCCAGAGTGGTGGACCTAAAGCCCAAATCTGACCCCATCACTCTCCCACTTGAAAATCCTTCCAGAGCTCCTCAGGCTGTACATGGATTTTTTTTTGGCATGTTCTTCAAGGCTCCACAATCCATCACATGGCCCTCTGGCCAACCTTGTCTTCTCCACAGTTGCCTCCTCCACGCTCCACACACACACACCTCCCACCTCACCCACTCTCTTGTTTCCCAGCCACCCCCTCCTCAGTATTTTGAGTTCCCCATTCCTCAAGGACAAATCAAACCACCCCTGCCTGCGAGGTTGTCCCTTGACCCCCTGGATGACCCCTTCCCTGGCCTACCCAGTCAACTACACATCAGAATTGGCCAGTTACTAGATGGGCAGCTGCCTGGGGGCAAGAACCGGGCTGATTAAAGTGTGCCCTGGCCCTGGCAGACAGCTTGGTGCTCAGCCGCTCAATCTAAGTATGAGTATGGGAGAGCTGGAGAGTGAAGGAGGGTATTAGCAAGGAGAGCTAGGGGCGCCTGGGTAACTCAGCTCAACATCCAACTCTTGATTTTGGCCTGGGTCATAATCTCTTATCGGGCTCTGCACTGTCAGTGCAGAGCCTGCTTGGGATTCTCGCTCTCGCTCTCTTTCTCCTTCTCTCCCACCCACCACTACACTCCCCCACCCTCAAAATAAATAAATAAGCATTTTTTTTTTTAAAGAAAGGAGAGCTAAATCACTCATTCACTCACTGGATGCCCACTCTGGGCTTCACACTAGGCACTGGATCCCCAGAAAATATTTTGTTAAATGGAAATGAATTGTATTCAATTTGAGGTCTGTACGATTTTACCCCTCCTCCTTTCCTTCCGGCCCTGTCCCTGTGAATTCTTCCCAAGGACACCGCCCCCCCCCCCACCTCTTCTACTAACAAACACACACCCTCTGCTCTCACAGATATACACACCCCACCCTGATTTTGTGGTTCCTTTTCTGCTCCCAGGAGCCCTCGGGAATCTGTGGGATCCCCCTCCCAGGCCCCCCAATGTCTTCCCCTTTTGCTCCCCACCTGTAGAAACTGTGCACTGTCCTTGGATGAAGCTTCCGGCTGGGGCGGGCAGAACCCGAACAGGTGGGTGGGCCAAAGCCACCAGCTGACTCACCTGGCGACACGGCAGGCAGGCGGGGCCTAATCCGCAGGTGAGGGCGGAGGGCCGGGCCGCCGGCAACGCCTCCAATCCGGAGGGCTAATTACACTTCTTCCCAAACTTTTGCACTGAACCGTCTGGCGCACACCCCACCCCCACCCCCAGCGCCGGGTGCAGAAAGTGGAGGGAAGGGAGGGGTGTTGGTGCAGTCTGGGATCCAGAGGGAGGTCCTGCGGGCCCTAGAACCTCAGTAGGCAACTGCTCAGGCTGGCCGCCCTGACAAGCTAGTGAATTTCCCGAGACAGGTACAAAGTCCAGAGCTGGAGGAGAGAGCTTTGCAGGCCTGGGAAGACTGTGGGCCAGAAGTGGAGGGGAGGAGGTAGGAATTCTCCCCGGCAAAGCCAGGGACCAAGGACGCTCAAAGTTGCCTACAAAAATGTGTGTGAGCCTGTGTGTTGGAGGGGAGAGGATGGAAGGGAGGGGATAGAGGTCAATGTCGGGTGTTGTGTGCAAGAGTGTTTACCGGGATGGAGTTTTCCAGCCCTCATCTGGGATCTCAGAGGCCACAGGGAGCTCTGAGAGCTGGGCTCTGAACCTCTCTCTTTTGCCTTACCCCTCATCCCCAGACCTAGTGCCTCCTTGTCGTTTAAGACTGAGCTCAGTGGGACACCTGGGAGGCTCAATAGGTTAAGTGTTAGACCTCAGCTCAGGTCGTGAGCTCAGGTGTGTGAGTTCGAGCCCCACCCCTCCCCAACATCAGGCTGACAGCTCAGCGCCTGCTTCAGGTTGTGTCTCCTTCTCTCTCTGCCCCTCCCCAGCTCGTGCTCTGTCTCTCTCTCTCTCTCAAAAATAAATAAACATTTAAAAAATTATAAATAAATAAATAAAAAGACCCAGCTCAAGGGTCACCTTCCCTGAGCTCTTAGTTCTTTCCACACTAGCGCTGCCTCCTCTTCTTCGTGTCCTGAGCACACACACACCGCCACCACCACCACCCGCCCCCTCCCTCCTCCCCCTCCCCCTCCCCCATGCCACCTGCACCTTTCATGCTGAGCTCTTTCATAGTGGAGCCAGGTTTTGACATCTCTGGGTTCCCAGCACCTGACACAGGGCAGGTTCTCAGTAAATATTTAAAGAAGAAAGTGTTACGAGTTAAACCATGCAGGCACAAGAATTCACAGGGACCCACAGGGCACAGACAGGACAAGGGCTATAAGTCAGGGGTTTGCAAGTGGAGCATGGTAGAACTGAGGCTGGAAGGTGAAGGTCAGTTCCTGCAGGTTTTTGAATATCTTAGCACAGAGTTGAAGTCCTAATGCCCTTGGTCCCTTCTGAACTCTCTGGTCTTCTCTGTTACCTACCCAGCTCCAGCCGCACCAAACTGCTCTCTATTCCTAGGACCCACCGCATCCCCACCTCCCAGGCTTTTTGTAGGTCCTCTTCCGGGGACCCTAACCCTTCCCTCCAGCTCCTCCCCCCACGTGTCCATCTCACAGCTGGCTGATTATTCCTTCCAGGCCAATTCATCACTCAGGCCCCAGCTCAGGTGCAGACCAGCCCTCCTTGACATGCCCTCACCTGGGTCCTTCCATCCCTCCTCTGTGCCCCACAGCCCCTGGCCCTTCTCCCAGCTAGCCCTGACCGCACAGTACTGTGATTTTCTCTTCATTTGGCACATTCCCTGAGGAGCCAGTAATCATGGGGTAGGAACTGTGTCTGTCCTGTTGGTCTCCACATCCCCAACGTCTAAAAGGGCAACAATAAATGCTTCTGAAATGAATGAATGAGAGGAAAATGACTATTACCCTGGACGGGGCAGTGAGGAACCAAGGAAGGTTTGAGGTCTTGCTTTGATTTTGAATCCAGGAAATCATAGGATTCAAAAGATAATTATTGAACACCTATCAGTCCCCACCTGGGACCAACCGGTCCCAGTGATGGTTCTTTTTTAAATGGAGGTATTCATATAACATAACCCAAGTCACATGAAAAACATTCGCCATTTTAGTCACTTTCAGACCACTGTTCATTTAGTACATTTAGTACATTCATTTAGTACATTCAGAATGTTGGGCAACCAAATCTGAATGTACTAAAGATAAAGTGTGTTCTAAAACACTCTTATCACACCTGAAGGGTAGCCCATCAAGTAGTCACCCATGTCCTCCTCCCACCAGCCTGCAGCAGCCACTAGTCTGTCTTCTGTCTCTGTGGGGCTTGCCTATTCTGGATATTTCTACAAATCTCACTGTGCCAGGTTTTAAATACACTATTTCACTTAAACCTCATCACTGTATTATGAGATAGATGTTAATTATCCCTTTAATGGAAAATAAGGTCCTGAGAAGGTAATTTGCATGAAGTCCTACAGAAGAAGACAGCATCTGCACATCCACCAGTCAGTCAGTCATTCAATTAATATTTAGTGAACTCCCGTCACAGAGCCACAACCAGCCCATACATCACACATTGCAAAATAGTAGAAAGCAATTTGCTAATGCCTCCAGCAGAGAACAGGCTGGATGTCAGCACCTGCCCCTCAGCCAGGAGCTCTGATGCAGTGAACAACCTTTACAACCTTCCATGGCAGCCCTGGCAACCATGTGGTAGGCTCAGTGCTAACACTGGGGACAGAGTTCCCACCACCATACAGCTTTCATTCTGGTTGGGAAGACAGACAATACCCAAGTAAAGAAATAAATTAGTTCAGATAATGGAGAGTGCAATGAAATGTAAAATAGCTTAGGGGCGCCTGGGTGGCTCAGTCTGTTAAGCGTCCCAACTTTGGCTCAGGTCATGATCTCGTGGTTCGTGTGTTTGAACCCTGTGTCAGGCTCTGTGCTGACAACTCAGAGCCTGGAGCCTGCTTCAGTTTCTGTGTCTCCCCTCTCTATCTGCCCCTCCCCTACTCGCTTGCGCTCACTCTCTCTCTCTCTCTCCCTCTCTCTCTCTCTCTCTCTCTCAAAAATAAACATTAAAAAAAAAGTATAATAGCTCCATATGATAGGGAGTTGTAGAGGTGGCTGCTACTCCACACCAGATAGGAAAAGAGGACACTCACTGAAGAGGGAATGTTTGAGCTGAGATCTAAGAGTGAGATAACAATCGTGCCAATATCTGGGGGAAGAGCATTCCAGAAAGAGGGAGCAGCAGAACGAAGCCCAAGAGGTGGGAACATGGCTGGCTTTTTCAAGCAACAGAACGGAGGCCAGCTGGAGGGAGTGCATCAGTGGGGAGGGACAGAGGGAGCTGCACGAGGGGCCATGGGCCAGCTCACCGGGGACCCTATCCTTCCCTCCCGTGGTGAGAGGGGCTGACCTTCCTTCTCTTGTGTGAGGCATGGACCAGAGGAGGGCAGGGTAGCAGCAGGGAGCCCAGCTGGGAGGTCGTTGCTGTCATTCAGGGGAGAGGCCATGTGGCATCAGAGTAGTCAGCTAGGAGCAGGGAGGGGCGCTTGGGGGGCTCAGTCTGTTAAGCATCTGATTTCAGCTCAGGTCATGATCTCATGGTTCATGGGTTTGAGCCTTGCATCCAGCTCTGTGCTGACAGCTCAGAGCCTGGAGCCTCTTCAGATTCTGTCTCCTTCTCTCTCAGCCCCTTCGCTGCTCATTCTCTCCATGTCTGTCTGTCTGTCTGTCTGTCTGTCTGTCTCTCTCTCTCTCTCTCTCTCTCTCAAATAAACATTTAAAAAATTTTTAAATAAAGAAACGAGAAGTGCTCAGATTCTAGACATATTCTGAAGCTGACACAATTTTCTGACTGCATGTGAGGGTTGAGGAATGGGGAAAAAGCAATCAAGAATCACTGCAAAGTTTTGACCTGAACAACGAGTAGGAGGCTGGAGTTGCCATCTACTGAAATGAAGAGACTCTGGAAGAAGCAGGTTTGGGAGGACAGTGAGGACCTCGGTGGTGGACATGGTAGTGGTGAGACACCCATGAGACATCCAGGTCATGTCCCAGACAGGCTGTACCATCAACCAGCCTGACACGGCGGGAAGGTAAGGCCCGGACATACGTATTTCAGAACCAGCAGAATGTGGATGATTTTAAAGCCAATTGTCTAGTTGAAATCCCTGAAGGGAAGTGTGGAAAGAGAAGAGGGCTGAGGACTGAGCCTTGGAGCATGCAGGGAACAGAGGTCCAAGAGGGGAGCAGAGCAAGGAAGGGGGCTCGGAGCGGCCAGCATGGTAGGACGCAGACACAGAAGAGAGAGAGGGAGGGAGAGACAGAGAGAGGGAGGGAGAGACAGAGAGAGGGAGGGAGGGAGAGGGAGGGAGAGGGAGAGAGAGAGAGAGAGAGAGGGAGGGAGGGAGAGGGAAGAAGAGGGAGAGAGAGAGACAGGGAGGGAGGGAGAGAGAAGGAGAGGGAGAGAGAGAGAGAGAGGGAGGGGGGCAGAGGGAAGGAGAGGAAGAGGGGGGGTGTCTGGGAAACTGGAGTAGAAAGCATCTCAAGGGCAGGAGTTTGGCTAGCTACAGCAGATGCTGATGATAGGCTAGTTAATCTGTGGACTGGGAATTGACTTTGAAATAGGTCATGTGGCGGTCACTGGCCACCTTGACAAGAGCAGTTTCACAGTGTGGTGGGGACAAATGCCCAGCCAGACATGATGTGTGATGTAGGAGCGAGCAGAGGAAGAGAGGACAACTCCTTCAAGGAATCCTGCTATTAAAGGAGCAGACTCCGGAGAAAGGTGTGGGATCCAGGGAGGATTTTTTTTAAGGCTAGGAGCTTTTAGACCATATGTGTATGCTGACAGGAATAATCCAGGAAAGAGAGGAAACTGATGACACAGAGAGAAGGGACAATGGGAGTGAGAGTCCTTAAGGCATTAAGCGATGTGGGGTCAGGAGCACAGGTGGAGGGCTGGGGTGGGACGGGAGCAGGGAGAGTCTCTCTGACACAGTGGCTACACCGGTGAAATGATGGGAGCCTTAGGGAGTTTTCTTCTGACGGCTTCTGCTTTTCCAGAGAAACAGGAAGCAATGTCATCAGCTCAGAGGGAAGAGTGCGGGTGGGGGTGGGTGGGGGTGCTGGAACGGGGGTTTGAGAAGGTGAGAAGGTGTGAATGCGTCACCCTGGGGCTCAGGACAGAGAATTGGTCTGGCTGGGATTGGGGATTTGCCTGGCAATACTGATAAAGTCAGAGAGGGGCAAGGGAGCCAGCGGTGGGCAAGGGACTGGTTGCCATGACGGCCCGACCCGGTGAAGAGGGAAGTGAGGTCCAGGCGGCGCAGGAGGTGTGAGGAGCCCTGGAAAAGTGGTAGAATGGATGGATTTTAGGAGTAATTGCTGCTGCACCAGAGAGAGTACGTGGAAAAAGTAGGATGCAGCCAGCAGATGGTGGCATGTGGAAGTGGGGGCTACCCGGGGGATACGGTTCTTAATACAGATACGCCCCAGGATGTGAGCCACGCAGTGGTCCTCAGATGGGGGTCCACAGACTGATGGTGGTTTCACTATTCCCTGTAGCCTGTTAACTCAACCTGCTAGTCAAATGTCTATAATAACATGCTAATAGCGCTATTAGTAAATGGAAGAGGCAGGATTCGAACCCAGGTCTTCTGACTCAAAGTCCAGCACCTTTCCAGTTATACCCCAACTAGATCCCTCTGTTCCTGTGAGTAAAACTTACCATCACGGGGTTCTATTCCTCACGGGCATTTGTAGTGACAGACAGCAATCACTTCAAAGATTTGATGGTATCTCCCAAAGGAAACCGAGGGTGCTGCTAACAGAAGAACAGGGAATGGACACTGAGCAAGCAACTACTAAGGCGTCCTGCTCCCCACCAGAACCTACTCCCTGGTCCATCTGACCCAGCCCCTCCCTGGGGCAGACCCAGGGGTCTTTGTCTTAGGGTAGTTGGGCCCTTTTCAGAAGCTGATGAGAGGGGCGCCTGGGTGGCTCAGCTGGTTGAGCGTCTGACTTCGGCTCATGATCTCGTGGTTTGTGGGTTCGAGTCCCGAGTTAGGCTCAGAGCCTGGAGCCTGGAGCCTGCTTTGGATTCTGTGTCTCCCTCTCTCTCTGCCCCTCCCTTGCTCATGTTCTGTTCTCTCTGTCTCTCAAAAATGAATAAACATTAAGAAAAAAAAGAAGAAGCTGATGAAAGCAGGAAAATGCTCACAGTTACAGGTCTGCATGTAGTAGGTGTTCAATAAAAGCTTGTCAGAGGGCACCTGGGTGGCTCAATCTGTTACGTATCTGACTCTTGATCTCAGCTCACACCTTGATCTCAGGGTTTGAGCCCAGCCTTGAGAAGCCAACTTCAAAAAAGAAAAATAATTTTTAAAAACTTGTCAGATGGATAAACAGTCAGAATTCCTGGGGGCTCAGCTGGTCTTTCCAGGTTAAGAATCGGTGTTAACCCTTTGTCCTCTGTATGCAGGAATAAGAATCGGTGTTAACCCTATGTGCTATTGTGAACAGATGGCCCCTTTAAATAAACAGAAGACCCCTTCTGGACAGGTGGAGCAGGTGGAGTCAGCACCTGCTTAGGACCATCCTACATTCTTCATGTTCCATTCAACCTCCACCTTTCCTGAGGCTGACCTCCTGGACATGACCCAGCATTCCCAGCGTCCCTGAAGTAGTCCCAGTGGGGAGTGGGCCTAAAACTCGGTGAAACAAATCCTCTCACCAGGTCATCACCAAGAAGTCACACTTCACTGAGGTAAGCTCAAAGGCTATAGCCCAGCAGACTTTCCAGATCCAGACCTGAGACCTGGGAAACCCTGGCGATGGGACCTTCCAGTGTTGCCTCACTTCCTCAAGGCAGACAAGCCTGTCCAGGGCCACAGTAGTCCATGAAACCCTGAGGGAGAGCTTCACCAAGCTTCCTACGGCCCCAACCACACCACCCTGAGACTCCAGTATAACTACCTCAGATGGTTGCCTCATCAGTCCAACATCCAGGTTCTTGGGACAACTTCTTCCCAAGTGGCCAGCTCCATCTTGCCTCATTTGATATATAATTAAAGATCACATGTGCCTGGTGTATGAGAGAGCAGTCTGCAGCCCATCCCCCCACCCCTGCAGTGATCAATTATCCCCGGAGTAACTGGGTCCAGGAGGACAGAGCTCAGCAAGGGACATCCCCCCGCCAGGGATGACATGCCCAGGCAAGTGGTGAGAGGTGGCAGACCAGCTGTACAGAGTGGCCCGATCGTGCTGTCCCCTCTCAGCCCTGTGTCCCCAGACCCCGTGCAATGGGAACAATCATCTCCACAGTCTCACTTTCTCGTGGGGCTCTGGTAAGAAAGGCGGGAGGGAGGAAGGCTAGTGCCCACTGAGACACACCAGGAGTATTGGGGCGTCCCGGGCAGAAGTCCTCTGCTGGCAGGTGCCACTTAAGGCTGAAAGGAGGCGTGTCTCCCCGTGGGGACAGGGAGCCCTCGCCCCACGTTGTACTAGCATCCCTTACTCAGGACGGAGCTGGCAAAGCACCAGTGTGCCTTCAGGGAAAAAGTGTGTCAAAAAAAAGGGTAGGAATTGGGGCCCTGCCTTCAGACGTTTCATTGACACCCCTGTGTCACCACCAATGAATCATGTGAGCTAATTGTCTTGTGCCATCATTAACTCTTATCCTCAAACAATATTTGAAATGAGATCGAACAAGTGGGAAGTACCCCCATCACTCACCCAGGCTGCGGATCCCGTGGGATGAAGGCCGTGGCCTCTGGTGGCAGCTTTCTCTCATAAAATGTGCTTTGTATTCGAAGGAGGCTTGCTATTGTTTGAGGCAGAAGGACAACAGTCTTTTGTTGTGTGCTCTTGGTTCTAGGATTTCAGGGTGAGGAGGGTGAAACCAGGCCCTGGTGTATTTTAATGGCAGGACGCCCTGAAACGTCGGGCCCGCCCGTCTCTGCTGGACCCCCGCTTGGTCATAACCCAGCACAAAACTGAATTTATTTTTCCAGAGTAAAACCTCTAATGCTGTCAGAGTCCATAAAGGATTGGCTTTTCTTAAATCATTTTTAGGAGTTTGGGGGATGACACAGGCCCTGGGTAACAGCCTCCCAGTGAATGCTGCTAGAGACTTAAAAAAAATTTTTTTTCATGTTTATTTATTCTTGAGAAAGCAACAGAGCATGAGCAGGGGAGGGGCAGAGAGAGAGGGAGACACAGAAGCAGACTCCAAGCTCTGAGCTGTCAGCACAGAGCCCGACGCAGGGCTTCAACCTGCAAATGGTGAGATCATGACCTGAGCCAAAGTCAAGCTCTTAATGACTGAGCGCCCCAGGTGCCCCTGGTGCTGGAGACTTTAACCTGCTCACTCCCTAGTAGGACAGTTCAACATGTCTGGTACAGAGCTACGCTCTCTGGCTGCAGATCAGATCATGTGGGGTCAGAGCCGAGCTCCACCATTTGGCTAACTTTAAGTAGCATTCATTTCCTCTCGGGCAAAATGGGGATAATAATAATGAACCCTCCGCAAAGGCAGAGAGCCCATGAGAAGGCACCTGTAGATGTTTAATAATTGTTAGTCATGGTGATGGAAGTCTGTCGTTCTTCCACAGAAGGCTTCTGCTTGTGTTACTGGGCCGTTTTCATTCTGACCAAGGTCAATAAATGTCAAATAAACTTACTTATGTTTTAAGTAAGTCCTGGACTTTGAACTGCCTGAACCCTCTCGGGGGGCGTTGATTCCGGGCTTCTGGCCTCATAGGGTTTCTCGGGGCCAAATGGCCTTTGTCAAGCAGTTTGCATGAAAGGGACTTCATTCAAAGCCCTGTTGGATTAACTGGGGCTTCCTCTAAATAAGGGCTTGTTCTCAGAAGCTTTCTTTCTCCAACAAGGAGAAGAAATACAATGGATTCCAAGTAATCAACAGGCCTCATCACAGCTTGTCACAGACACCTGGCACTTCTTTTCAGCCCGGAGTGAAAAACACCCGCACTCACTGGCTAACTCCAGGAACACAGTCTCAGCCTGACGTTCCAGAAGCCCTTCCTGACAAACTTCCTCTCAAATACAGTTATTTCCTGGAAGAAGAGCAAAACCTGTTTTTGAATTGACCGCACGGCTTTAGTGCTGCTGAAGTTAAGTGAACTTACTATTGTTACCAACAACTGACCGAAAAAAAAATCTCAAAAGACTTACTTCCTTTTTTTTTTTCTTTGCTTATCAACATGGAGAATCATTTGTTTGTTGATTAAGTCCATTTCAGGCAAAGACAGGGACTTGGGAATTGGAGGAACACGTTGCTTATGTCAACCAAAAGAAAACTTCGTAAGTTGTGTAGGCAACATTTTACTTGGTTTTTCAAAAAGCAATTGTGACAAAGAGGAGAGATAAAGCACTTATGGAATATATAAAGAGAGCAGCATTTGGGGTTGCACATAACAAAGAAATATCTTAAATACTTTTCAAAATATTCTAGGAGCCAATACACAAGGGCAGGCTTCAGGAGAACATAGGAATGTAAAGGGGAGGGCATGGTAGAACTACCCATTTCCTTTAACCTCAGTGAGGAAAACAAAGCAGCATTCAACTTCACATACTGACTTCACACAGTTTGTGTTTAATGGCTTGACTTACATCCAAGAAGTAAAGATGGAACCCTAATGCTGTTCATTTTCAGAAATAAATTGCATGGACACCAGGTGATCTGCCCTTGTCTGGCAGGTTTCCTTGGGAAGAGTCTCTGTGACTTACAAGTAGGCCAATCGGACACTTACTACGATGGCCTCGATGTCAGTTTTGAGGGGCAACTTGGAAGGATTCATCTTCTTTGCCCTCGGTCAACCCACCCAGCCCTAAAATTCACCAATCGTGTTTTGTGTGCAATTTGCATAATCATCGCACCCAGATGGGTCTCTATTCCACCACTGTATCTGCAAGACTGTGGAACGTGTCTACATGGAAAATGAAGTTGATTCATGGGTGTTTTCAAAGGAGCCGGTCAGGTGTTTCCACAAATACTTACATGCAATCTAAAACCCTTAGGGCAGGTTAAGAAGCCACATAGGACACCATGGAAGGCCATGGAAAGGGCATAAATCAGCGTGTGGTCTGAGTGACCGGTTAAGGGAGGCTAGTGGACCTTGGAGAGTTGGGCTTCTCTATCTCCCTGGAAAATGAGGGTCACGTGGACAATGGTGGGCCCAATCCCTTGGGATGACCACAGGAAATGGGCCCTTAACTTTCCTAAAATAAAAGTCAAGAAAAGAATTCTTTGGTTGGTTTACAGCTGAGCACTCCCTCCAATGTGGTACTTAATATCACGACCAGACGTTCACGCTCCTGAGTTGTCTCATGTAGAGTAGAATGCTTTTCACCTTTTTTCGATTGAGGAAAAAAATATGAAGAGCTGGATTACTTTCATGTTACATGAATTTTATTTTGTTCTCAAATGAGTCGGAGATCAGAAAAGTAGAAAAGGTACCAATGATAGTTCTGGCTCCCAGCCCCCTGCTCTCAACTATCTCATTCTGCTCACCCCGAGTACTTCCTTTTATGAATTTCTGGGGTGTCCTTCCAGTTTCTTTATGCAAATACAAGCACTATGAATATGCATACTTATTTTCTCTTTTCATACGCGAAAGCCAACATACTGCACACACTGTTCCGTGTCTTATTTTTTTCACTAGTGTGTCTTGGAGAGCCTTATATAGACTTAAGAGTTTCTTCAACCATTTTTATAGCTGCGGAATATTCCATCATATGGCTTCCTCAAAATCTGTTTGCCCAGTCCCATGCTGACTGACACTTGGGTTTTTTCCCTTCTTCTGCCACTATATAGAGTGCTGTGAGATGCGCTCCCAAGAGAGTGAGTCAGAGAATCCGTGTATTTGGGGTTTTGACAGATACTCCCCAATTGCCCTCCGTGGGAGCTATACCAACGTGTATCATATGTGAGCCTCGTCACCTATTTCCCCACAGCCTCGTCAAGACTGTGTTTTTGCCAAACTGGCGGATGAAAATGGAACTTAGGAAGAGTTTTACTTTGCATTATACTTTTTATGAGTAAGGCTGAACACATTTTCATATTTTAAAGGCTCATTTGTATTTAATTTTCTAAAAACTTTTCATAATCATGAAATTGTGAGTTAACATACTTTTTTATAGTCTTTCCCCATTTATCTGTTGGGTTTTATGTGTTTTTATTGATTTCAAATCTGCAATATGAGTTACAAATATTTTTTATATTTGTCCCTTTTTTATTTTTTGCCTTTCAGGTTTTTCTTATTTACAGTAAATTTGATTAATCTTTTATTTGAAGATCTGGGGATTTTGAAACTTAGCTAGAAAGGTTGCCCAATCCAACATTAGAAGGAAATCCACTTACATTTTCTTCTAGTTCTTTTGTGGGCTTGATTTTTAACTTTTAAATCTTAGACTCATTTGGAGTTTATCTTGATATATGATGTATAGATCCAACTTCATTTTCTAACACACAGCTACCATCTGTTACAGCACTATTTATTAGAAAGGCCAACCTTTCCCACTGATTTGAAATACCACTTTTTAATTGATGCGAAGCTCCTGTGTATTTGGGTCCATTTCTGGATTTTCTCTTCTATGCATAGACGACTGGCTATGTATAGTGACTTCAGAGAGGACTGTGAAGAAAGGCAGGAAAAGAAGCGTAATGGTACAGTGTGAAAACCTGACAAATACCACCAAGGCTAGGTGCTCAGGGTCACTATCAACAGTGATAAACATGATATGACAGGATGAGAATAGCATTTTACCTCTATGGTCTTGTCCCCCCCCCCCAAACCTGTACCCCAGCCAAATCAGGATAAAAATATCAGACAAATTCCCATAGAGGGACATCCTGCTAAATACTTGACCAGTATTTAGTCAAGGTCATCAAAAACATGAAGCCAGAAAAACTGGCACACCAAGAGCCTAAAGAGACATGGCGACTAAACGTGATGTGCTATCGTGGATGCAATGCTGGAACAGAAAAAAGGCATAGGAAAAACTGAGGAAATCTAAATGAACCATGGACTTCGTTTAATAATAATGTATCAATATGGGCTCATTGCTTATGGTAAGTATATCATATGAATGTAAGATGTTAATAGTAGGGGAAACCAGGTGTGGCACATATGGGAACTCTGTACTATCTTCTTCATTTTTCTGTAAATCTAACATGATTTTAAGAAGTATAATCTATTAAAACAAACAAAAAAGCACTGCCTCCTTCAGCTCAAGAGAACAAGATTCACAGGAGCCTGTGGGCTGCGGGTATAGGCAGTGCCCACATTGCCCATCATTCTGAAGCTGAGGAAGCCCAGCTACGTGCCACCAGCCCCATCCCTGACTTCTTCTCAGGGTCAAGGGGAAAGATCAGGTAGTCTCTTGATTTAAACCTAAGATGAGGGAAAGGATATTTTCCCCAGGACCACCACCATCTAAAGTACAATCCAAGTGGGGCCTTGACCAGCCAGCCAGCCCTTGTCCCTAAGATGAAGCTCCCACCCAGCCTCCTACCCACTAACCAACATAATCTACTGCTCCCTATTTCCCCACCCCTGCTTCCTTTCCTTCCCTACCCCCCTCCCCAATCTCCATTCACAGAAGAGAATGGAAGATGAGAGATGGACCAATTTGGAGAAAAGTAGTCCCTGGCCCCAAATAAGCAAACACAGCAGGTGAATCATGGTCTGGAATCCTCTGAGCACCATGGGGTCAAATAGGACACTCATTGGTCTTACTTGGCCAAGGAGACCAACATAGCCGACTCAACCCCATCATTTTGGAGGAGGTCTATCCTTCCCATCATACCCCAAGAGAACTTTGAACTACTGTGTAGGAAGGACAGAATTCCATCTTGAGATAGTTTAAGACTCTTGATGTCTTACTGTCAAGACAGAGATGGTACATAATTAGGATGACCTGTGTTGGAAATGCCCAGTGCAGAGTCTTTATTGTCTGTTTTGTGTAGAGACAGTGTTCTGAACAGTGAGGGAAAAAAGAGTATATTCTTACAGATTACCCTTCTGTACCCCTGTTGGACTTCCTTATTTCTTGTGGCCCTCACTTCCTTGCCACTCACACAGCCACACCATAGACTCTGTCATACCCCAGAAAGGCTATAATCCTCAAAATCAGTTCTGACCTTGGCTCTGACCCCAGCCACCTATCCCCTAACCCTCTTTGTCTGTTACCCCACTAGGCTAGGATGTTACCAAGAGACAAGAGCAAAAAGCAAGAGTAAGCATTCGGGAATATTTCTACCAATCTGATGTTGCTGCCAGACATCCAAGTGCTTCTCCCCATGGGTGTGTGTAGACCACATCAGGTGTTAAAGAATCTGCATGGCAAGCAGCGAGGGCTGCCTATCAGGCATGCACAGTAGGACCACACATTGGTCCCTGTGATTTGAGAAGCTGCATAGTCTGCTCCTCCACCTCTCCTATCTTCAACCTTGAAGCAGGTACTTCTTGTTCCTCCTATAACTCATTTGTGGAGAACAAACTCTTCTCTGAGAGAAACACCTCAAAGTCCAGCCATCCACCCCTTCCCTTCTGGTTTCACTTCTTTCTCAATCCAACATGCATCCCAGAGAGAACCTCCATGAACACTCACACTATTCATTGCATTGCTCATTCTCTATCGGGGTAAATCCATTTATGATTCAGGCTGCTGATGAGTGCTGGATTCCTGTGAGAAGACCACCCTTCATGGGACAATGCAAACTGGGAATTCCCTCTAAGGAAGACCCAGCCCCTACCCATGTCTTTCCCTGTTATAATACAACATGATAAACACACATTTATTTATTTATTATGGTTTTGAGAGCCAATCATTTGCAGTGGTGTCAATTATTTGCAGCTATGATTTCTGCCCACAGGGAGCTCACTGTTCAATAGGAGATTGCCAGGCTTTACAAGTTGAAGTTCATGTATCAGAGATACAGGAGGCCATGAATGTGTATAGCTTCACTGAAGAAGTACACACAAGCTGTAGCCAGGCAGTAGCTGGGCACTGTGTGTGTGTGTGTGTGTGTGTGTGTGTGTGTGTGTGTGTGGAGAGAGGTGGTCAATGGGGGGAGGGGGAGGTTAACTATGTCCCTCTGGTCAAAATGGAAAAGTCAGCTTCTGTTATCATTTTTCTCATACTGAGTAATGATTAGCACATGCAAGAAAGAAAGTAGCACAATCAGGGGTATGCAGTCTTATGGCCAAATCGGATCCTGCGGTTCTGCAGTGGTTATTCTGGAACCTAGCCTCCCCACAAGAGAAACATCATTCCAAAGGAACCTCTGTATGGATCAGACATCACTACATGTGTCACTAAATCAAACATTGAGCCTCTAAGAGGAATCCCAGTAGAACATGGGCCTTGCCCAAAAAAGTAGGTTGGTTCCCATTCTTTGGACAAATGGCCTGAAGCTTCCAGTGTTCGGGTTTCTGCCATGAAAGGATTTCTGGTGCATTTTAGGCTACATATTTCAGAGCACGAGGTTGGTCCTTGTGGTTGACTGTGTCCTTAACATGTGGCACAGGGTCTGGCACATGGGAAGCTTGGTTTAGCATGGGAGGCTTGGAAGGCAAGTGGATGCAGGCATGGCTTCCTGTGAAGCTATGGGCCCGTCTGTATCTCGGTTTCATTAACCTGTTTCTACAGAAGGACTGTGCTGTCTACGATCTGAAAGATTGTGTCCCCCCCCCCAAAAAAAATTCATGTTGAAATCCTCATGCCCAATGGGGTATTAGGAGGTGGGGCTTTGGAGGTGATTGGGCCATGGTGGCAGAGCCCTCATGAATGGGATTAATACCTTTATTAAAAAGGTCTGTGAGGGGCACCTGGGTGGCTCAGTTGGTTAAGCATCTGTCATCTCGGGTCATGATCTCATGACTCGTGATCTCATGACTCGGGGTTCGTGAGTTTGAGCCCTACATCGGGCTCTGTGCTGAAGGCTTGGAGCTCGGAACTTGCTTTGCATTCTGTGTCTCCCTCTGTCTCTGCACCTCCCCTGCTCATGCTCTGTCTCTTTCTCTGTCTCTGTCTCTCTCTCAAAAATAAACATTAAAAAGGGGGGGTCTCCAAGAGCTCAGAGAGCTCCCTGTCCCCTTCTGTCCTGTGAGGGCCTGTGACCTGGAAGAGAGCCTTCACCTTGACAGTGCTGGCACCTGATCTCCAACTTCTATCCTCCCAAAAGGGAAGAAATAAATGTTGTTTATAAGTCATGCCATCTACGGTATTTTGTTACAGCAGCCCACAAGGACCAATGGAGACTACTTCAAATGCCGCAGCCCCAAATCCACATCAGCAATTTTCACCATCACTGGAAATAACTGACCCCATCAAGCACATGCAACCTATTTAGCTCCACAGCCCACCATAGAGCAGGAGGCTGCCTCACTGGGTCCTGAGAGCTCCAAAAACACAAGTCCATTTTCCAGTTGTTAGAGGCAAATGATAGCTAATTTCATTTCCCTTTCCTTTCTGGTCCAACCACGGTCTCTTACCAATAACACTCCAACTGTCCTAAAAACTTGGCATTTGGAAACTAAAATTGGCACATAGAGTTCAAAAAAATCTCAATGTAAAGGGCACTAAAATCTCCACCTCAGCTTTCCACTAGGAAGCCCGACTGCCCTGAACCTCCCAGCGACCAGACAATACTCTGGGATGTGCCCACACACCAACGGCTGGAATCTCCGCCTTTGGCAGGAAGGCAGCTTTCTCAACGGTGAATTATCAGCCTTGTGTGGAGCTGGTCATGCTGCTATTCCTGTGCTTTAAAAAATTACCGTTAGGGGCGCCTGGGTGGCTCAGTTGGTTAAGCCTCCAACTTCGGCTCAGATCAGATCTCACGTTCATGGGTTCGAGCCCGCGTCGGGCTCTGTGCTGACAGCTAGCTCAGAGCCTGGAGCTGCTTCCGGTTCTGTGTCTCCTTCTCTCTCTGCCCCTCCCCCTCTCATGCTCTGTCTCTCTCTGTATCAAAAATAAATAAAACATTAAAAAAAAGTTTAAAAAATTACCTTTAGTTTAGTTCTTTCATTATCCATTATCAACTTTGGGTTCAAGGCTCGACCTTTCAATGTGTAGAACTGCATATGTGCGTTAACATTGTTTTTAGCCTATGACTTCCCAGTGACTGAGACTTTAAGATTTGTATCGTGGCTTTAGGTATTCCTATTGCAACAGCAGATCCATGTACGATCCACTCAAAACGTGTCTGAGCAGTGATATTTCTTTTGTGACATGCAGTCTATAAACTGGTGCTATTTAAATGACTTGTAGCAGTGCTCCCTGGGGCACATGCACTAAATTCTCTGCAAGTGATTTCAAGACATGTAAAAATACACTTTTATACTTCCAGGGCATGGTTGCATAACACAAGTCTGTATACAAAGCATGCACCATTTTCTCGTATTTATCTACAGATCATCACAGCTCAGGCACAAGGAGGGCAGATGGGCCTGGCACCTTGGCAGGTGACACAGATGCAAACTTCTCCATTCAAACACTTGTGCTCCTGTCTCTGTCATTTTCCAGGAGAACAGTTGCTGCCAGAGCATCCTCCCACATTTGCCACATGATATTGGGCCCATCAGGTTTTCCGAGAACCAGGGGAGACTTTACATGAAAGTGAAACGTGCCAAAGTGCTCTGGCATTCCCTGGCAACTTTCTCATGCCAGATTCAAAGACCTTTGCACCAAGATGAGTTGAAGACTTGTCAGAGGCATCAACCACCTCACTTGCACCCCGAGACTCATCCAGAGAAAGCTCGTCCTTCCCAGCCTCACACCTGGGAATGCGGGGTCTGTGGGCCTAGGGGGTGGAGGGCCTTCCCTGATCCTTTTCCATGCTACACCAGCCGTCAAAGTCTTTCCTGGAACTTTTCAGGGGCTTTCAGAAGAGCCCCAGATCTGAATCAGCCCAACCAGCTTGCAGGGGTCCAGCTTCCCCAGGACAGGGAACTGGAGCCTGGTGAGTCCAGAGGAATATCCAGGAATAGAGTCTAGGAAGATGTCCCAGCCCCAGAGGGAGGGTTTGGACTCCCAAAGTCATTGAAGCTGGTGTCAGGCCTTACCCCACCCCAACCACTCCATTCCAGGCCAGAGGGGCCACAGACCTCACCATAAGTCCTGGCCATCTGACTGCTTCAAGACTCCTCCCTCGGCTCCCTGGAAGGACAGACACCCAGTGGGCATTCCATACCCGTGGGCCCCATGCTGTTCTGGAAACACCAGCTGGTGCAGTGGTGCCTGGCAGTGAGAGATGAAGAGGCACAGCAGAGGCCAAGAGCCATGGGCTTTGGAGGCCTTCCCAAGGGTCTGGGGCTGCTGCCGTGTTGTCAGCCCTCAAGAGCGAGTTTGCTCCTGGTGCCAAGGAAAGGCGTGCGTTCGCAGCAAAACTAATGACAATCAGGTGGACGACCCACTGGTACCTCCAGGAGCAGCTTAAGCTAAGGACTGGAAGTGCAGGAAGCTCACTCCTTGCACATTCCCCAGGTCTGCTTAATGTGTGCTCTTAGAAGTTCAAGTCCCAGCCTTGCCACAACCGCAGAGTGGCCTCAAACAATGCAGGCTTCACTCTTCCCATCTGTAAAGTGAGAAAACTATATGAAGGGAAGCAAAATATACCACCCTGAAATATATCTCCTTGGCATATTGATTATTGTAAGCTGGTTGTTTTTAAGAAACAGCAGGCACAGGTGAACTTCTGAAAACTGAGTAGAAGTTACCCTTTAGTAAGAGATTTACACTGATAAGGAAAATCTCCATTTCTAAGGGTGTCACCCTCGTATTGTACCAAGAAGGGAATGACTCAATCTCTAGAATCTCGTATCAACAGAGGGCGAAACCTTCTATCTGCACAACCACCTTTCCCGTACTCACTGTGCTTTTCCCATAACTGACTCCCCACCCTCAGCATCCTCTTCTTTCAGTAGCTGAAGAAGGTATTTAAAAAAAAATTTTTTTAACATTTGTTCACTTTTGAGAGACAGAGAGAAACAGAGTGTGAGTGTAGGAGGAGCATTGAGAGGAAGACGCGGAATCTGAAGCAGGCTCCAGGTTCCAAGCTGTCAGCATAGAGCCTGAAGCAGGGCTCGAACGCACAAACCGTGAGATCACGACCTGAGCTGAAATTGGAAGCTTAACCAACTGAGCCACCCAGGCATCCCCAAAGATGGTATTTGGCTTTGGCCATTTCCAGGAGTTACCCATTTTTCCTGTAAGAGTGTTAAAGTTTTTCTCTTCTTCCCTTTTGGTTCTTTAGCTGGTCTGCTCTAATAATTAAATTGACATAAGCCAGATTAACAGAAGGGAAACAAATTTACTTACATTTGTATGGGAGCCTTATAAAGAAATGATACCCAAAGAACAGCCAGCTAGCGAAAGTTTATATAACATCCTGAGCTAAGGCAAGATTGGGATGCAAGGGGGAGGTGGCCCATTTGCAGAAAGGCAGAAGAGATGTTTGAAAAACAAAGATTTCCCCATTAGGTGCACAGTGAAGGAAACCATTGACAACATGAAAAGGCACCCTACTGAATGGGAGAAGATATTTGCAAATAATGTATCCAATAAGTGGTTGATATCTAAAATACATAAAGAACTTCTACACTCAACATTTAAAAAACCAAATAATTTGAATTAAAAAAGGGGCAGAAGACCTGAATATTCTTCCAAATAAGATATACAGACAGCCAACAGACATATGAAAAGATGTTCAATGTCACAAATCATCAGAGAAATGCAAATCAAAACCACAATGAGATAGTATCTCATACCTATCAGAATGGCTAAAATCAAAAAGACAAGAAATAACAAGTGTTGGTGGGCATGTGGAGAAGAAAAGAATCCCCGGGCACAGTTGGTAGGAATGAACATTGGTGCAGCCACTATGGAAAATAGCATGGAGGTTCCTTCATTCTACCATATGATCCAGCATTTGGCCTACTGGGTATTTACCACCCCAAAAAGTGAAAACACTGATTCGAAAAGATACACCCCCATTTTTTCTGCAGCACTGTTTACAATAGCCAAGATATAGAAGCACCCTAAGTGTCCATCAACAGATAAATGGATAAGAAGGATGTACACACATATGTACATATATACATACACACACACACACACACACACACACACACACACACACATATATAAAAGCAATGGTATATCACCCAGCCATAAAAAAATTAGATCTTCAGGTCATGATCAATAGTTCATGGGATCCAGCCCAGTGTCAGGCTCTGAGCCAACAGTGTGGAGCGTGTTTGGGATTCTCTCTCTCCCTCCCTCTCTCCCCCTCCTCACGTGCTCTCTCTTCTTTCCTCCCCCTCTCAAAATAAACTTTAAAAAGATCCACATGAATGGATCCAGAGGGTATTATGCTAAATTAATTAAGTCAGACAGAAACAAATACTTTATGATTTCACTAATATGTGGAGTCTAAAAAACAAAACAAACAAGAAACAGACTCCAACTCATAGATCAAACTAGTTGTTTCCAGAGGGAATGGATAAAATAGATAAAGGGGATTAAGAGGTTAAAAACATCCAGTTGCAAAAATAAAAAGTCACAGAGAGTAACAGTACAGCATAGGGAATATAGTCAATAATAGTATAATGATGCTGTCTGGTGACAGTCTACATATATCATGGTGAGCACTGAGTGATACACAGAATTGTTGAATCATTATGTTGTACTGAAGCTAATACAACACCACACATGAATTACAACTCAAATGAAAAAAGGGTGGCCTGTGACGCAGTTAAGTTTCTTAGATAAAAAGGAATCTCTGTCGGGGCACCTGGGTGGATCAGTGGGTTGAGCATCCAACTCAGGCTCTGGTCATGATTTCATAGTCTGTGGGTTTGAGCCCTGCATCGGGCTCTGTGGTGACAGCTCAGAGCCTGGAGCCTGCTTTGGATTCTGTGTCTTCTCTTTGTCTGCCTCTCCCCTCTCTCTCATTCTGTCTCTCTTTTTCAAAAATAAACATTAAAAAAAAAAAAAGGATCTCTGCTAATAGCTGTCTTCCTGGGACAGGCACTCTTTCCAATATAAATTCAGGTAGTTGAAAGGGAGTTTTCTGAATCTGCTGGGTTTTAAATATTCTAAGCTCAAAAGAATTGTAATGCCAAAGAGGCACATTGCAGGAAGACTTGTTCTGAACTCCTTCACTCCTATGTATACAGGAGGTATACGTTATTAAACTTCTGTTTTTCTCCCGTTAATCTGTCTCACATCAATTTAATTATGAGAGCAGCCAAAGAACCTGGAAGGAAAAACTCGTCCACCCCTACATATGTAAGATAGAGTTGAAGTTCCTTTCTTGCCCTGAGTGGTAACTCTGGTGTTTCTTTGTCCGCCTGTTACATAAGTGAACTGCTCTCTAGGACTCCTAACTGTGTCCTGGGCACATACATGAGTAATTGCCTGGGTCGTATTGTGTGTATGTGCTGGGGGGAGGGGAGACCCCAGAACAATATCCTCCCCCCATCCCTCCTCAATAGCCGGAAGCCACTGGCTTCCTCCCTTTCCTGCCTCCTGCCTCCTGTCTGCTTACAAGACCGAGGACCAGAGGGAGAAGAGGAGATGGGAAAACAGTCCAACAGTCCCTAGGTCTGTCCTTAGCACAACTCTCCCCCACCTCAAGTGACCCCATTCCAGGGCCTTCCAGGCCACACCCATCTCCAGCCTTGGGGGGGCTGAACTGGGGGTGGGGGTGCAGAAGCAGGATTAAGTCCTTTCCACCCCTTCCCTGCCACCCCTCCCACACAAGCCACCTCATTTCCTCTTCCTCCCCAGCACCAACACACACGAATCAACATAGGCTGAGCAGCCAGACCCAGAATAGCTGACTAGAGGCCCCACTTGTCCTGGCCGGCCTGGTCAGCCTCCAGAGTATGGTCTGGCTGGGGCCCCTTTTGCTGCTCCCCATCCTCTTTCTGGCTTCTCATGTTGGTAAGTCTCCCCCAACCCACTCCATGCCCCCCCAGCTCCCAAAGCCCTGATTTTCCCCTAGGAAACCTTATCATCACTGTCCTCACCTTTATCCACACCTCAATCAGCTAGAAAGTGGGATCAAGGCCTCTAAAACCCAGGCAGGCACTAGAAAACACTGTAGCCTAAAATCGGGAGTAGAGCAGCTAGTGACGGAGTTAGATCTGGGGATCAGTAAAGAGGAGCAGGGCCTATGGGGCCCCTGAGCTTCTCAGTGGGTGTTCCTATGGTAGGTGCATTGGATTCATTCAGTTATTCATTCGACAAACATTTATCTAGCACCAACAATATTCCAGGAGCCGTGCTGTGGGTCATTGGTTGAAAGGCACACAGCTTCCAGATCTATATGATGCTGACCTCCTATGGCTGTCATGGGCTTTAAATGAGGTAATTTATGCCCAGCCCCCAAAGCCCAGTTAGGGAAGGGCTTCTGAAAAGTAGTAGCTGACTCCTTCACTTATGGCCAAAGAGGATTCGAATGCAAAGACTATCTTTGAGTGGTAGTTGGGGACATGAGGTGTAGGATAAAAACAGATACAAGTAGCTCCAAAGGAGCACTGAGAAGGAGTCAGCTACTCTGCCTGACGGCAGCAGAGGACAAGGGAGTCCACAAAGACTTCACTAAGAGCAAGGGTCTCCATTCCAGGCAGACAGAACAGTAGCTGCAAGTCCCGGCGATATGGAAGTGCATGGGAGAGAAGGTTCCTGGAGGGAACTCAGCCCTGGATCCCGAGAGCGATGGGGACCCATGGGAGGTTGCAGACCAGGCCTTAGATGGCCTTAGATGGTCTTAGATGGTCTTTAGAAGATGAGTTGGGAAAGGAGGGACCTAACTATTGGGATGATCCCGGTCAGTAAGGGTGAGGGCTAAACAAGGGTGGGCTGGGAGATGGGGTGAAGTCAAGAGGCTTTAAGGAAATGGAATCTGTGGCATTTTGTGGCTGATCGAGGGCATCGGGCATCAGGCAGCGTGTGGCGTTTACAGCCAGGCACCCTGCTCCACCAGTTACTAATCTCATGCCCTTGGGCAAGTGGCCTCTCTGAGCCTCCCTTTGCTGGCTATAAAAGTGGAGTTAATAACACCCACCACCCACAATAGTTGTGATAAAATGAGAGAACATAAAATGCCTGGCATATAATTGGCCTCCAGTAAGCATTATCACAAAAGTAAGGGCATGAGAGGACTCCAAAGTTTGTGTCTTGGGTGATTGCTGCCATCTGTTGCGTCTGGGAGCACAAGAGAGAAGCGGGATTGGGCAAGGCTGACAGAAATACAGCCCCAAGCGGATGGACTGGGCCAGGGTCGTTGACTCAGGTGATAGTTAAAGCCAGGGGAGTAGATGAGCTTGCTCCAGGAAGCCTGTGGAATCATTATATTAGCCTCCTCCACAAATGAAAAGACATCCATTTCACCTGGGGAGGTTGAATATACAGTGGAAAACAGGTGCTTCAGCATATGGTGGGCGGTCAGTAAATGCTAACTCCATTTACTCGTGGTAGGCTTTCGAAGAACATTAATTGATAAGCTAAGAGGCATTTAAACTAGCTAATTACCTGGCAGTTAAGAGGCAGGAGCAGAAAAGGAGGGACTCCCTTCCTTTCTGACCCACGACCACCCAGCTGCAGAAGTCCATCTCTCCCCCATACCCCACCTTAAAGCCCAGCACGACAAGCCTGTCTAGATTTCTGGAGTGGCAGGGAGGGCTTTCTCCAAGGCAATCCTGTTCTCCATGGCTCTCCGGCCTGCACTCTCTGGCGGAGGGCAGGGAGAGCCCCCCTCTGCGTGGCAGCTTGAGGCAGGTCCGGACTCTTGGGGGCTGCCAGGGAATTAAAAAATGAGGAAACGGAGACGGAGCATAGATCATTCTTTCCGAAGCTGGACTGCAAAGGGAAGCCATCTGGCAGGAGAAGGGGGGACACAAGGAGGCCCCAGAAGAAGCTTTGTTTTGATTTTAGGACGAAGAGACCTTGGGGTCGGGGGAAGGGAAGGAGGCAGTGTGCCGGCGGGAAAGAGGCAGGAAGGGAGGGGAGGGAAATGTTCCACGGAGCGCGGGGCGGGCCGGGGACCCTGTAGGACGAAGGACATGGCGTCCCTGCCGCAGGCGCCGCGGTGGACCTGACGCTGCTGGCCGACCTGCGCCTCGTCGAGCCCCGGCGCTTCTTCCTGACCTGCGTGTCCGGGGAGGCCGGGCCGGGCTCTGGTGCCGACGCCTGGGCCCCCCCCCTGCTGCTGGAGAAGGACGACCGCATCGTGCGCACGCCGCGACCCGCGCAGCCCCCGCACCTGGTGCGCAACGGCTCGCACCGCATCACGCTGCGCGGCTTCTCGCAGCCCTCCGACCTAGTGGGCGTCTTCTCATGCGTGGGCGGCGCGGGGCGCACGCGTGTCCTCTATGTGCACAACAGCCCCGGGGGTAAGTCAGGCCCCGTAGGGGCCGGGGCGGGGACGGAGGGGGGCTGCCGTGGACCTCTGACCCCTCCCTGCACCCCGCAGCGCACCTGCTCCCGGACAAGGTCACACACACAGTGAACAAAGGCGACACGGCCGTGCTTGCAGCACTTGTGCACAAGGAGAAGCAGACAGATGTGATTTGGAAGAGCAACGGTGAGAGGGGCGTCTGAACCGGTGGGGCAGGTCAGCCCACCTGCCTGAACACCTCCATGCCCTCCGCCTTCCCAGCTTTGGCCGCTTACACAGCCTTCAGTATGAAACACCTGACACGCTCTCCCACACCCGCCTCTGTCCTGGACCAGTTCAATGATAAGCACCCGCACCCATCTCTTCTGTAGCTCTGCGCTGTCCTCCTCCTGCACCCAGAGGACCAGCAGCCTCCTTCCCTGTTACTCCCAAATCAGCACTGTGTTAAATCTGAAGAGCACCTTTGGCTCTCCCCTGGGAGTTAGCAGATGCTGTCACAGCGCCCACCTGGCAGGGAGCCGCAATCCCCACGGGGAAGAAGAGACCTGGTAACTTGGCCCAGGCTTGCCCCCACCCTGGCCCTATCAGGCCCTCTGGCCCAACCCCATGGGAGGAAGCCGATATTCTGTGTGGCCCCAGAGACTCCTGCCTCAGCCCTCAGACCCACAGCCCTTTGGCTGCCTCTTGCCTCCCTGGGCTCCTGAGGGAAGAGGACTCTTAGGCCAAGGGGATTTCATCCTGAGCACCAGGCCCCCTGAACTGATGAGCGGTCTAGGAGAGTCAAGTAGACCTAGGCTCCCTACAGTCCAGTCCTGGACTAAGAGGCAAAGAGGGGGATGGGACAGGGATAGGGACTCTAGTATTTGGGTCTGCAGGTCCCGGAGGAAGAGGCTTCTGGAAGAAGTCTCCAGGTAGATAAGCTTTGAACTGTGCCCAGAAGGAGAAACAGGAATTAGCCACACAAAGGAGGAGGGAAAGACATTCCAGGAGGAAGATTGGCTAAGAGCAAAGGCAGGAAGTGCCAAGATACCCTAGTGCTTCTAGAAGAGAAACCAGCAGTTCCAGAACTCAGGAATGTTAGGAATCAGGCAGGGTGTGGAGAGGTATGAGGCCAAAGGGCTGAGCGGTGGCCAAACTGGTGAACATAATGTGCTAAGGGGCCAGTAACCGTAGAGGAGTCTGAGCATGGGGTACTGCAGAGGCTTCTGTTCGGGAAAATCCCACTGGCTGCTGAGTGAAGGATGGATGGGAAGGGAGGGCAGGAAGGAGGTAGAGAGATTGCCTGGAAGGCTGTGGGAGGCTGGGGCCGTGGTGGTGGCGGCCATGAGTGCCGTGGAAAGAACTGGACTGCTTTGGGAGATGAGGAGGAGCCAGACTGAGCAGGACCTGGTGACTTACTGCGTGCTGGTGGAGCGTGGAGCAGAGGAGGCATCCCAACTTTCTGGCGTGGGGACAGACCCTGGCTTGTGCCTTGGCCCAGTTCTGGCCACCTGAATGAGGCGCACACTGATGTGTCCTGTGCATCGGCTCTAACCTGGTGCTGAGGCCCCTCACCTATTTATGCCCCCAGGATCCTACTTCTATACCCTGGACTGGCATGAGGCCCAAGATGGGCGGTTCCTACTGCAGCTCCCAAACGTGCAGCCACCATCGAGTGGCATCTACAGTGCCACCTACCTGGAAGCCAGCCCCCTAGGCAGCGCCTTCTTCCGGCTCATCGTGAGGGGTTAGGAGCAGAGGGCAGAAGTGGTGGGTGGCATGGGAGGCTGGGAGCCCCGTGGGCACTTCCTGTGGGCCCCCAGAGCTGCCCTGGTCCTCAGCAGCAGTAGTGGGTAGGTGAGGGCCAGTTGCTGAGGGCACATTCCTCCAGGCTGTGGGGTAGGGCGCTGGGGACCGGACTGTACCAAGGAATGCCCAGGCTGCCTGCATGGAGGTGTCTGCCATGACCTGGATGGCGAGTGTGTGTGCCCCCCTGGATTCACTGGGACCCGCTGCGAGCAAGGTAAGGAGGACAGGGAGGTAGGACCTCGGCAGGAGAGGGTGCCTGCCTGGGGGAAGGTTCTTGAACGAAGAGCAAGGAGCTAGGTGGTGAGAATGCCCAGCAGATCGCGGAACCCTGAGGCCCAACAGTGGACCCTGTGGCCACATGCCCTGTTTCTAGCCTGCAGAGAGGGCCGTTTTGGGCAGAGCTGCCAGGAGCAGTGTCCAGGCACATCAGGCTGCCGGGGTCTCACCTTCTGCCTCCCAGACCCCTATGGCTGTTCCTGTGGATCTGGCTGGAGAGGAAACCGGTGCCAGGAAGGTATGGACTGACCTGCCCTCCCCAGTCCCTGATGCAGCCAGCCACGTACTAGACCTGGACCCTCCCCTTTGGCTCTTGTTTACATACCTGTGCCCCCTCCACCCAGCCTGGCATTACCCAGGCCCCAGCTGTGCCCTCATTGCCCCGGGCCTGTGTCTCTCTAACCGCAACCCCTCTGTTCCCAGCCTGTGCCCCTGGCCACTTTGGGGCCGACTGCCGCCTCCAGTGCCAGTGTCAGAATGGCGGTACCTGTGACCGCTTCAGCGGCTGCGTGTGCCCCTCCGGGTGGCATGGAATGCACTGTGAGAAATCAGGTATGATCCCTCAAAACAAGTCAGCCTTCACCAGACACACGTATCTCCCCGGCTCGTGTTCCTGGCCCCCGGGAGCTCATGGTCCAGGAAGAGTTCTCAGCGCCCAGCACACATCACACATACAGGGATGGGCTGCAGCCCAGAGTGGGTGGGAGCCCAGAGGAGGCCCCTGGCCAGGCTGAGAGTTTCAGGGGAGGACTTCTGGGAAGAGGTGAGATCTGAGATGGGGAATGAAGGATGAGGGCAAGATGGCTGGGGAAAGAGCACGGGCAATGGTCTGGGGACTGAGGACTCGGTCAGGTACCAGGACGGCAGAGTACAGAAGAGCTGGGGGGTGGTCAGAGGAGTCAAGCCGTGGCTACATTGAACGGCAGGCTACCATGACAGGGGCAGGAGAGAACTGTTGAAGAGGCAGGAGGGCAGTCAGCTTTGTGTTTGAGAGAGGACCCTGGCAGCTGGGTGGGGAGTGGAAGCAGGAGATTCCAGAGTGTCTGTAACAGAGCCCAGAAGGGAGTGAGGCCAGTGAGGGGTCTGCCTTGGCTGGGAGAGGATATCGGGCAGGGGGCACAGGAGGTAGACTGCGGCTGACCAGAAGAGCAGTTCCAGGGCCCTGCAGTCAGGCAGTCTTGAGCAACTAAGCAGATGGTGGCATCCTGAGATGCAGGCCACACACAGGACAAGGGGCAACCTGGTGGTCGGTGTCTGCCCTGTGGGGGCCCCAGCACACGTCCTCCCTCTCGCTAGATCGGATCCCCCAGATCCTGGATGTGGCCTCAGAGCTGGAGTTCAACTTGGAGACAACGCCCCGGATCAACTGTGCAGCCGCGGGGAACCCCTTCCCTGTGCGGGGCAGCATGGAGCTCCGAAAGCCCGATGGCACGGTCCTCCTGGTCAGCCTCCACCCCTGACCCCAGGCCCCCCCATCCCACCAGCCTCACGGTTGGTCCCTCAGACCCCTGACCCCTCAGGGCTTTCTCTGGGCGCTACAAACTGGCCCCCCCTAAAGGTCACATGGGGTCAGGCTAATTGTTGAAGAACTACCACTTGTCCTCTGTCCCCTCATCCATCCCCATATCTGCCACATGGGTGCATATTCTCTATGATCTGCCCCCTTTCCCTGTCTTTCTTAGTCCACCAAGGCCATTGTGGAGCCAGATAGGACCACAGCTGAATTCGAGGTGCCTCGCTTGGCCCTTGGGGACAGTGGGCTCTGGGAGTGCCGTGTGTCCACGTCTGGTGGCCAAGACAGCCGACGTTTCAGGGTTCATGTCAAAGGTCAGTGATGTCCTGGGGCTGCGGAGGATGGGCAGGCAGTGGGCAGAGTGGGCACTAGCTGCTGATGCTGCTAAGACTGGGCATTGTAGCAGGAAGAGAAAGGACATCTAAGGTCACAGCCCAGCACCGAGCAAAGAAGAGGGCTGTCATCAACCAGAGGCCTGGGCTGGGCAGTGTCCGGGCAGGAGCACAGCTCAGCACTATCTGGAAAGGACATCCCATGCCCTAGAAACGGGACACTCTCCAGTCTGGCCATGCTGGCCCTCTCCACCTCCTCACAGCCCTGCGCACAGCATCCCTTTAACTCTACCTGTGGTATGCTGCTTCCTGTTCTGAGTCACACGCCAGGTCTCTCAGTGCCAGGACAGGGGAGCACATGGGACGCCTAAGCTCAGAGGGTGACCTGCTGCCCAGAAGAGCTGCGTGGGGTTTCCCCAGTGAGTAGGGAGGGAGTGCCCCGGATGGCCCAGAGCAGAGCCCGTCCAGCCCAGCTCACGTGTCTCTTCACCTCCTTCAGCATCATAATCCCTGGCTCCTCTTTTCTTTCTTTCTTTCTTTTTTTTATAATGTTTATTTATTTTGAGAGAAGGGGAGGGGGGAGAGTACACAGAGGGGAGGGGTAGAGAGAGAGAGAGATACCAAGCAGGCTTTGTGCTGTCAGTGCAGAACCCGATGCAGGGCTCCAAGGGGCTCAATCTCTGAATCGTGGGATCATGACCTGAGCCGAAATCAAGAGTCAGACAGACGCTTAACTGAACTGAGTCACCCAGGCGTTTCAGCCATGACTCCTCTTGCCATCTGCTCCTGACAGCCCGCCTCCCTGACAGAAGCTCAGAACTTTCTCATCTTCCTCTTTCTCATCCTTCCCACTGGCTCACCACCACCCCTCCCACAACGTTGGAGCTGCCTCACCAGCAGGAAAGATCAGTGTGGCCGGGCTGTACCTTCAGCCTGTCTCTTCTCCCCAGGCTTCTGACCTAGGCAACTTGGGTCCAAATCCTCACCACAAATTCCTGGTTCCATTGCCCTAAACAAGCTGCTTAGCCCCTCATGGCTTATTTTTCTCTATATACAGTGAGGACATCAGCATTCACTGGTTAGGGTTGCTACGAATCGAGTTAGACGATGCATTTAAGCCTTTAACATGGTGTCTAACACAGGGTCTGTGCTGGATATGTGTTGGCGTTTATCGTCACAATTAAAGGGTCATCTCCTAAGTTTCAGCTGTTCTCTGGCAACTCCCAGACATGATCTGCAGGTTAGACCACTCTCCTGAGCTCCAGCCCTGTTTGGTGGGACCTCTAGAAGTGGGGGTCTGGTTCTGAAGTCAGTGTGGAAGTTACCTGGTGTATGACTCAGGGGCCTGCTTTATCTCCATCCCTCTCCTGCATGGCCCTACGCACGGGGCGGGAGAGGGGCTCCACAAATCCAAGCCCAACCTTCGTCTCACCTCCCCATGATGTGCTCTTTTCTGTCAGACACCACCATTCCTCCCCACCCACTGAGCTATCAACCCAGCCTCCTCTGCCCTTGCTGCCATCTGCCCTTTCACCTGCTTTTCCATCCTGCTTAGAAAAAGCAGTCTGGAAAATGTTTGGAGGAGGCGAGGGAATCAGTCATGGCATTGATGTACTGATCTGGTAAGAAAAGCTAAGGCCAGATCAGGGGCAATGGCCATGGAATGAGGAAGCCAGGCAGGAACACAAAAGCTGTTTGCAGTAGAATTGGCCAATTCCAGGTGGCCTGACCAAACAGACCTAGTTCAAACACTGGTTGTACCTCCTGCCAGCTGCATGTCCTTAGGCAAGGTAGATGTCTTCAGTTTCTTCACTCATAATACAGGGTGGGAGCCCTATCTGAAAAGTAGCTGTGAGAAGTAGAGATTGTACACAGGATAGAGTGGGTGCCTCATGGCTGGGTACCTTTCTTTTTTTCTAGTTAAGAGACTGACAAATGATAGAGGGAGGGGCAAAGTGTAGGTTGATACCGTGTTATCTCCCTGCCTTGGGTTTCAGCCCCCTCTGTCTCCCTGACACTGCGTGGACAGAGTACTCTTCCCCAAATCCATCTAGCCATGTCAGACCTCACTTAACATTTTTGGGGATACTCTCCTATCCTCATTGCCAGACCCATGTGCCCCAAGCTGCTCAGGGCAGAATGCTATCCTGCTTGGATGCTGGCCATTCCAGTCATCTGTTGAACTTGGCCTCTCACCAGCCCAGAGGGGCCCCACATCTGAACAAAGACCCAGAGATATCTTTGATGACCAGAGTAGAATCCTCTTATTTTTCTGAGGACTGGGCAGGCTGTCTGGGCCCTGCCTTATCTTGAGTCTCCTGGCAGTGCCCCCAGTGCCCCTGACTGCTCCTCGGCTCCTGGCCAAGCAGAGCCGCCAGCTTGTGGTCTCCCCACTGGTCTCCTTCTCCGGGGACGGACCCATCGCCTCTGTCCGCCTGCACTACCGGCCCCAGGACAGCACCATGGCCTGGTCCGCCATTGTGGGTGAGCAGGGAGACAGCTGGGGGTAGGGAGGGGGGCTGGGGGCAGGACAGGGGTGTTGAGTAATAATGAGAAAAGGTTGAATGAAAGGAGGGGGAGATGGCAGCTTCTGGAAAAGGTAGGGGGCTGAATGATGTGTCCTGTCCCCAGTGGACCCCAGTGAGAATGTGACCTTAATGAACCTGAGGCCGAAGACAGGATACAGTGTCCGTGTACAGCTGAGCCGGCCAGGGGAAGGAGGGGAGGGGGCCTGGGGGCCTCCCACCCTCATGACCACAGACTGTCCTGGTGAGAGGCCAAGAGTCATCCCTTCCTGTCCCCCCAGGAGTCACTGTTCCTATGCACTCAGTCGTTGCCATGTCTTGTCCACCCCCAGGGACCCCTGCCTTTCCCACTGGAGGTTGACCCACCCTGTCCCCTGGGGAGCACTATCCTGTCCAGCCCCAAGGACCCACTGGACTGTTCTGACCCCTGACCTCCGGTCCCAGAGCCCTTGCTGCAGCCATGGCTGGAGGGCTGGCACGTGGAGGGCCCTGACCGGTTGCGAGTGAGCTGGTCCCTACCCTCGGTGCCTGGGCCACTGGTGGGCGATGGTTTCCTGCTGCGCCTGTGGGATGGGGCACGGGGACAGGAGCGGCGGGAGAACGTCTCGTCCCCCCAGGCCCGCACTGCCCTCCTGACCGGACTCACGCCTGGCACCCACTACCAGCTGGATGTGCGGCTCTACCACTGCACCCTCCTGGGCCCTGCCTCGCCCCCTGCCCGTGTGCTTCTGCCCCCCAGTGGTATGCTCAGGAAGGGGGTTATGGGCTCGGGATGAGGGAAGGATATGGCATACAGGAAACACGAGATCCCAGAGGACACGGGAGGTTACAGGAGAGTGGATGGACATAGAACACAAGACGCATGGAAAACGTGGGCACAGGGAGGAAGCAGGGTGTCAGACATGAACACAGGGAGGATGTGGGGTGGGCAGGTATTGGAGGCCAGTGGGGAGATAGGTCACCAGGAGCATATGGGATGGGGAGAGATGGGGTGGCCATGGTTCACGGGGGGAACAAGGGTCATGGGGAGGATGTAGCAGGAGGACTTGGCGATTGGGGGAGCACAAGGCACATGGGGAAGACCTAGCACACTGGGAGGATCTAGGACACCAGGAGGACCTGGCACATAAGGAGGAAAAGGGGCAGCAGAAGCTTGGGGGCAAAGGGAGGGAGCCACAGGGAAAGGATGGCAGGGTGGCTCCCATTCTGGGGTCCACTGAGCAGGGCACACAGCTAGAACAGATCTGACCCCAGAATACATACCCTGCTCCTGCCTGAGCCCTGCCTTCCTCCCCTACAACCTCCCCAGGGCCCCCAGCCCCCCGACACCTCCATGCCCAGGCCCTCTCAGACTCTGAGATCCAGCTGACGTGGCAGCGGCCAGAGGCTTCTGCTGGGCCTATATCCAAGTACATCGTGGAGGTGCAGGTGGCTGGGGGCTCAGGAGACCCCCTATGGATGGATGTGGACAGGCCTGAGGAGACAAGCACCGTTGTCCGTGGCCTCAATGCGAGTACACGCTACCTCTTCCGGGTGCGGGCCAGTATCCAGGGTCCCGGAGACTGGAGCAGCATGGTAGAGGAGTCCACCCTGGGTAATGGTAAGAGCTCGTGGCTTGGGAGCTAGGACATCCAAGGCCCTTCTCAACAAGTGACAAGAGTCCTAGTACTGGGGACCCTGACCCTTCCCTTCTTAGGACCCATTGTCCTAGTGCTGGGAAAATCCTGTCACTCCAGTGGACCGTTGGCCCTCGGCCTGACACCCCTGGCCCCTCTGGTACTGGGATCTCTGACCTCTCCCTCCCTGACCCAGGCTTCTCCATGATCTGTTCCTCTTCCGGTATGCAGGGCTGCAGAGTGAGGGCCCGGTCCAGGAGGTCCAAGCAGCTGAGGAGGGCCTGGATCAGCAGCTGATACTGGCCATAATGGGGTCTGTGTCTGCCACCTGCCTTACCATCCTGGCTGCCCTCCTGACTCTGGTGTGCATCCGCAGAAGCTGCCTGCACCGCAGACGCACCTTCACCTACCAGTCAGGATCGGTCAGTCCCCTGTCCCCACCGATGCGCGCACACCCTGTCTACGTTTGTCTGCACGCACACAGTACCCATCCATACGCCTGAGTGTGTGTGTGTGTGTGTGTGTGTGTGTGTGTGCGTGTGCATGTGTATGTGTTGCAGCCATGAGAGTGCACTCAGTTATGCTCAAAGGCACACAACATAATTGTCTTTATTTTCCTAGAACTGAACTCCATTCGTAAGTCGATTTATGTTAGTGGTGAATATTCTCGGTTCAGAATAACTCTGTTCTGTCCATGTTTCACCATGGTTAATTCAGGATTCTCCTGCTTCTCACTGGAGGTGCTGGAAGCCTAGGTAGTGGTGATGACACAGGGTGGGGTGGGTGGTGGGGGGCACACCCGGGCTTCAGGGGGACCTTGGCCCTGGCAGACCCTCCTGGACCTGGGAGCCAGCCTCCATCTGCACACATTCGTGGCTGACGCCCTCAGCCCTTCTGTGGCCTCCTACCAACAGGCCACTTGTACTCTGAGTTTCTGGTCCCAGCCTCCATCTCTGCAAGTGCCAGGGCCTGCTCCAGGAGGCTTCAGAGCCCTGAGGTGCTCCCTGTACCCTGCGGGCATGTGCTGTGGCCCTCATACCCTTTGTCACAACCCCTATTACAGCTGTTCCTACTACTCCATAGTTGTGCCAGCTCAGGGCTCACCGGTCACTGCAGGTGAGAAGCAGTGGCGCCTCCTCTCTCTTCTTAGGGCCTTGCTGTAAACCTGTCTGAGCTGTTGGCGGTCTGCACGCCTCCAGCCTGCAGGCCACTTGGTGGTGGGGAGTGCGGGCAGTGCTGGCTTCTCTTTAGGGACCTGACATCACCTCCTGTTGTCACCACCTCTCGTCACCACCTCCCATCCCTCTCTCCCACCTACCTGGTCTGCCCCCTAGGAATCTTCCCCACTGGTGTCCTCGATGACCCAAACTCTCCCCTTGGTCCTCCAAGCCTGGGCTCTTGATAGTTACAGCCAAGCTTTGGCATTCCAAAAACACAAAAACAAAATAACAACAAAAAAGACCCTCTTCTCTCTCAAGGGTTGATCCTTGTGATAGAAAGCCTAGTGCCCAAGGCTATTGTCTCTGCCTTGCCTTTAAAAACTCCCTTCAGAGATTCAATTGGCTTCTTTGTTCCAGGCTGCTCCCTCTGAGGTCACTGCACACAGAAAGCCAGCCACTGCGGAGGTGGGGGAAGGGTAACAAATACAAATGTGGAGGGAAGAAGATTGGAAAGCAGGCTTTTAACTATATATATGTATAATCCTGGTATCTGTGAAGATCTACCTGTCATGTGTGCCTGCATGAGGGTGGGTGTGCGTGCCACGTAGGAGCACCTGTGTGTGCATCCCCTGTGGGCACCCCCATGTGTGTATGTGTGTGTCCCTATGCTGTGCTTCTCCATGGGATGGGTACGTGTGCATGCACACACCTGCATAAGGTGCTGCTGCTGGGCCACATGTGTGCCCTTGGCAGTTCATGCTTCATGTGAATCCACATGCCCCGTGTCCTTAGCCCTTGCCCGCAGATCCGAGCTTCAGCTCACTCAGGGAGCCCCAGGTCTGTGTTAACCCCCTTACAGTTCTCATCTCAGCAGTGCTCTGGTCCCATTCAGCTGCTTCCTTTTCCTGCCATCTGCCCTGCCCAGGTGGCCCAGCTCCTACACAGTTGGGGGAAGTGGATGTTCCTCTTTGTGGTGGTCTTTCTATCTTCAGCTCCTATAAACGGATGCCAAGTGGGTCTGCTTCTGGCCCTGTGGAGAAAACCCCCACAGTGACGCTCAGCAGCTTGGGACTTAGCATGTAGTTGGTGCTCAATAAATGTATCCTATCCACTGCCCAAGGCTGGAATTGTTTCCAGAGCATCCCTGATGACCAAAAAGCCAGGCTGTGAGATCAACACAATGATGGGAAGCTCACCACTTCCTATTTTTTTCCTTAAAAATTTTTTTAATGTTTATTTATTTTTGAGAGAGAAACAGAGGGTGAGCGGGCAGAGAGAGAGGGAGACACAGAATCCAAAGCAGGCTCCAGGCTCTGAGCTGTCAGCACAGAGCCTGATGTGGGGCTCGAACTCACAAATCGCAAGATCATGACCTGAGCTGAAACCAGATGCCTAACTGGCTGAGTCACCCAGGCACCCAGTTCTTTCCTATTTTAAATGTTAGAGATGTAGGGGCACCTGGGTGGCTCAGTCAGTTAAGCATCCAACTCTGGATTTCAGTTCAGGTCATGATCCCATGGCTCATGAGTTCAAGCCCCACATCAGGCCTGGCATCAGGCTCCATGCTGACAGTGTGGAACCTATTTGGGATTCTCTCTCTGTCCATTTCTTTCTGCCCCTCCCCTATTCTCTCTCTCAAAGTAAATAAATAAACTTAAAAAATTTAGAGCTATCCTCTTTCCATTGACTCATCTCTTCATGGCTTCTAGCAACCCTAACCCCCGCCCCCAGTTCTTCCAGAGCCCCACATACCTGCCCCCCAGGCTGTGGCCTCTGCATCTCTCTTCTTGGACATTTGTCCACCTAGCAGCTCCACTGATGGCTTGGTCTCCTATGATTCTGTCTCAGTATGTGTCCTCTGCATGTCTGTTCCTGGCTGACCACAAGTATGCCATCTGTGTGGGTCTTTGGCCATTTGTCTAGCTATTCTTTGATGACGGTCTGTACCTTTTGCCGGCCCGTGTCTCCCACATGGACTATCCGCCCACTTATCCCATCCTGTGAAGGGTGAAGAAACCATTCTACAGTTCAGCTCAGGCACCCTGACACTAACCCGGCGGCCAAAACCACAGCCCGAGCCCCTGAGTTATCCCGTGCTGGAGTGGGAAGATATCACCTTTGAGGACCTCATCGGGGAGGGGAACTTTGGCCAGGTCATCCGGGCCATGATCAAGAAGGACGGGCTCAAGATGAATGCAGCCATCAAGATGCTGAAAGGTTCCCTGGAAGTGACCCCTGACCCCAGGCTTGCCCCTCTCCTTTTCCCCACAGATCCCAGGCCCTACCTGGCCCCCTTCCACAACTGACCCCAGCCCTCACCAGCTATGCCTTTTCTCCAGAATTATTTCTGGCAAAAGTGATATTGGCTTCTTTATGCAGAGTATGCCTCTGAAAATGACCATCGAGACTTTGCGGGCGAACTGGAAGTTCTGTGCAAATTGGGACATCACCCCAATATCATCAACCTCTTGGGGGCTTGTGAAAACCGAGGTGAGCCTCCCAGCTCATCACCCGCCCCTTCTTCAAAAGCCCCATCAACAGCCATCACCTGTCTCCATGTCACTAGCTTGCCGGAGCTTCAGGCTCCCTGTCTGCCCTGTTGGGTGCACCTGCTGCCAGCGGGCTGCCTGCATAGAAACCGCCACCCTCTACCTGTCTCCTTCCCTCACAGGTTACTTGTATATCGCTATTGAATACGCCCCCTATGGGAACCTGCTAGACTTTTTGCGGAAGAGCCGAGTCCTGGAGACGGACCCAGCCTTTGCCCGGGAACATGGAACGGCCTCCACCCTCAGTTCCCGGCAGCTGCTGCGTTTTGCCAGTGACGCCGCTAACGGCATGCAGTACCTGAGTGAGAAGCAGGTGTGTGTGAGTGTGGGGAGGGAGGTGTGACAGAGGGGAGGCCACTGGGTCCACCGCAGGAGGTCCAGTCAGCAGGTTCATTGGATGTGGGGTCGAATAGCACAGAGAAGGACATGACCCTGTGCTGCTGGCCTGGGTGAGTGCGTGAGAGCACAAGGGGAGAAGCAGGTCGGGAACAGGTGTTGCGTTGGAAGAATCTGTGGAACATCTTGGTGGAGATGTTGAGTTGGCAGTTACAGATGCCAGCCTAGAACCAGAACAAAGACCTAGGCCAGAGACAACAATCTAGAAGCTGTCATCCCACAGATGGTGGATGAGTCTCATGGGGAGGGAGTGGGCAAGACCTACCAGCACAGGGTAGAGGTTGAGCAGGGAATGGAGGGAGACCTGAGCCCAAGTGTGAGGACACCCTGATGAATGGAAGGAAGGAGGGGACAGTAGCAGGAGACCAGCATGATGCTAAGGAAAGACATTTTAAATAGTGACATTTTGAGCATCTTTGAAGCAGAGGAGTAGGAGCCAGTGCAGAGGTAGGGTTTGATGGAGAGAGGTCTCTGATGAAGTTGGAGGACCTTGTGGGGAAGACTTGGGACTCAAGGGAAAGGTCACTTTGGGCAAGAGGAGAGCCTTCCCCACTTTCTTCAATGAGGGGAGAGGAAAGGGGGAAAAAGGGAGCAGGTGAAGAGAAGGAGATGCAGTGTGGTCACCAGGGACAAGCCCACCCAAGCCCACCCTTGTCCCAGGAAGAGGGATGCAGCCTGAGCTTGGCCATGGGCAGCTCACAGGAAGGAAGGGACAACCAGCAGTGTGACTTTTCTAAGGCAGGAGTCCTGTCCTGGATAAGGCCTGGTTATCTGGGAAGAAGGGTGAGGGGCTGTTACAGGGATGGAGGTGCTCACAGAGACCGGCTGTAGGCCAGACCCGTCACTGGTTGAGGAGTCCTGGACCTGCGCATCCCCAGTGTTCCTGACTTCTGACCATGCCTGCAGTTCATCCACAGGGACCTGGCTGCCCGAAATGTGCTGGTTGGGGAGAACCTGGCCTCCAAGATTGCTGACTTTGGCCTTTCTCGGGGGGAGGAGGTTTATGTGAAGAAGACAATGGTAAGTCTTAGTTCCCCCACCTCAGGTTCCATGCCTACCCCCCAGAACCCCACACACAGGTCCTTCCTCCTCACCCAACCCCTCAAACCCACTCTGTCCCAGGGGCGTCTCCCTGTGCGCTGGATGGCCATTGAGTCTCTGAACTACAGCGTCTATACCACCAAGAGTGATGTGTGAGTATGGGGCTCAGAAGCAGCAGGAGGGATGGGTCCCCCAGGGATGCACACAGACATAACCTAGACACATCTCAGGTAGTACAAGGCACAATTTGGACATTACAGGATATATTCCAGGCATGACACAGGCGTGACACAAGTGTGACTTGGGTATACATTGGCAATGCCCAGCATCTTAGTGGGAAGGTGGGGGCTAGCTGGGAAGGAGGTGTTGTCTTGGAAGGTGTTTCGGTGACAGGATTAGGGTAGGGAAGTTTATGGCTGTGTTCAAAAAAGAGACTGGGAGATACCTTGGAGAGGTTTGGGAATATTGGTGGATAATGCCTGGGTGGATGGAAAGACCACTCCAGGAATGTTCTCGCCTTCATTTCTGAAGGGTGGGGTCATCTCCACCGGAGGACTAACCAGAGTATGACCCTCAAGACCCCCTCTTTGTGCACCTCACCCCCCGATGGTCATCTTGGCCCACTTCTGCTCCTCTTTCCAGGAAACCTGGCCTGTCCACCCCTCCAGCTCTGGCTCTGCCCATTTGCCACCAGCCCTTTGGCCTGGACTGCCTTGCTCACTGTTCACTACACCAACCGCCCCTCTGACCACCACTCAACTACTTCCTGCTTCTGCCCCCAAGCCCCCTAGATCCCCTCCTCCCCCTCAACTAGAACTCCGACTCTGGTCTCACCTGCATGGAGGTTGCTACAATATAAAAAACAGTTAAAAGCAAGGGCTTTGGAATCAAATTGTCAGGGTTGGATTCCAATTCTATCACTTACTAGCTGTGTGAGCTTGGGCAAGCTAGCTAATCTCTCAGCACCTCAGTGTCTCCATCTATAGAATGGATAGAATGATAGTATCTATATCATAAGGTTGTTGTGAGGGTTAAGTGAATTAACATATATGTTAAATGATCAGTGCCTGGCCAATAGTAAGTGTGTGATACAAATGTTAATTCTGATGATGTTGAGCCTGGGAGTGGCTAC
This sequence comes from Suricata suricatta, assembly GCF_006229205.1. Taxonomy (NCBI): domain Eukaryota; kingdom Metazoa; phylum Chordata; class Mammalia; order Carnivora; family Herpestidae; genus Suricata; species Suricata suricatta. The sequence continues at coordinate 108,791,427 of NC_043707.1, read as the reverse complement.
AAAGGACTTTCAGTGGACAGAGATGGCAGCTGGCCAAGGCAGACACTCGCAGAGTAGACACATGCAAGGAGGGGGAGGGGCAGCACCCCCAGGGTAGATGGGCACTGAACTCCTGGGCCCTGGGGTCTAAAAGGTAACTAAGTACATCCTTCTCATTTCAGTTGGTCCTTTGGGGTCCTCCTCTGGGAGATTGTGAGCCTCGGTGAGTCCCCAACCCCCAGTCCCCAGAGTGCCCTCTCCTGACCCCCACCTCAGTCCCTGGGCTGAGGGAGCTTTGTCCCCTCCTGCAGGGGGCACGCCCTACTGTGGCATGACCTGTGCTGAACTGTATGAGAAGCTGCCTCAGGGCTACCGCATGGAGCAGCCTCGTAACTGTGACGATGAAGTGTGAGTCTCCCCAGCCTGGGGCCCTGTGACCCCATCACCCCAGCCGGCCCCGACCCCTCATCTCAACAATGCCCCTTCTGCAGCTACGAGCTGATGCGTCAGTGCTGGCGGGACCGTCCATACGAGCGACCCCCCTTTGCTCAGATCGCGCTGCAGCTGGGCCGAATGCTGGAAGCCAGGAAGGTAAGGACACTGAGGGTGACCAGGACGAGGGCCCATCAGGCTCCAGGGGTGTCCTCTCATACAATCCAGAGAGCAGCAGCCTCCATGTCCTTGTCCCCACCACTAGCTGCAGGACAGCTAGGCGGGGCCTGAGGACACCACCCCCCTTTCCAGCACCCCAGGCTGTCCTAACCCCAGCAGCAAATCGCCCCCCTAGCTCCCAGACTGCTTACCCATCTTCCTCTGCTGGGGCTATCCGCCCATTCTCTGGGCCACCTCTCCTCACCTGGCACAGAGTCAGAGTACAAGGCATGAATGGCCAACTAACCAAATGGGTGGATAGAGGAATGAATGATACAGTAAGTGAATGAATGAATAGAATTAGTGGATGATGTAACAAACATATGAACAAACATATAAATAACTAAATCTAATAACCATGTGCATAAATGAATTATCAGATAAGTATGAGTGAAGAAACATCAAAATGAGTAAATGCCAAAAGAGCTCTTCATATAAATTAATGACTAAATAGCTATAGGAATTCATAAACTGTCTCAAGAATAAAGGAATGATCAGGAGCACCCGGCTGGCTCAGTTGGTGGAACACTCTTGATCTCGAAGTTGTAAGTTTGAGCCCCATGTTGGGTGTACAGATTACTTAAAAATAAAATCTTTAAAAAGAGTAAGCAAGGGGTGCCTGGGTGGCTCAGTCAGTTAAGCATCCGACTTCAGCTCAGGTCATGATCTCACGGTTCATGGGTTCAAGCCCCACGTCGGGCTTTATGCTAACAGCTAGCTCAGAGCCTGGATTCTGTCTTCAGATTCTGTGTCTCCCTCTCTCTCTGACCCTCCCCTGCTTGCACTGTCTCTCTCTGTCTCTCAAAAAAATAAAAATAAAAAGCATAAAAAATTTTAAAAAAAGAGTAAGCAAAAAATTATGGAGGAATGACCAAGTTATGAAGGAATGACCAAATAACTACATAAATGGCTAAATCACCAAAAATATCTTTATGAATAGATGAATAAATGAATATGTGAGCAAAAAATTCACTTGCTGTGTGCATTAAAATAAACTAAAGTGTAGGATAATAAAGATGAGATATATGCAGTGGACCCTTGAAGAACGTATGGCTTGGTGGCACTGATCCCCGATGTGGTAAAAAAAAATCTGCATATAACTCAACTTCCCAAAAACTTAATTACTAATAGCTTAACTGTTGACTGGAAGCCTTACTGATGACAAAAACAGTCAACTAGCATGTATTTTTTATATGTATTATACCCTGTATTCTTATACTAAAATAAGCTAGAGAAAAGAAAAAGTAAGATTATGAAGAAGAGAAAATACATTGACAGTCCTGTACTGCATTTATCGAAAACAATCTGGTATAAGTGGACCCATACAGTTCAAATCCATGTTGGCCAAGGGTCAGTTATGTATACAATGGACTATTACCCAGCTATGCAAAGAATGAAATCAAGGGGTGCCTGGGTAGCTCAGTCAGTTAAGCATCTGACTCTTGATTTCAGATCTGGTCATGATCTCACAGTTCATGAGTTCAAGCCCCATGTTGGGCTCTGCGCTGACAGAATGGAGCCTGCTTGGGATTTTCTCTCTCTCTCTCTCTCTCTCTCTCTCTCTCTCTCAAAAACAAATAAACTTTTAAAAAATAACAAAAGGAATGAAATCTTATCATTCACAACAATGTAGATGCACCTAGAGAGTACTATGCTAAGTGAAATAAGAAAAAGAGAAATGCCATAGGACTTCACTTATATGTGGAATCTAAAAAATAAAACAAAAAATAGAAACTCATAAATACAGAAAACACACTAGTGATTGCCAGAAGGGAGAAGAGGGGGCGAAATCGGTGAAGATTAAGAGGTACACACTTCCAGTTATACAATAAATAAGTCACAGGGCTGAAAGTACAGCGTAGGGAACAGAGTCAATAATATTGTATTAACTTTGCATGATGACCGATGGTTAACGGTTAAATCACTATATCGTACACCTGAACCTCATATAATATTGTATGTCCACTACACTTCAGCAAAAAAGTTTTTAAAAAGAAGAAAAAGGAAAAAACTCCTAACAATTGCGTCAAGGGCCTCTCACCTGAACCCCGAGCTGTGGTCTATCCTGGCCAGTGAGGGCTGTCCTCAGCCATGGGGCCATCTTGGATCTCAATCAGTGTCTTCAAGTACCCCTACCACATGGAAGTCAGGGAGCTCCAGGCCAGAGTCGTGCGCATCCCTGGCCCCCACTAAAGCTTGCTCTGCTCCCCAGGCCTATGTGAACATGTCACTGTTTGAGAACTTCACTTACGCGGGCATCGACGCTACAGCTGAAGAGGCCTGAGCCGCTGCTGAGCCAGAACCGGGCTCTGCTGGCCAGAGCAAGCTCCACCATCCGACCTGTGATTTCTGGTCCCTGAAGCCTCTGACCTGAGCTGTCTCAAGGAATTTTTTTCTTAACTTAAGCAAAGAGGGAACCCTGGTGCAGGGTGGGCTTTGGGGACTTGGGTCCTCGTCCTTCACGGTTGCTCCCAGGCCATGTGCAGCTACTCTTAGAGTGACCCTTCACACTCCTCCTTCGAGTTCAGCTGCTCCCCGTGTGTACCCCTCTTCTGCCACTCCCCAGGCTCAACCCCCTCCTGCAGCTCCTCCACCCAAGCCAGCATCCACACCACTACCATTCCCCGTTCTGCTACTCCACCTTCCCCCCACCCTGACTCGCACTCCTGACTTTGTAATCAGAAAACAAATAAATGCTCTGAGAAGCTCCATCCTGTGTCTTCCTTTTACTGCTAGCCAATCCCAAGGAAAAGGTGAATCAAAGAGAAACTGGACCTTCCAGGAAAAGAAACGCAGTCCCTAGTTACACGGTCACAGACCCAAACCCTCTCTCGGGGTCACCTCTCCATGACGGGGGATGCTCTAGAAGACCCATTTGACACAGACACCACCACCCACGTGTCTGTGCTATGAGAAGTCATTTCTCCATCACCAGCAGGTCTCCATCTCGACACAGCTGCAGTCTAGGAGCCTCTGATGTGTCCCAACAGTACATTGCCAGGGTCAGCAGTAGCTCAGCCTCAGCTCAGACTGACGCCTCAGCACCACACAGATTCTCACGTCTCTAGGTGGCCTTCCCTGGCTTGGTAGCCACCCTCCTGGCCCGCCTGTGGGCCCTAGAGGAGGAAGGCAGAGTCACTTCGAACTTCAGCCAGCCACGGTAGGATTCTTTTGCCTTCCTCAGGGTCTCATAGTGTGCTGGGAGGTGCCCCATCCTCCAAGCTAGTCCCGTGTCGCTCCCTCAGGCTGTGTGGCCCTCAGGTTTCCCTCTCCTTTGGATTTGCTACTGCTGTCCTCAGATTTCTCTCCCACTGGTCCTTAAGAAACAAGACTTGTCTTGCTTCCCACAGTTTTTTTTTTCCCAGTAAATCAGATGAAATCAAAGAAGGCATAGCACAGTGTGGCACTGCAATTGAAAGCACAATTCTGGAATCCCACAGACCCATGTCCACTTCCTGCTATACCACTCACCGTGTGTGTGACCTGGATGCAGTCACTTAACCTCTCTGAGCTTCATTTTTCTTCTCTGAAAAATGGGGTTAGTAAAAGCTGCCTCACTGTTGTTAGCACTAAGTGAGATCACATGGGCACGGACTGCATTGGGCCTGATACATAGCGAGTACTCAATAGGTGTCAGCTGACATGCACAAATGCAGGGAGTTTGGAAGGGGTGGTTGTGATGACCAGGATCTGTATTCCAAAAATATTTGAATGATTGGAGCATAAGGCTGAAGTTAAGAAATAAACTGGAGTCATTGGGAGGCTGTTCAAGACAGGGGAGGTAGGTTTTGCTAGAATGAAATTTCAGATCTACTTCAGGGATACTTTGAGGTCCAGGATGTGGGATTCAGAAGTAGTCCTTGAGGGCCTCTCGATGGCTCAGTAGATACAACATGTAACTCTGGATCTCAGGGTCAAGAGTTTGAGCCCCATGTGGGCATGGAGCCTACTAAAAAAAAAAAAGTCCTTGATGGAGACCAATATATAAACAAAGTCGTCCTGTGGGATGACAGGTATGTAAACAATGAAATATAGCAGTGTAAATAGAGCACACCATCAGAGAGGGAGGGGGCCTGGGAAACACATAGAAGGGATGTAGGGTCAAAAACTTTTCCGGAGAAACTGACATCTTAATTTAGGCCACGAAGAAGGAGTTTGCCAGGGGGAAAGAAGAATAAATATTAATTCTTCACAAACTCATGCAAAGAATAGGAGAGAATAGTTTTCAACTCATTCTGTGAAACTGGTATCATTACCCTGATAGAGTATAGACATCACAAGAAAACGTCAGACTGATAAGTCTTATGAATGTGGATATGAAGAATATTTCTTATTTCTCAAGAAAATCCAGTTGATTCTTGAACAACATGGGTTTGAACTGCATTGGGTCCACTTATATGCAAACTTTTTTCAATAATTTATAGTACTATAAATGTATTTTATTTTCCTTATGGTTTTCTAAATTTTTTTAACATTTATTTATTTTTGTGAGACAGAGAGAGGCAGATCATGAGCAGAGGAGGGGCAGTGAGAGAGGGGTACACAGAATTGGAAGCAGGCTCCAGGCTCTGAGCTGCCAGCACAGACCCCGATGTGGGGCTCAAACCCACGAGCCGTGAGATCATGACCTGAGCCGAAGTTGGATGCTCAACTGCCTGAGCCACTCAGGCGCCTCTCTTTATGGTTTTCTAAACCTTTTTTTCTCTAGCTTACTTTAGTGTAAAAATACTGTATATAATACATGTAACCTACAAAATATGTGTTAATCAACTGTTACCAGTAAAAATTCTGGTCAATAGGCTATCAGTAGTTAAAGTGGAAAGTTATATGCATATTTTTGACTGTGTGGGAGGCTGGTACTTCCTAATCCCCACATTGTTCAAGGGTTGCCTTATTAGCAAATAGAATCCAGCAACATATAAAAAGGATTATATACCATAACCAAGTGGGATCTATCTCAGGAATGCAAGGTTGGTTTAACACTCAAAAACCAATTAATAGGGGGCTCCTGGGTGTCTCAGTCAGTTAAGCGTTCAACTCTTGACTTCAGCTCAGGTCACGATCTCACGGTTTGTGGGTTCGAGCCCTGTGCTGGGCTCTGTGCTGACAGTATGGAGCCTGCTTGGGATTCTCTGTCTCTGTCTCTGTCTCTCTCTCCCTCCCCCAAGCTCACTGCCTCCCCCGAAAATAAATAATCTTTAAAAACCATTTGTAATATATCAATAGAATAAAAATTACAAGCTATATGGATCATCTCAATACAGAAAAAGCATTTGACAAAACCCAATACATGTTCATGATTAAAACACAAGCTAGGAATCCAAGGAAACTTCACCAACCTGATATAGAGCATTTCAAAAACCCACAACTAACATCATATTTAGCAGCAGAAGCCTGAATGCTTTCCCCCTAAGATCAGCAAGATGACAAGGATATTTGTTCTCCTGACGTCTATTCAATATTGTACTGGAGGTTCAAGCCAGAGCACCTGGGCAAGTAAAAGAAATAAACAGCATCCAGACTGGAAAGGAAAAAGTAAAATGATCTCTATTTGCAGATGACATGATTGTGTGTATCAGAAACCTAAGGAATCCACTAAGAAACTATGGGAACTAGTAGGTGAGCTCAGCAACACTACAGCCCACAAGACCAACACACAAATCATGGTTTTCTTCTACACATTTGCAATGGAAAATCCAAAAATGAAAAGAAGAAAACAACTCCATTTATAACATTTAAAAAGGTAAAGTACTTATGAATATATATAACAAAGAGTGTAAAACTCATAGTCTGAAAACTACAAAACATCACTGATAGAAATTAGAGCAGGTTTAAATAAAAGAACAAGCAACTCATGTTTGTGATTTGGAAAATTTAATATTATTAAGGTTATAATACTTCCCAAATTGATGTACAGACTCAATGAAATCCTTAACAGAATCTTGGCTGGCTTCTTTTTTTAAATTTTTTACATTTATTTATTTTTGAGAGACAGAGTGAGACAGAGCATGAGCAGGGGAGGGACAGAGCGAAAAGGAGACACAGAATCCGAAGCAAGCTCCAGGCTCTGAGCAAGTGTTCAGCATAGAGCCTGAGGCAAGGCTCAAATCCACGAACTGTGAGATCATGACCTGAGCCGAAGTCGGACACTCAACCGACTGAGCCACCCAGGCGCCCCATGGCTGGCTTCTTAGTAGAAATTGACAGAGCCGATTCTAACATCACTTTGGAATTGCAGGGGACCCAGAAAAGCCAAAATAATCTGGAAAAAGAATAACAAAGTTGCAGGTCTCACACTTCCCAATTTCAAAACTAACTACAAAGCAGCAAATATCAGATAAATGAATAGAATTGACAGTCTAGAAATAAATCCATGTGTCTAAGGTCAACTGATTTTTAACAAAGGCACCAAAGACCATTCAATGGGGAAAGAATAGTCTTCAACAAATGTTGCTGAAACAAATGAATAGCCACATGCAAAAGAATGAAGTTGGACCTCTACCCAAACACTATATACAGAACTAACTCAAAATGGATCAAAGACCTAAATTCAAAAGCTAAAACTATAGAACCCTTAAAGGAAAACATAGGAGTAAATCTTCATGACCTCAGATTTGGTAACGGATTCTTAGGACAACAAAACTACAAATAACAAAATAAAAAATAGGTAAATTAGATTTCATCAGAATAGAAAAGTTGTGCATCCAAGGTCACCATCAAGGTGAAAGAACAACCTACAGAACAGGGTAAATGTTTGCAAATTATATATCTGATAAGTGACTTGTATCTAGAATATATGAAGAAGACTTATAACTCAATAATAAAGAGATAATCCAATTTTTAAATGAGCAAAGGATTTTTTTGAGAGAGAGAGAGAAAGAAAGTGTGCACATGCACACGTGCGCATGGACACTGGGGAGGGGAAAGGGGAGAGAAAATCCTATGCAGGCTCCACACAAGGCTCAACGTGGGGCTCAAAATGGGATTTGATCCCACGACTCTGGGACTGTGACCTGAGCCAAAATCAAGATGTGGTCACTCAACCAACTAAGCCAGGCACCTCAGATGAGCAAAGAATTTGAATAGATCTTTCTCCAGACAAGATCTACAGAGAGCCAATAAGCACATGAGAAGATGTTTGACATGATCAATCATCAGGGAAATGCATATCAAAACCACAAGGAGATACAAATTCACACCCACCAAGATGGCTGCAATCAAAAAGATAATAAGTGTTGGGAAGGAGAAATCAGAGAGAGCCCTTATACACCACTGGTAAAAATGTAAAATTGTGTATCCTGTTTGGAAAACAGTCTAGCAGTTTCTCAATTAAACATAAGTTTCCAGAAGCGCCTGGGTGGCTCAGTCAGTTAAGCATCCATCTCTTGATTTTGGCTCAGGTCATGATCTCAAGGTTTGTGAGTTTGAGCCCTGCTTCCGGCTTTGTTCGGACAGCCTGGGATTATCTCACTCCCCCTCTCTATGCCCTTCCCATTCTCACAGTCTCTCTCTCTCTCTCCCAATATATAAATAAACTTTAAAAAATACATAATGTCCACGCAAAAACTTGTACACAAATGTTTATAGAAAAATTATGTGTAATGCCAATATGTGGAAAGAACTCAAATGTCCATCAACAATGGATAAATAAAAGGTGGTCTATCTGCACAAGAGGGTATTATTCAGTCTTTAAAAGGGAAGAGTGTACCGACACACACTACAACACACATGAGCCTGGGGATTACCATGCTAAGTGAAAGCAGCTAAGCACAAAAAACCCACATATTGCATTTGCTTGTATTTCGCTCATAGGAAATGTCCAGAACAGGCAAATCTATAGAGGTAGAAAGGAGATCAGCGGCTGCTTAGGGCTGGATAGGAGGGCAAGAGCCCAAAGTTTAGATCACAAAAGATCTAAAATTCACTGTGGCTGCATATATATGTGAATACTAAATTCACAGTTTAAGTGGGTGGATTGCATGGCATGTGAATTATATCTCCATGAAAGTGTTAAATAAAGAAAGCGTGAAGGCGGGAAGATCAGTGAGTGACTGTTCCGGTAAGTGCAGGTGAGAGGTGGGGAGCCGGAGGTGGGGGGGGGGGGGAGTACTGCACAGGCGGAAGAATGAGGCGGGGGTTAACTATGGCAAGGAGGGGTGGGGAGAATCTAGGATCACTGCCAAACTTCCCTATAGATGCCCGGGTTGATGGAGTTACCAACCACTAAAAAAACAGCTCATGCTTACGTAGTACGTACCTGTCAGGCACTGTTCTGGGCCCTGTGTACATATGAATTCCTTCCATCTTCAACAACCCTATTAGGTAGGTACCACTATTACCATCCCCATTTTACAGGAGAGAAAACAAGCTTGGAGATGGTAAGTAACTTAACCAAAGTTCGACAGCTAGGAAATGGCAGAGCTAGATTCAAACCTAGCTATTCTGATTTCAGGGTCCCTCTCTTAGATGTAATGCTATACGGCTTCTCTGGCACCGTGGAAAGGCGCCAGATTGGGGTAGAATACAACTTCCAAGTTCTACACAAATACACTGATCGCATGTAGCATGCCCCAGGTCCTAGGCCCACGTTTCCACTGTGGCCTCCTAGCAGTCAGAGCCCCGCTACAGACAAGGCAGCAAACTGCAGGTACTGAGTGCCCAGCTTCTCAGCCTGGGTTGCCCACACCTGTCTGGCTTCAGACCTCCCTGCTTCTCTCTGCGGCTCTATTCTCACAGGCCAAGGCCTGGGTAGGGCAAGGGGTGGAGCAAGAGACCAGCCCAGCCGCACAAACTTGTTTCCAGAGAAATGGTGGGAAAGGGAAGCGAAAAGGCCAAGGCACACCTTTCCAAGCCTCATTAGGCAGCCGGCTGGGGAAGGCGACCCTGAGCACGTTATCCAAGGGGCCCCACGGCAGCCCATCCAGGCCGCAAAAACGGAACTCCCGCCAGTCAGCCCTGAGTCATTCCCTCTTGGCCCTCCCAAGGAAGGGGTGATTTCCTGCCTCGCCCTCCAGCCAGCTCAGGCTCCTCCCACTGGCTGTGGGTCCTCTTATCTCACCCCAGGCCCTCACCCAGGGCATAGCTGGCTCTAAGCGCTGGTGTCTGCCTGTTCCCAAGCAGAAAAACATGGATTCAGACTGTCAAAGACAGCCAGAAGACCAGCTCAGGAGCCAGGATGTCTCATGAGGATGGAGGACAAAGGGCTGGCCTGATCGGATCCCCTGCAGCTCTCTCATTTGGGGTCACCGTTGGTTGAATACTGGTCCTTTTCCAATTACCTCAAGTAAGCCTGTCTTGATGCCTGTTTTGATTGAGCCTCCTACTGAGGAGAGACTCAAACCAGGCCGTGTGCCAGGCACATACTGTTAAATAAATGAATGAGAAGGAAGACACAGCAGTCCTAATGAGTGGTGTCTATATAGTCGATAAAAGAACAGGCTTTGGTATCAAACAGACCTGAATTCAAATCTCAGCTCTGCCCCTTTGGACAACTCATTTAATCCATCTCAGCTTGCATTTTAGCTTCTGTGGCGTAAGGACAAGGGCACCTGATAGAGCCGCTGGGTGAAGGAATGAGACCATGCATTAGCATGGTGCTGAAAACAGCTAGTGTTGGTTAATACAGTGCTAGGATAGGGGGTCAGGGAGGGAAAGGCAGGCCCGTTCCACCCAGATTGTACCTGGGAGGAGTGAGTTAGGAGGACAGTTCCCCTTTGGCAGGGTTCCCAGCTCATCTAGCTCAGGTGGAGGCCCAGCATAGCTGTTTACATATAAAAGCACCCCAAAAGAAGCACAAAATTCTGGCGAGACCTGGAGGAAGGAAAGATTGTGTGTAGACCACCCAAATCTCCTCAAGGCAGCCCTTTGGAACCACCTTTTCCATTTATATCCAGTTAGAACAGCTCAGTCATCCTCAGGAAGTCCACACCCTCCTCTGTTTTCACTAGGACCTCTCCCATGGTTCACATCCTCAGGATCACCTCTCAACCTGAGTTCTGCACTGGCTGCCATCCTCTCTCTCCGCTCCACATGTATCATTTTCTCCCTTTGTTCCTAAAACACCATGAATTAAGGTTGTGTGTAGAGGACACTTTTGCTGAATGTTTGAGGCTATTCTAGGGATTCTGAGCATTCACAGAGTAGGGAATAAACTTCAGACTATTAGGCATCACTGTTCTGGAACTTTCCCCCAACAGTCCTTCTACTGAAATTTCTCACTGGTGAGGCTCTCTTCTTCTCAGGTTGCCATCCATCCTTCCCAGCCCCCCTCTTTTTTCTCTAGAGTTACCACAGTATATCCAAGATTCCCACCAATTTCATATTCAGTAAGTTTAGCTCTCTCCCTTCCTTCCTATCAAGAGCATGCCCAAAGGCTCACCAAGTTGTTCATAATCACAAAAGAGCTGCAAGGCCTCTGGAAGGAAAATGAATTTGCCTTTCTCTTTTTAAATTAGCCCTCTTCTCTGTTACATATAGTCGGGGGATAAGAGAAGACTCCCAAGGAGCCATGACTTGGGGTCAGTTCTTGAGTCACAAAGAAAGTTCCAGCAGGCTGCGAGATTGGAGGGCCCTTGTGCCTGGGAGAAGCAAAGGATCAGAAGCCCTGTGGTGGAAAGGTGATTGGATTTGGGAAATGAAGGGAGCATTGTGGGAAGAGATTTCAGGAAAGGGAAAATAAAAGGTCTTTTATGTTCCAGCATGGAAAGAAGAGTCTTGGTCGAAAGGATCCTGTGGATTTTAAGCAGGGAAAGAATAAAAGCAAATTTGAGGTTCAGAAGAGGCACCAGATAAGGAGATTAGATCATTCGTCAGCTATCAGAATAACAAACTTAAAACAACATGGACAAAAGTGTGGGGGAAATACAGTGCTCTGACCTCCCTTCCGCCCCAGAGAGTGGTTTGACAAAGCACACGCTGTGCGAGCCAAGCCTCATCCAGCAACCCCTTAAATTCTCTGAGCAACGGCTGCACAGAGATCAAATCCAGGCTTTTGTAAGCCGGGGCTTTGGCCTTATATCCCAACAGAAAAGCCTAGGCCTGCTGACCCAGGCTGGACCTCGAGGAGCCTACTAGAACTCTTTGGCCAAAGAACAGGCAAACCTAAGCGATCTCCTTTCCCCCCAGGACTCTTCTGGTTCTGGCTTGATATTCTAAAGAAGCAAAGGACTGGGGAAGGCACCCGTGATACCTAATACTGAGTCTGAAGTTTACTCCCTACTCTGTGAATGCTCAGCTGTGTGGAAATAAAGAAAAATGGAAACGTGACAGGGACAGGTACCTGGACCCCCTTTCATGCAGGAGCACAAAGCCCCCATCTTGATCCTCAGACAAAGTCCCTTAGCTTGCGGGTTCTGCATCCTTAACCACTATTATACTGCCTCCCTGTAGAGGTCCCAGACTCAGTAAGTCTTGAATGCTGGAGTAAAGGCAGAATGAAGATTTGAGGAAACTTTCAGGTTCCAGGCTTAGATGCTAGGAGCCTAGGGTGAGATGCAGCACGTAGGAAAAGAAAATCCGAAAGGGTGTATGGGAGTTAGTGATAGTTGCTTTGGGGACTCTTGAGTTAAGGTGAAGTGCCTATGGTACATCAAACAGAGGCATCCTAAAAGTAACTAAGAATCTGTTCAAGAGAGTGGTATAGTCTTGGGAGTAACTGGTCTATCGATGGAATTGAAGCCATGAGATCACTCAGGGAATCTAAAAGGCAAAGCAAGGACACCTGGGGAATAACATTTAAGAGAAAGAGTAAAGAAAGCAAGAAACTGGGAGAGAATGTTCCAGGGGTAGGAGGAAACCAGGAGAATGTGATACATGGTAGAAGCCTAGGAAGGAGGAGAATATCAAACGTTGCAGAAATGTGGAGTGTGATAAGGATTGAGATGAGAGACACAATGAGGTTATTGTGGCTGGTTGAGAGTGAAGACAGTGGTAGGAAATGAGATTTAAGTAAGTGGGGGCCACGTCAAGCAGGACTTCGTATGCTGTTAGAAGGTGTTTGGATGTTATCCTAAGCACAGTTGGAAATCATCAGAAGCTTTTAAGCAGAAGAATGAAGACATCTGAATTGCATTTTAAACATCTGGCTCTGTCATGTAGAGGACTGGAGGACGGACTGCCCCACCCCAGGTAAGAGTAAAGGTGGTAGGAAGCTACTGCAGTAGCCCAGACGTGGACTAGCATGGCCGGAAGTAGTAAATAGTGTTCAGATCCAAGGTACATTTTGAAAGAATATTGAATAGGACTTACTAGTGACTTGAATGTAGGGTAGGAGAAAGATATGAATCAAGGAATATTGAGGTTTTGAGTTTGGTCAGTTGAGTAGATGGTAGTGCCACTTATAGAGGTGGTTAAGACTAGAGGAAAAAGAAACAAAATCACAGTCTTAGGTGTGGGAACCAGAATCGAGTTTTATTTTGGCCATTTTAAGTGTAAGATGCCCATTAGACATGCAAGTAGAGATGCCAAGTAGGTAGTTGGCAATCCAAACCTGGAGCCCAGGGGACGTCACAGCTGGGGATACTAGTTTTGAAGTCATGGGCATATACATAGTGTCAAAGCATCAGGACCCTGTGAACATGAAAGATGTGTTTCCTTCCCTCTCACTTGACCTGGAGGTTGGGTGGCCCTTGACTGGGGGCTGGGGAGGCATCCAAAGTCATCCCCATTGGACAGAGGAAGTTGGTCCTTGTAACCTGAGAGCTGGGCAGGAACTGAACAAACCTGGCCTCAGGGACTTCTTGCAGAGAAGCAGTGCCAGAGAAGCTAAGCCCTCACAGGAAGGCTAAAGGATTTCCATTTATTCTCTCCAACCACACACCCCCCCCTCCATCTCTCTATAAGTAACATTAATTGAGGAGGAGGAGAGAAAGGTGATATTGAGGCCACTTAGCCTGTAGAGCCAGCAATGATAGCTGTAGCTGAAGCCAGAAGGGCTAAATCTTGGAGCTAATGTGGCACGCACTCCCCTCTACCCTGCAAGAGTCAAAGCTCCTGAGAGGTAACATAAAAGCTACCCATAGTTAAAACAGCCCCAGGAGGAGGCTGGGCTTCAGACAAAGGATCATACCTACTCTTTTGCTATTGATGTGAAGAAGATGAGCACAAGCTGAGCCACTTGAGACCAGTGCTTTGCAAACGTCAATGTGTATTTGAATCCCCTGGGGATTTTGGTAAAGTGCAGATTCTGTTTTAGTAGGTCCAGGGGGCGGCCTAAGATTTCGCATTTCTAACAAGCTCCCAGATAATGCTGTTGCTGCTGGTCCACAAACCACCCTTTGAGTCGCAAAGGACAAGAGACAGCTGGGGACTACCCACAACGGAGGGTGCACATTCAGTTCCAGGGAGAATGTTGCACAAATTTACAGAACCCATTAAAGTGGAAATAGCCACCATTTTGTTATGGTTGTGAGGCAGTCATTTCTCAATGGATTTACGCCTTCCAATCGCCTGGCGTGGTTGTTAAGTGCTTGGGTTCTGAAACTTGACCTCCTGAGCTTTAAGTCTCCGTAGATCTGTGATCTTGGGTAAATCTTTTAACTTCCCTGCATCTCAGTTTCCTCATCTCTAGAATGGAAAAAGACTATTGTGAGGATGAGCTGAGTCAATAAAGTCCTGAGCAGGTATCAGCATAGTAAGTGCTCAGTAAATGTTGCTATTCTTGTTGATAATATGCCCTTCTATAACAGTTGACATAGACACACACAGAGGCTTAGCCTCTTTCTGGTATACAGTCAAAAATGTAACCCCCATCTCCCTCCCACCAAAAGCCCTGTATCTTCTCTTTCAAATTCCTCCTACTCTCCTGCCCACTCCCACTCCCCCTCCCCTGGCCCTTGGCCTCAGTGTGGTCTGGATGGGCCCCACAGGGGCAGGGACAGGGACAGGACGTGGGGCTGTATCTGACAGGAACCTGAGGGGCTGGCCCGGGAGGGGATTGGGGCCCGGCTTCCTGAGAGGAGGATGGGCTAAGGCAGGCACACAGTGCCGGAGAAGATGCCCTCCTGGGCCCTCCTGGTGGTCACCTCCTGCCTCCTCCTGGCCCCCCAAAACCTGTCACAAGTCAGCAGCCAAGGTGAGGTGTATGGAGGGTGGAAATCACCTATACCCAGGAAGAGGGAGCCCTGGGAGGGGTGCAAGGTAGGAGGCTCCCTCTAGTCCTCTACTCTTGCCCATAAACATGCCTGGGAGGACCCAGAGCCCAACTCACCAGCTGTTCCTCAGATACCTCCTTGCTCGCCGTGGATTCAGAGCCCCTGAAATGTTTCTCTCGAACCTTTGAGGACCTCACTTGCTTCTGGGATGAGGAAGAAGCAGCGCCCAATGGAACATACCAGCTGCTATATGCTTATCCAGGGTATGTGCTGGGCTATTCCACACTCCCCTGTATCTGTCCTGTACTAACTCACTGAGCCCCGCTCCTATAGCTTCCCCGCCTTAGGCCCTGTCAGGGCACCACTCTAAGTACATGCCCTCAGTAGCTTTAATGAACAGATGTGCTTTGGATATCACCAGTCCAGCCCCTGCATAACCCCCAATCCCACTTATCCCAGACACTAAGAAGAAAAATGGCAGTAATGTAAATAGAAGTTGGGCTCAGGCCAGACTTGGGTTCTCAGAGCTTGTCATGGTGGCCATGTAGGTAGAACAGACTTCTCCTACTCCCACAGGGAGAAGCCCCGT
Source organism: Suricata suricatta (assembly GCF_006229205.1). Classification (NCBI taxonomy): domain Eukaryota; kingdom Metazoa; phylum Chordata; class Mammalia; order Carnivora; family Herpestidae; genus Suricata; species Suricata suricatta. The sequence continues at coordinate 108,776,118 of NC_043707.1, read as the reverse complement.
GCCTGCCCTCTTAGTTTTGAGAATGTGCTGCCCTTTGGAACCCGATATGTGTGCCACTTTCCAGCCCAGGATGAAGTTCGCCTCTTCTTTCCACTGCACCTCTGGGTGAAGAACATGTTTCTGAACCAGACTCTGACCCAGCGGGTGCTCTTTGTGGATACTGTGGGTAAGGGCCATCCTCCTGTCACCCTGGTCCCTCTATTTGCTGCCCTCATCCAGCTTGTAGGATCAGACTGGTCTGTGCTCTTTTGGGGGCAACATAGATGCCCTTCATTACCAGATGCTAGAGGTACCTCAAGACCCCCTTATCATTCTTCCCAGACTTGGCACCCAAAACTAGTCTTCATTTCACACCAGAGACAACCGGTGCCTGCCCCCCTTCACTAACCTATTCATCTACTCATTCAACAGTCACAGACTGCTTTCTATGTGCCAGGCACTGTGCTAGGTGACAAGGATACAGAAATGAAAAGGCTCCTGCTCTTGAGGATCACAGAGTCTAACATACCTGAAAAGAGGCCACTACTCTAATGAGGAAAGGAGAACAGGATAAGGAGTCTCCTTGCCCCGGCTTCCAAGAGACCAATGGTCTGTGATCTTCCAGAACCCAAGGGCTGCCTGCAATCCAGCTTCCAGCTCCTCTCTCTACAGTCCGTGGGTTAGACTGTGGCACTCAGAGAGTTGTAACGTACCCTGTCTTCCCTCAGGCCTGCCAGCTCCCCCAAATATCATTAAGGCCATGGGTGGAAGCCAACCAGGGGAACTTCAGATCAGCTGGGAGACCCCAGCTCCTGAAATCAGTGATTTCCTGAGGCACGAACTCCGCTATGGCCCCAAGGATCCCTGGAATTCCACTGCTCTCACGGTCGTGCAGCTGCTGCCCACAGAAACCTGCTGTCCAGCTCTGCAGAGAATAAACCCAGCCCAGGCTCTGCACCAGCCTCCATGTGCTCAGCCCATGATGCCCCAACAGGATCCATCTGAGCAGATGTCCCCAACTAGAGAAGTATCCTGGTCTTTTTCTGCACTACCTCCTATCTCCTACCCCTAATTTTGTCCCAAGAAAGGACAGGGTGTACTTTGGGGATTCCAGATCGGTTTGGTCCTTGAGGAGTTAGTATGAGCATGGGAGCCATGTCTATTTAGGAATCTCCCACTTTGGGTCATTCACATCAACAAAATTGAGTGTTTCAGGCCTTTGAGGTAATGGGGATTTCCCTAAAAAGCACTACCTGAAACCTACCGACCTGGCCCCTAGTCTGTGTGCATATCTATCCAGTGAGGAGTTGGGCAAATCTATCCAGTGAGGAATTGGGCATCTCTCCACAGGTATGCTGTGGGGCTTCAAATATAAGAGATGGAGGCTGTTTGGGTTGAGAGGCAGACCTAGATTATGAGGCTGAGATTCTTCTCCCAAGGTGTCATCTTTGACAGTGATGAGTGGAAGCTGCCTCATCTCAGGGCTCCAGCCTGGTAAATCCTACAAGCTCCAGCTACGCAGCCAACCCGACGGGGTCTCCCTCCTTGGCTCCTGGGGATCCTGGTCCCTCCCTGCAACTGTGGACCTGCCTGGAGATGCAGGTAAGTCAACAAAAGAATGGGAAGATGGGGGGAGATAGAAAAGATCTCTAGGCAGGTCTGGACTGGATATGGAAGCTCTGAGAACCACGCTCTTTCTTGATGACCTCAAACTTGTCACTGGACAGAGAACTATATTTAAGGAGAGAACAAAGAATGAAAGTAAATATTCCAAGTTATATGTGAAGATGATCTGGATATCCTATAGAGTGGTAATGTTTTGGCCCTGATGGGACTTCCTTCTGTTAACTTAGTGGAAATTGGACTACAGTGCTTTACCTTGAACCTGAAGAATGTTACCTGTCAATGGCAGCAAGAGGACCATGCTAGCTCCCAAGGCTTCTTCTACCACAGCAGGGCACAGTGCTGTCCCGGAAACAGGTAAGAGCTGAACTTCTGGTTGAGCTTGATGTCGTGAGAAAGAGACAATCACACAGAACGGGAGACATTGTTCATGGTCCTCTTCACTCCCCTCCTTTGTCCCAAAACCAAATGGCCTCCATGCACAAATCCTCGGGTAGGTATTTTACCTTCTCAATCTCTCTCCATCCCCGTTGGAATGCCTTGGTTTCGTCCAGATTTAATGTCACCTGGACCCCTGCAACTGCCTATATTCTCATTCACCTGCAATTTATCCCCCATGCTGCTGACAGAGCGACCTTTGTTAAACTCAAACTTTGAATGGCCTCTACTCAAATAGGTGCTGCAGCCCTCCATTATCCATCAAATCCAATCAAAACCTCGCCTTTAAGATTTAGCAGCAAGCACCTCACTGATCTGTCGGCTCCTCCCAGATCTAATTTAAAGCCATGTCTTATTGGTTTTACTTATTAAATATCTCTAGAATCTGTCCACTTTTCATCACTGCCATTCCCCTAGCTCACTTGGACTACCAGGAAAACTTATTAACTGGGCACCTCTTGAATCCTCTGAATCATTCTCCACATAGAAGCTGATCTTTTTTTTTTTCTTTTTTTTTTTTTTTTTTTTAGTTTTTAGAGAGAGAGAGAGAGCTCACACAATCGAGCAGGGGTGGGGGGTAGTGGGAGAGAGAGAATCTTAAACATGCTCCTGAGCTGAAATCAAAAGTTGGTCAGACACTCAAATGACTGAGTCATCCAGGTGCCCCTGGAATGATCTTTTAAAGTGCAAAAATAAATATAATGCTTTCAGCTTAAAAGTTTTCAATAGCTTCCCAATAATCTTGGGATAAAAAAAAAAGAAAGAAAGAAAAAGAACACTATTGTGACCTTATAAATTACTGAAAGACTTAGCCCCTACCTATGCCTTCAACTTCATCTTACACTCTGCTGTTTTTTCCTATGACTCTTTAGTCCCTTTCTATCTGCCATATTCTCCCCTGCCTCTGGGTCTCTGCACGTGCTGTCTACCCAGCCCTCCTGTCATAACTTCTACTTATCCTTCAGTTCTCAACTCAAATGTCATCTCTTCAGGGAACCCTCCCCTGATCTTTCCCATTAGGTCCAATAACACTATTATACATACTTATTGTACCATATACCTCTCCTTCTTAAGTATTTTTCATAGTTACAATTTTATGTTTATACTTTATGGGGTCATTTGACTGATAATATCATTCTCTCTCAGAACTCCAATTGAGAAAGGCTGATCATGACTATCCATGATCCCTAAGGGGGAAATCAGTGTCTGATTTTACTCACTAATGTATTCTCACTTACCACAGTGCATGGAACATAGTAGGTACTCAGTAAAAAGTTGTTAAATTAATAAATAATGAAAAAACCAAATACCATTAACAGCTTTAATGTGTTCTTCCAGTTTTCCCCTGTACTTATACATGTCTATACACATTTAATTTTCAATAGAAGTTGGATCTCATTATATTTATGGTTTGCTAACTTACTTTTTTACTTAAAAATATGTCTTGGAGGGGCACCTGAGTGGCTCACTTGGTTAAGCATCTGACTTCGACTCAGGTCATGACCTTACAGTTCACGAGTTCAAACCCTGCCTTGGACTCTGTGCTAACAGCACAGAGCTTGCTTGGGATTCTCTCTCGCTGCCCCTCAGCTCATGCTGTGTGTGTGTGTGTGTGTGTGTGTGTGTGTTTGCCTCTTTCTCAAAAATAAATAAACATTTAAAAAACTTTTTAAAGTATGTCTTGGAGCCCATTACAAAAAGATTCAACTCGGGGCGCCTGGGTGGCTCAGTTGGTTAAGCCTCCGACTTCGGCTCAGGTCAGATCTCACGTTCATGGGTTCGAGCCCCGCGTCAGGCTCTGTGCTGACGGCTAGCTCGGAGCCTGGAGCCTGCTTCCGGTTCTGTGTCCTTCTCTCTCTCCCCCTTCCCCTCTCATGCTCTGTCTCTCTCTGTATCAAAAATAAATAAAACATTTTTAAAAAATTAAAAAAAAAAAAGATTCAACTCATTCTTTTAAATAAGGGCACAGACTTCCATAGTCTAGACACGCCATGAATGGATTAAAGGGGAGTGAAACTGAAGTCATCATTTCTTCTACCAAAACCTGCTCCTCCTTTAATTGTCCTCCATCCTACATCAACTTGGTTTTTCAGGCCGAAACATGGGCCTCTACCTGGACTTCCGCCATTTCCCCACCCTCCAGGTCCAATCAGAAATGATCTTATCATTTCTACCTCTTCAATATCCTCTGAATCCATCTATTTTCATCCACCCCCATTGCCACAACCTTATTTCGGGTCCTCATCACCTCACACATGGAATTTTTATGGAAACCATAAAAGTGTCCTAATGGATTTCCCTGCTTCTAGTCTGTCCTCGCAAATTCGTACAGTTACAGTGATCTTCCCAAAGTGCGATGCTAATTATGACAATTTTCAGTTTAAAAGCCTTAAATGTCTCCATAATCATTACAAGATTAAGTTCAAGCTCCTTAGAAAGGTCATAAGGCCATCCATGGCCTCTCCCATTTACCTCTCCCATTTACCACTCACCACCAGGCCCTCTAAGCTAAAAGCATTCTGTACACTTCAAATTTCCCCCAGGGGCGCCTGGGTGGCTCAGTCGGTTAAGCCTCCGACTTCGGCTCAGGTCAGATCTCACGTTCGTGGGTTTGAGCCCCGCGTTGGGCTCTGTGCTGACAGCTTAGCTCAGAGCCTGGAGCCTGCTTCCAGTTCTGTGTCTCCTTCTCTCTCTGCCCTTCCCCCTCTCATGCTCTGTCTCTCTCTGTATCAAAAATAAATAAAACATTAAACATTAAAAAAAAAAAACAAATTTCCCCCAAAGCACTATATCTCTTATCTGTGCACAAGTATGTGCCTGGTATGCTTCTTTGTCCTTTCTGCCTATCCTATTTATAGTCCAAGACGCAGTCTAAGCACTGCCTTGCCTAGGAAGTATTCTCTGACCCTCCCAATCTAGGTTAGATTATCCTCCTTGATACTCTCCGAACGAGCCAGGGCACACCACAGAAAAATACCATCTGTTTTTCTGCATCTTCCACTGGAATGAGTGCTCCCTGATTATTCCTTTATGTATTCATAGGGCCTAGCACAGTGCCTGGCACATGGTATCAATTATTTGTTGAATAAAGAAGTAAACATATAAATATATTAATAGGGGTGCCTGGGTGGCTCAGTTGGTTAAGCATCCGACTTTGGCTCAGGTCATGATCTCACAGTTCATGATCCAAGCTCTGCATCAGGCTCTGTGTTGACAGCTCAGAGCCTGGAGCCTGCTTTGGATTCTGTCTTCCTCTCTCTCTCTGCCCTGGCTCTGTCTCTCTGTCTCTCAAGGATGAATAAATGTTTAAAAAAAATTTTTAGGGGCACCTGGGTGGCTCAGTTAAGCATCTGACTTCAGCTCAGGTCATGATCTCACGGTTCATGGGTTTGAACCCCATGTCAGGTTCAGTGCTGACAGCTAGCTCAGAGCCTGGAGCCTGTCTTTGGATTCTGTATCTCTCTCTCTCTCTCTCTGACCCTCCCCTGCTCGTGCTGTCTCTCTCTCTCTCAAAAACAAATAAAACAAAAAATTTTTTTAAATGTTTAAAGACATATATTAATAAATAATTTTAGTAATAGCTAGCCATTTAGGCATTATAATCAGGAAGGAGATGTGGTTCACTTGTGCAATAAACAATTATTGAGGGTGACTATGTGGCAGGTATTGGAATAGAGTGACAAATGAAACAGAAAAGTTTCCACATTGTTGGGGCTTACAGTTTATTCAGGGGGAAAGGAAGGGGTGACAAGGAAGTAAAGAAATCAAGAAATGAGGTTATACAGTAGAGACTAAGTGAGAGGGATGGGATGTGGGTGCTAATCCAGACTCTGTGGTCTAGAGAAGCTTCACCAAGGAGGTGACAGGTGAGCTGAGACCTAAGTGGCAAAAAAGAATGAGTCACATGAAGATCTAGAGTCAGAGCAATCCAGGGCAAGGTGAAGTGCAAAGGCAGTACATATTTATAGCACAGAAAGAAGGTCCATGTGGATGAAGGATGGTAAATGGGTGTAAGAATTACAGGAAAATAGCCAGGTAGAGAAGAATTAAATCATATAGAGTCTGGTATGGAGTTTGGATTTCATTTAAGGTGGAACAGAGAGCCACTGAAGGATTTTAAGCAGAAGAATGATATGATGTGATTTTCATTTTTAAAAGATATGTTTCTCTGTGAAATTATAAAGAAGTACAGATAGAAGCAGAGTCACCAGTTAGAAGTTTGCCTTAATCCAGACAGGAGATGGAAGTAGTTCATCTCATGTGGCATTGTTAAAGATTTCAATAAATGGACAGATTTGTGATCTATTCTGGACATTATCAAATCAACATTTGGGAAGCAAATTCGGGTAGCTATGTGGAAAACAAACTGAAAGGAGTGGAAAATGGAGGCAGAAAAGCCAGTTGGGAGGCTGTTGTAATTATCTAATAGTCAAATAATACATAGACGTGACTAACAGGGCTGCTGTAGAATGGATTAAAAACATAAGTATGATTCCGCCAGAAAGAAGAAAGCTCTTTGAAACAATCCAGTGAAGTAGGTATCATTCACGCATTTTTATCAATGAGGAAATGGAAGCAGAGATCAATCAAATAATTTACCACCATTGTATACCAGTAAGCCAAGGCAGGAACTCTGTAGCTCAGGCTATTTTCATGTATCATCTAGCTCTTCCCCTAAGAGGAAGAGGCTGGACGCCAAAGTAAACTTCAGAAAACAAAACACCATGGCAGGAAGACACAGAGAAAGGCCTGGAAGCCAAGGGAGGAGTTGGAGTATGGTCCCTACAGGCCATATCACCTGTGGGAAGGGAATAATCAGGATTAGTCTCTGAGGCAGGCCTGATTCAGTGACTCTATGGGGATGATTCTTAGGGACCCTGTCTGGGAGAAGTGTGAAGAGGAGACATCTCCAGGATTACAGCCCTCCCAGTTCTCTCGCTGCCACTTCAAGTCACGAAACGACAGTGTTATTCACATCCTTGTGGAGGTGACCACAGCCCAGGGTGCTGTTCACAGCTACCTGGGCTCCCCTTTCTGGATCCGCCAGGCCGGTAAGAATTTTCTTCCCTTGTCCTCCCACGTAGCTCCTGCCCCTATCACTCCTGACCCGTTGCCCAGGATAACTTCTGGTTACTTCTGACCCGTGGCCCTGGTGGCATGATATCTCATGCACAGAAGGGCTTAGGCCAGTCCCTGCTGGCATCCCTGTAGTGCTCATCCCCCCTCCAAACTTGCACTGGAGGGAGGTCTCCAGTGGGCAGCTGGAATTGGAATGGCAACACCCATCATCCTGGGGATCCCAGGAGATCTGCTATCAGCTCCGATACACAGGAGAAGGCCATCAAGACTGGAAGGTAAAACCGAGGGGAAAATGCCCACAGACCTCACTACACACGGTATTCCTGAGTTTCATCGGGTCTGTTATCAAGAGTGAAAGTGTCCATGTATCTATGTCTGGGTTTGTAGATCTATGTTTATCTGATTCATAGCTTAATTTCTCTTTGACATTTGATACTGTTGATTACTGCCATTTGAAATTTTCTCTTCCCTTTCCCTTTAGAGATATCAGTTTCTCCTGATTCTCATACTATTTCTCTGGCTGAACCATCTCACTCGTTCCTACTTTCATTCTCATTAACCACACGTGTATACAATTTCTCACCAGAGAGCTCTACATAAAAGCCCCCTGGGGCATTTCAGACCCAGTATATCCAAAACTAAACTCGTCTTTCTCCCCAAGCTTATTTTACCTTTTTATTGAGGTATAAGTTACATTCATTAAAGTATACAGATCTTACATATACAATTAATTTGTACATGTAAACACCCATGTAACTATTACACAGATCAAGATACAGGTTATTTCTAGCATCCCAGAAACTCCTCATGCCTCTTACAGTCACATCCCCCCAACCCCCCCCCCAAGAAGGTAACTACTATTTTGACACCACTACTATTTTGACAAGTTTTGACTGTTGTTGAACTTAACAAACTGGAACCATACAATATTTCGTTCTCAAACTTACTTCTTTGTTCCCTATTTGACAATTGCACTACCACTTACCCCGGTATCCAATCCTGGAGTCAGCCTGGACTCTTCTCCTTTTTCCCTTTTCCCTTCCCTCCATTTATCAACAAGTAAGTTGAGTTTATTGTAAGAACAGTCCTCACATCCCTATTCCCACTGCCTTCGCCTCATCTTTGACCACCCAGCCTGATGCACTGATTGCATGTCTTCCTCACTAGACTTGTGAGAAACCATGCTTCATTTATCCTTTTCCCCAGTGCCCAGCCCAGTGCTTGGCGTATCGTCAGCAGTTCCTAACTGTTTACAGCCTGATTGCCAGTCTCCCTGCCTGTCCACACTACGCTTGTTCCCTCTGCTTGGAATCTGTCCTTGTACCCCCAGCACCTAGCATCCACTACTGGATGCGTGTTACTCTGAACAGTCCATGTGGCCCTGAGTATCTGAATGCGCCCGGGGTTTCCATCGCCCGACCTGGACCCTGGTGAGCATCTTTGGCAGGACGTCCACGTGTCCTGGTCAGTGTGTGTATGTCTTTGTGTCAGGATGAGTTAGTTCTCCGTGCAGATGAGGTCTGTGTGCCAGCGTGTGTGTTGGGGAGCGTTTCTCGAAGGCCCGGCGTGCCTCGGGAGGGCGACCGTTGTCAAAGAGGGGGTCTCAGCCGGGATGCATGTTTTCTGCCTGGGAGTCTCCTTAAGGGGGGAGGGGGGCGGATCCCCGAAGATTCAAAGCTGTAGGATTCAGGCCAAAAGGAAGCCAGGCTCTCGAGGCCGCTACGTCGGCGCACCGCCGCCCGGGGCCTGCCCACCGGCTGGCCCCCCTCTGCGCAGGTGCTGGAGCCGCCCCTCGGCGCCCAGGGAGAGACCTTGGAGCTGCGCCCGCGCTCCCACTACCGCTTACAGCTGCGCGCAAGGCTCCACGGCCCCACCTACCAAGGCCCCTGGAGCGCCTGGTCAGACCCAGTGCGGGTAGAGACGGCCTCCGAGACCGGTGAGGTCCCGGCCTCGGCAAGCGCTCTGCGTCCGCGCGAGCGGAGGGGCTGGGGGCGGGTCGTGGGGGCGGGGCCAGGGCGGGGTCTGGCTGGCCTGGGGGCGGGGCTCCAGCCTGGGGCCGCCGAGGTCTGACTGGTTTCATCCCTTAGCCTGGATCTCCTTGGTGACCGCTCTTCTCGTGGTGCTGGGCCTAAGCACCCTCCTGGGCCTGCTGCTGCTGAGGTGGCAGTTTCCTGCTCATTACAGGTACCGCCCCCGTCACGCGGGAGACGGGACTGTGGTCCGGGTGGGACCGGAGGCCTCTAAACAAGCATCCCAGAGTTTCTCAGTGACACCCGCCCTCCGGGGGACCTTAGGGCCACACCTGTGGCTTCAGCCACTTCCTGTATGTTTCCCCTGGGAGTCTCACTGCCTGCTTACACCCTAACATGCCCGCTGTCCTGGACACCTCAAACAACCCCACCTCCTGGCTCCTCATCTCAGTAACAAGGCTACTGTCCATCCATCACCCAGACTATAATACTGGATGCCTTCCTCCCCTTTATCCAGTCTGGCCCAGTCTGGTCATCCTACCTCCTAAACCTCGCTAAACAGCAGCCCCCCTTTTCTAGCCCTACAGACCCTACTGGGCTCACTGAAACAGGGAGCCTCTTTTCCCATCAATCTAGCTTCACACAGCCACCCAGATAGTCTCCCACTCCCCTCCTTAAGTCTCATGCCTAGCACACCAGGATAGAGTCCAGACTCTGGAATGACAAGCAAGGCTCTGTAAAATCGGCTCCTGCCAGAATTTGCACCCCCCACCCCCACCCTGTACATCAGCCTTGCCAAACTGTTGGTGATTTCCTCCACACATCAAGTGATTTTACTTCTCGTTGCCTTTGCATATGATGTCCCCTCTGCCAGGAATATCCTCGCTGGGTGACTAATACCGTTTTATCTTTAAATAACTTTCTCCACCAACTCCTAGAAAATTTTCCTAACCCTCCCCTCTTGGCTACTCTCTTTGTGCCTCAGTACAGACTTCTTTCACAGTACCAGTAGCATTTTACAGCATTTCTTTCATTATATGTCTTCCATCTACCTTACTTGGTCATCTTCAAATCCTCAGCACAGCGCCTGCCAAATAGCACATCCTTAAATAAATGTTATTAATGACTTGTTTATGTGGAAAGACTAAGGCTGAAAAGAAATGTCACTGGAAGTTACAAACATGAGGGTATAAAAAACAAATAAACAAAACATGAGGATAGTATCTGTACACCTCAGTCCTTCCATTGGTAACATCTCTTGGTTCTTGAAGCAGCCTCTTTTTGTGACCCTAGGCTAGGTTAGATGTCCCTCCTCTGTGCTCCCACCTCTCCTTAAACATGCCTTTCTTTGAATTTTTAATCCACTCACATATATGAGCAGACTGGATTGTAGTCTCTATGCAGGTGGGCAGATCCAACAAAAGTTGGGGGAGAAGAGGAAGGTGATGCTGCTGAACCAGGCATACTGAGTTCCTTGTCCCCAGTTTGCCAGATAAATTACTCCTCCCATGGAGAGATACGAGTGAGTTCGCAAAAGAAGCCTGAAATCTTCGGCTAAAGTCATTCCATGCGGAAATATGAGCCTAAAGAATTTGAGGTTCCCCCACCGTACCTTAATCCGTACTCTTCCCAGAGAGACCACCTTCCCCAGTAACTTAGTAATAAACCCTTGACGTTCTCTTCATTCACCCCTTCAACTAATTTGTTGAGCGCCTGCTATGGGCCAGACAGTGTTCTATACCCTGGAGATACAGGTCTGAGGATATAGACAAACTCTTTGTGTTCATGGAGTCTATATTCTACTGGAGTGAGGCAGACCAAAAAAAAAAAAAAGGGTAATAATGTAATGCATATACAATAAGTGCTATAAAGAAAAACAAAGCAGAGCAGGAAATAGGGATGGGGAAGGGAGGTGGCAGTATTTTAGACATGGGAGTCAGAGAAGGCCTGTCAGGATGACATTTGAGCAGAGACCCAAATGAAATGAGGGAACAAATCAAGAGGCAGAGAGAATGGCAAGTACAAAGGCCCTGAAGCGGGGATGTTTGAGGACACTTAAACCCCTTTTTTGAACCTCTCCACCACTGACTTCCCTTCCCTCCTTTTCATCTATTCTCCTCTATCTTCCTTTATTGCCTTGGCTACACTCTTACTGCTCCAAGCCTTACTCCCTGACCTCAGCCTCACACCCACCACAGTGGTCTCCTCCTCCCTCCTAATTCACTCCTGTAACTCAGTGTCCTCTTCCTTCTCCCCAAGGAGCCTGAAGCATGCCCTGTGGCCCTCACTTCCAGACCTGCACCGGGTCCTAGGCCAGTACCTTAGGGACACTGCAGCACTGAGTCCAGTGAGTGCCTTCCCTTCCCCCCACCCCACCACCAGCCCTGCCTGGAGCTGGACCCTTGCCCCATTATACACTGTTCCAAGGCCCTCGCCCACCAGCATATTATCCCTAAGCTCTACCCCCAGCCTAAGCCTCCTTCCTGCACAATCCACGGCCTCCTCCCACAGGACCTGTTCTAATCTGGACTCTTTCCCCCCCACTCCCCATCTCTCCCAGCCCAAGCCTGCAGTCTCAGATGCCTGTGAGGAAGTGGAACCCAGCCCCCTTGAAATTCTACCCAAGTCCTCAGAGAAGACTCCCGTGGCCCTATGTTCCTCCCAGGCCCAGATGGACTACCGAAGATTGCCCCCTTCTTGCCTGGGGACCATGCCTCTGTCCGTGTGCCCACCCATGGCTGAGATGGGGTCTTATTGTACCACTCACATTGCCAACCATTCCTACTTACCTATAAGCTGCTGGCAGGCCCCTCTCTCCCAGTACCCTGGACAGATCCAAACCCACCAGACTTCTTTTCCCATCCTCCCTATCCACCCCAACCCCACCACACAAACCTCCCAGACCTCACGTCCATCCCCCTCTGTCTGTCCTCATAGTTGGGCTCCACGACACTGACCACTGATGATGACGTTTGGTACTGCTGCTGACATAAAGCCAGGAACCTTGCTCCACACGCCAGGCTCATTTGACTAAGCTGCTAACTTTCACCTGCTTTCTCTCTCCTTAATGCTCAACTCCTTGAAAAGACGTCTCCACATCCCCACTTCCCATCTGGTCTTCACGCTACTTTAGTTAGCTCCCCTACTTTGCGAAGGAACTACCCAAGCAAAGTTCACCTCAAACCATGAAATTGCCAAGATCCAATAGGATCTTATCAGTCCTCAATTTATTTGATCTCTCTGTGGCATCTGTCATGGTGGCTACTCATTTCCCCTTTAAATTCTCTTCTACCTTGGCTTCCATAATATTGCCATCTCTCCTGGCTCCGAGTATAGGAGTAGTTAAAAGCATAAACTCTGGAGTCAGAGCTGGGTTCAATTTCTCTCTTACCCAGTTGCTAGGCACATAACTTAAAGTCTTTTAGCCTTGATTTTCTAGTTTATCAAAATAGGGATAATGACAGAACCTCAGAGACTTGTGAAGAGAATTAAGTGAGATAATCCGAATAGAGCACAGTACCTAGGACATAGTAGTGTTGAATATGCCTGACCTATTGTAATTAATCCTTCCTATTCTCTTATCCTGGCATGTCTTCCACCCCTTAATTTTATAGTTCCTCAAGAATCCATTGACTTTCTTTAATCTTTCCAAAGTTCTTATCTCCAGCCCTGACTCTTACTATAGTACCTGTGATGCTTTATTCAAGTAACTGTTTACATGTTTGTCTCCCACTATTAGATTGTGAGCTCCTTGAGGGCAAGGGATGTGATTTATTTGTCTTTTCCCCCCAGCACCTAGAGCAGTGCTTGGTGCATGGTAGTTGGCCTTCAATAAATGTTTTCTAAATGAAGGACATCTTTCTGGACAATGCCACCTTAACCTCATACCAAGTTCCCTCATTCTCTCGGCCATTCATTTTCAGCAGTTAAATGTGCTTAGGCCATTCTGTTTATAGGTTTCCCTGACTCATTCAAATTCACAAATAAATGTGGGGTTTTGTTTTGTTTTGTTTTGTTTTTTTGCTGGTTCCAAACATACCCACTGTATTAGTCAGGATCTTGGCAGAAGATATGGCACACTCAAACTGTACATCTTGATGAGAGTTTAATAAAGGCCATATTTATAAAGATAAGGCAGGATTTAGGAAAACCATCAGTGGCTAGTGCAGTATCCAAGCGCTAGCAATAGCTGGGAGCTGGTACCACCCCTAGGCATCAAGGAGTAAGGGGGGAGTGTGGTTACTAGACTAAGAGAGAGCATCTCTAAGAGAGGGCTGCCTGACAGGAGTGGTGACCTTTGGTAGAAAGATACAACCAACCCGTGGGGACACGGCAGGGAGGGAGCGGGAAATAAATAGTTCATGCTCACTCTCCCCCCATCCTCTGTTCTCCTCTGTATTAGTTTGCTAGCAATGCCATAACCAAGTGCCACAAAGTTTGTAGCTTAAACAACAGAAATGTATTGTCTCACAGTTCTGGAGGCTTAGAAGTTCAGGGTGTCATTAGGGTTGGTTTCTTCCAAGAGCTGTGGGGAACAATCTGTTCCAGGCCTGTCCTCTAGCTTCTAGTGGTTTCCTGGCAATCCTGGTGTTCCTTGGCTTGTAGAAGAAGCATCACCCCCATTTCTGCCTTTCTCTTCACATGACATTCTCCTGTGTGTTTCTGTGTTTAAGCTTCCCCATTTTATAAGGACACCAGTTTCACTGGATTAGGGCCCACTGAAATGACCTCATCTTAACTAATTATATCTGCAATGATCCTATTTCCAAATAAGGCTCCACTCTGGAGTATTGGGGCTTAGGAATTCAACATATGAATGAGGGGGCGGGGGCACAATTTAATCCATAGTATCCTCCCATTTGCGGGAACCCAAAGAGAAACCAAAGCCCAAGGTAATCCATTGATGTAGGCCATATAAATCAGCCTCACAGGGTACAGGGCATGGTAGACAAGGACGAAGAGTGGGTCTGAGTAGGACAAATGGACTTCATCCAGTATACTTGTTTTCCACAGTCTCTTCAACTAGCCATGGTTCAAGGCTCTAACTCTATTCCTCGGGACTCAAGACTAGGATTGAGAGCCAAACCACTAAACTTCTCACCTTCACACCACTCAGCCTTCATGTCCTAACCACTTTGACTTCCTAGGGTCATCTCCTCCATCTCTACTTAGCTATTGCTATAGCCTTCCAACTAATATCTCTGCCTCCAATATCTCTCCTTAAACCTAACCTGTATAGTACCTACAGATTGATCTTCCTATTCATCCCACTCCATACCTCTAAATATTTGGTTTCCCTCTTCAGAACCTGATTTCTTCCTCTTCTAGTGTTTCCCTACATTAGGATTAAAAGTGTTTACACAATGTCAAGCACATAGTAAATAATGTGTTTATTGAGCTATTTTTATTATTCCAACTGGGCTTTTCTCCCCTCTGCATATCACCAAATTTTATTCTTTTCATGTCCTTTGCTTTCCTAGATTCAAGTCTTTCAGGTGGGAGTTCCCCCATCTAATCAGCAACTTGGCCTCTAATTATCCTTCTCTTAAGCCTTGTTCTCCTTCCCTCCAGCCTAAGACTAGTGCATTATCCCAGCACTAGCAAGAGCTGGGAGTGGTACCACCCCTGGATATCAAGGGGAGTGTGGTTACTAGATTGCAAGAGAGTAGCTCTAAGAGAGGGCTGACTGACAGAATTGGTGACCTTTGGTAGACGGGAAAGCCTTCTTTCTGTCTTTCCTAGACCAGAAAGCTCCCTGTGTTATCTATCCCATTTCTTCCTGGGTAAGGTAACCCTGGCCCCTGGTTCTATCAGCTGGCCCTTGCCTGGCTCTTTCCTCTTCCTTGGCTCTTTTGCTTTCACCTTCAAACATGCAGAGGCCTCTTGGTACTGGTTCCCTCAAGTTCCCATGCTCTGCCCCCTTCCTCAATCCCAAATTTCTCTCATAAGCATCCCATGCTTGCTGCCTCTACACTCTCCCCACTCCCACCCTTCTTTCTGTGGCCCCGTCCCCAAGCATGCATTCTCATCCAGCTCTCTCCCAGGTCACTGATGACTTATTTGTCAGTGGCCAAATCTGACCTTTTCTGTCATCATTCTTCTTGACGATTTTGCGTATATTAAATTCCTCCCCCATCAAGGTCCATGTCAGTGTAATCTCCACTGGCTTCTTTCATTCCTTTATTTTAAAATGTATGAATTCCCTGAGGCTGTCCCCTACATTAACCCTATCCTTTTTCTCTACAGTTACCCTTACTCCAGAAACTTGCTGGCTCTGTCCTACATTCAGATATGCTTTGTTTGGCCCTTCCCTACACAGAAACTCACTGATTCCACAATGCCTAGCAGATGAAATCCAAACTCCTTAGCTTAATAGTTGAGGCCCTGACCAGCCTGACTCTAGACAACCTTTTCTCTGGGTTTCAGGGTTCCCAGTTGCCAACCCCAAATTGTAATTGGAAATAAAGTTGGAAATTTAAAAAAATGAATGCTTTGAAGTCAAAAATAATAAAAGTTTTCAGTTTGGGCCAAGAGCCCTAGATTTTTCTCTATCATCATCAGAGTTGCTCTAAGGTAATGATTGAAAACATGATTTTTCTAGCCTCTCTCGGACAGTATTGTATTTGGTTAGGAATGCAGGGGCAAGCCAGATAGTTTGGCTCCACTATTTATTTTTGGCTATCTGTCTTTGGACACATTTCTAACCTTTTTCTGACCCAGTTTCTTTATCTATCAAAAGGGGATAGAGTATCTGCCCTACAGGATTAAGGATTAAACTCAATAATGTATGTCAACTGTTTAAACACAGTCAGTAGAAGGCCAATAAATGGTACCCATTATTATCTTTATTATTGCTGTTCACCTCTAAGCATATTCACACAATTCATTCAAGTCCTTATTAGAGGACTGGATTGAATGGGAGTCAGACCTGACTTCCCACAAACTGTGTGGTCTCAGGCAAATCCCTTCCCTGGGGCTTGGTTTTTCCATCTGTAAAATATGGGTATGTTGCCAGAATGGGGAGGATGCACCGTACACAGATTAGACTAGTGGATCTTCAAATTTTCTGACACCTCGAAAGCCCCATGGGGGTAAAGCCACAATGTCTCTCAGAAGGCAGTTCAATCTTATCTCCAGATGCGCAGGTCTGAATCCTGATCTTGTTTCTTAACCTTAAGGAATTCATCCCTTTTTCAGCCTCATTTTTCCGGTTTGTAAAACAACAACAGAACAGTCTTTAAAAACGAACACACATGGGGCGCCCGGGTGGTTCAGTCGGTTGAGCGTCTGGCTCAGGTCAAGATCCCATGGTCTACGGATAGAGCCCCGCATCTGGCTTCCTCAGAGAATCCCCATTTAGGATTCCTCTCTCCCTCTCCCACTCCCCCTCCTTCCCTCAAGAAACAAAAACAAACAAACCAAAAAACCCACACACGTTACCTCCTTCCTAGTAGTGTTCCTACAAGGCACTAAGCTAACTAGGTTTGGCCTTTCTGCTCCTAAGCTTCTCAACTCCTTCCCCACCCCTGCCCACCTGCCTCCTTCCCCTTCTCTGAAGGGCTCGAGTGCTTTAGGTCACTCCACCGCGTTCTGCACTTGTGCACCATAAATACGATCCACATGCAGGCTTTCACTGTGACGAACCGAAGAGGGCAAGCTGAAGAATGAATGGAAGCTACTCCGGAATGCCGCGGCAGCTCAGGCTCCGCCCCTAGGCGCGCCCCGCCCCGCCCCTCTCTTTCCGACACCAGTGCTCTAGAGACCCGCCTGAACTCTCTCATCCTTCAAATCACGCTCCATGACTGGATTCTCGTGAGACCTGTGACTTGCACCGGAAGGCCCGCCTCCTATGCCATGAAAGGCCAATGGGTGAAAGCGACGGTTGCGACGGTTGGGTTTTGAAGGAGCCAATGAGTGCACAGAGCGGAGAGTTTAAGAAGCGGAGGCCGGCACTGCAGAGGCCGGTCTGGGATCGGAACCTAGGCGCCGAAGGTAAGGGGCGCTCGGTCGAGCTGGGGGTGGGTCTGCAAGCCCGGGCCGTGAGACCCGGACTGGCTGGGGCCGGGTCGGTCCTGAGTGTGTGGCCAGCGGTCCCAGGCAGAGCACGGTTGCCTCTTCCTCAGGGCTCGGCGAGCACCCACTCCAGGGACCCCACACCCTGTGGACGCTCCCATGGCGCAGTTCGTGTTCGAGAGTGACCTGCACTCGTTACTGCAGCTGGATGCACCCATCCCCAATGCACCCCCTGCGCGCTGGCAGCGCAAAGCTAAGGAAGCTGTGGGACCGGCCCCCTCACCCATGCGGGCCGCCAACCGATCCCACAGCGCGGGCAGGACCCCAGGCCGAACACCAGGTCAGTGGGGGGCGGTGGGACGTGGGGAGGAAGAGGGGCGGCCGAGAACGGCCTTCAGGCCTCCTTCCCCTGGAACCTGCTCAGACTCCGGCTTCCCTCTCCCGGCCCCAGGCAAATCTAGCTCCAAGGCACAGACCACGCCCAGCAAACCCGGTGGTGACCGCTATATTCCCCATCGCAGCGCTTCCCAGATGGAAGTGGCCAGTTTCCTCCTGAGCAAGGAAAACCAGCCTGAAAATAGCCAGACGCCCACCAAGAAGGTATGTGTCCCAGAGTGGCTTAAGGCAAGAGACCTGTCTGTGTCCTTTGAACCGTGCCGTCCTGCCTCACCACCACCCTTTGTGCCAGGAACATCAGAAAGCCTGGGCTTTGAACCTGAATGGCTTTGATGTGGAGGAAGCCAAGATCCTTCGGCTCAGCGGAAAACCACAAAATGCCCCAGAGGGTAAGATCTGAAGTCCTGTGTTCTTGGAGGGAGGGTCCATTCCAAGGGTTGAGGGGAGATACCTGGCTGCTCTTCCCACCTAAGACTGAGGAGAGGGGAGGTGCTTATCTGGCCTTCCTGGCTAGGAGCAGGGGGTGGGGGAGTCCGTTATTCCGGTGTCAAGACCTACCCGGTTGCCACAGGATACCAGAACAGACTGAAAGTGCTTTATAGCCAGAAGGCCACTCCTGGCTCCAGCCGGAAGACCTGCCGCTACATTCCTTCCCTGCCGGACCGAATCTTGGACGCCCCTGAAATCCGGAATGACTACTGTAAGTGCAGCCTTCTCTTTGCCCATTGGATGGAGGAAGAGGACCTGGGGACCAGGCAGACAAGGAAGCTCATGCCCCTCCCTTTCTGCACTGGCAGACCTGAACCTTGTGGACTGGAGCTCTGCAAACGTACTGGCTGTAGCCTTGGACAACAGTGTGTACTTGTGGAGTGCTAGCTCTGGTGACATCTTGCAGCTACTGCAAATGGAGCAGCCTGGGGACTATGTATCTTCTGTGGCCTGGATCAAAGAGGGCAACTACCTAGCTGTGGGCACTAGCAGTGCCGAGGTGCAGGTGAGACTTGCCCTGGGCCGCAGTTCTGTTGTGCCCAGACCCCGGGATGGAGGTCCTTCTCCAGCAGGAGGATGTTAATGGCGAGTTGCAATCTCTGATCCTAGCAGCCTTCTCTCTCTAGCTATGGGATGTGCAGCAGCAGAAGCGGCTTCGAAACATGACCAGTCATTCTGCCCGAGTGGGCTCCCTATGCTGGAACAGCTATATCCTATCCAGGTCAGTGGTTTTAGTTTTAGCTAGTCTGTTGCAAAATCAGTGTGTGATTTTTGGCAGCTCTGCCCAGATGTACGCCTCCGCAGGGAAGCAGCTCAGTCCTGCTGGCAGTGTTTGGCCCTACCACAGAACCCGATTCCCTTCTTCCCTCCTGCAGTGGCTCACGCTCTGGCCATATCCACCACCATGACGTTCGGGTAGCAGAACACCATGTGGCCACGCTGACTGGCCACAGCCAGGAGGTGTGTGGGCTGCGCTGGGCCCCAGATGGACGACATTTGGCCAGTGGTGGCAATGATAACTTGGTCAACGTGTGGCCTAGTGCACCTGGAGAGGGTGGCTGGGTTCCCCTGCAGACGTTCACCCAGCACCAAGGGGCAGTCAAGGTGAGTGAGAATGGGGCTGGGTTCGGCCCTCTGCTTACCCTCACGCAGAATCTGGAGACTGTTGAAGGGAGATGGGACAGCAGGATTAGACGGGATTACCCTGTGACCCGTGTCTAGCTCTAGAACCTGCTGACCCCCTCTGTCCTACCTAGGCTGTAGCTTGGTGTCCCTGGCAGTCCAACGTCCTGGCAACCGGAGGGGGCACCAGTGACCGACACATTCGCATCTGGAACGTCTGCTCTGGGGCCTGTCTGAGTGCTGTGGATGCTCAGTCCCAGGTAGTCTTTCAACTGTCCCAGCCTCTCCCTCCCAGAAGTGTTCTCGCTCTGTGTGGTCTTCCGTGGGCAACCGTGTCCCTTCCAGTGGCTTCACCAACTCTACACCCTGATTTTCAGAGTTCTGACTCCGCTCTCCTTCATGATCTCCAGACCATACTTCTGGCTGTGGCTTAACTCTAACCTCATGTCCTATAGGTGGCACCACCCTAATATGCCCTGAATTAAATTTGTTACTTCTTGTCTCCCTGAAACGTATTCCTCCTCCTCCTCTTAACGTTGTTTGAGAGGGCTAGAACTTAGAAATCTGCAGAACTTCCTAGAGTCTTTTATTCTCTTCACCTAGTCACCAAGACACATCATTTTTACCTCAGAATATCATTCACTCGTGTCCCTGCCCTCAGCCTCACTCTTCGTGCCCCTGGAGAACCCCTGCACTGGTCTCTCAGCATTCTTTTCTTATCTCCCACAGCCTGTCCTCTGCACTGGGCCTGGGTGGTCTGTGTGCTAAACCCCTGCAGTAGCTCCCTGTCACCTGCAACACTTAACCCACATCCCTTAGAATGATATTTGAAGCCCTTGCTGATAGGTCTCCCACCCACTCCAGGCTCCTCTCCTTCCACCCTCCTCTCCCTCATGCAGCCTTCATTCATTCTAGACTCGGCCCTAGAGCCAGTTCAGATTCTGGCTCTGTCACCTTCTAAAGTTGCATGTGTTCTTAGGCAACTTGCTGAACTTCCTTCTGTTTGATTCTTTATCTGTAAATTGGATAATAATTTTAACTCTCAAAAAGCTTTTGTAAGAACTGTGGTGATTCAAGTCTGAGTCTGCGGCACCTGGCAGAGTGCCTAACGCGAGAGTGGACTTAGTTCTGATTTGAGTAGCATTGGCTCTGTTGTGCCCACACGCCATCCTGTCCCCACAGGTGTGCTCCATCCTCTGGTCTCCTCACTACAAGGAGCTCATCTCAGGCCACGGCTTTGCCCAGAACCAGTTGGTTATTTGGAAGTACCCAACCATGGCCAAGGTGGCTGAGCTTAAAGGTAGGTGCTAAGTGACTGAAGTCAGACACAAAAGGCCATGTATCGTATTACCGTTGAAATATCCAGAAGACGCAAATGCAAAGAAATAAAAACAGACTGATGGTTGCTATGGGCTATGGAGAGAAGGTGATGAGGACTTTATGGAGTGATGAAAGGTTCTGGAATTGTTGTGATGGTTGCACAGCACATTACAAGCCAATGAATTTTATAGTGTGAATTATTAATTATCTTAGGTGTTCATAAAAATGCAGGTGGCCCTCAATATTGGGAGCTGTAGGTGTGTCTCCATTCCTATGCCCTGCTCTCACGTTCTCCCTCCGCATGCCCCAGGTCACACTGCCCGGGTCCTGAGTCTGACCATGAGCCCAGATGGGGCCACAGTGGCATCAGCAGCCGCAGATGAGACCCTGCGGCTCTGGCGCTGTTTTGAGTTGGACCCCGCGCGGCGGCGGGAGCGGGAGAAGGCCAGCGCAGCCAAAAGCAGCCTCATTCACCAAGGCATCCGTTGAGCACCATGAACTCATCACCTCAGTTGTTTGTTTGGTTATTGTTTTTTTTTTATTTTTCTAATAAAGTCATGTCTCCTTCTCTTCTCGCGTGACCTCTGTCCCAGCAGCCTTCCCAGAGCCTCCTCTCTGCTGTCATCACAGAGCCAGGACCATCCCTCCCGTTTGCAGATATAGGGCTAGCCCCCTTTCATTCACACACATACACACACAGCCTCAGTGGTTTCCTCTGTCACTTTTAATGAAGACGTGAGTGAGCAGCCTCCATAGACTGTGTTCCCAGGCCCCCCCCCGCAACCACCCTGACCTTTGGCCAAGAAGCTGCTGCTTCGTCGTTGTGGGGTAGAGGAGGGATCTTGGTTCCACAGTGACAGATTATTGCTGACCTCTTCAGTGTGAGGAAAAAGGCCACAAGACCCTGGTTGAGGGCCAGTCCTGAGTGTTCCTCTCCCAAGTTTAAGGCAGGGAGGGGAAAATAAGTGTCCAGCCCTTTCAACCCCCAGCTCCAGACTGGCAGAGGGCAAGGAGGCCACGTCTTCGGAGCTGGCCGGGAGAAGTGGGTGAGGAACGGAAGCTGTGGTCCCTGTGTACCAGCTGTGGAGAGGGGAGGACCTGTCCCCTACTCAGTCTTGACCACATAAGCCCTGGTCACAGGTGTAGGTGGGGAGAACAATGTCAGATGCTGCCCAAGGCACAGTCCTGAGGCACTTAGGTGGGCGCCTGGCTAGGCCATGTTTCTCAGTTGGCCTTGACTTTAGCGGTACCTGGAGCTCCATTTTGCTGAAGTACACGGGGCAGCCGCTTGCCTTTGGTGTAGGAGTGATACCAGAAGTTGGAGAACAATACGAAGAAGATGGTACCGTACATCCAGATGAGGTGGATGATGACTGGGTACTGGTAGCCACAGCTCGGCATAAAGTAGTACTGGGAGATGTGCAGCGAGACCAGGACGAACTGGATCTAGAATGGAGGAAGACAAGGGTCAGGGGGAACCGTGAGAGGTGGCAGAGAAGAGAATGTGGAGTGCGGAGGGAGGGGGTCAAAGGTGAGGCAGGTTGGATAAAGGTAGGATCCAGCCCAGAAGGCTGCGATGGTTATGGGCCAGGCCCCTCACCAGCTGGATGGCCGTCATGTGCTTTTTCCACCACAGGTAAGGCTGAGCCACAGGTCCAAGGGCAGACAGCCCATAGTACAGGTACATGACGACATGCACAGAGGAGTTGATCATGGCGTGGAAAGAGCCCATTCCTCCTGGGAGGGGACAACGAACAAGGGCAGGAGAGTCGAGCTGCTAGTCCTCAGTGTGTGGCCCTCTTCCCTTAGTGGCCTTCACCACTCACCTGGGGCAATTTTTACCCCCCACCACCAGCTCCAAGGGAGCACTGAGTGGTGGAAGACATGTAGGAAGGTCACCTGGCCATCTTTTTTCCGGAGAATAAAGATCACCTGGGAAGAGTGGAGAAAGGAAAGGGGTTTCAGAGCCAGGGCTCTCCTTTCTCCCCAACTCTAGGGTTCTCACCTCTCCTAGAACCACTCACCGTGTCCATCAGTTCGATGAACTTGGAGAAGAGGAAGAGCCAGGCCACTCGAACCATCTGCAAGAAGTCAGGCAGCCTTAGGACCCCCTCTCCCCACCATGCTACTCCAAAAACTTCCCTAAACTGGGCCAGGAGCCCAGGTCACACCCAAACTCCTATCCCCAGGTTGCTTATAACCTACCTACTTACCCTTCTCCCATCCCAACTTACCCTTAGAGCCTCCCACTTACCCTCAGTGCCTCTGGGCTGTTGGAATAGTCCACAGGATCACAGCGCCAGGTGTAGGTGCTCAGCCAGCCAGACATCAAGAACTAGGAAGGGGTGTGGATTAGACCACCAGAGTTCCACCCTGCCCAATCCCTCTTGCTATCTAGCTGAAGGAATTGGATCTAAGCCTCTCTGGAAAGGAGATGCCATGCTCTGGCCACAAGGCCTGCCCCTTATCCTGCCAGCAGAAATTAAAACCTAGACGTCCCAGGGGCCCACCTCATAGACAATGTAGAGGGAGAGTGCCACCAGTGAGAAGTTGTAGATGATCATGAAGCCCCGGAGCTGGAAGGGCTTCCGATTGGCCATGATCCGAGGCCCAAGTGAGAGAACGAAGTACACGTAGGTCAGGAGGATGGAGGTCATTAGCAGGGGGGACCCCATCAGAGGGTAGCCCTGGATTCGAGGATCTGCAGAATAAGCATCAAGGAGTCAGGAAGGGTCACAGGGTCCCAAAGGGGACCTGTACACCAGGTGTACAGACGTGGGGTCAAGTCACAAAGGGCCAAGGGGTTCGTAGAGATTCTCCATTAGGAGACAGCCCTAGATCCAGGGATCCTGGGACAGGAGGGGGAAAGGGTTGACAGCATCTTACCTGCATGCTTCATCACCTCCTGGTACAAGTTCACAACCGCCTCCATCCTGGCTAAGGATTCTGGGGAAGTATAGAGGGTAGGTGTCAAGGCTGACCGTGCCCCTATCCCACCCACCCTTGACCCACAGACAGGAAGCAGACCAGATGAGACAACTCCAGAAAACTCCCTGCACAAAAAACAGAAGACTGACAGGAAGGAATTGAGGCTGACGAGGGGCACCGCTTCCCACACATCCCGCCTGCCTGCTGGGAAGGGCTGCTCCGTCCTCGGCTCCACACCTCACTCTCCTCCCCTCGCGCTCTCTGCTCCTGCACAGAGATCCTTACCACCGGACCTCTCCTCCGCTCTTCCTCCGCAGGGGAACTCTCCATGTGTGGTCTCTTTCCGGAGAGTCTTACCTCTCCTCTCCAGAATGACCGCTTCTTCCTTCCCTGTCAGTGTCCCACCTCTCCATCTCTGGGTCTTTCTTTTCCCCAGGGATACTCCCCTTCAAGCGATCGGGTCCACTCTCGGGATGCTCATCTCCCGGGATGCCGGTTCCCTCCTGCCCCTTCCTCCTCTCCTCTGCCCCCGCCCCGGGCTCTCACCTTCAGCGTCTCTCGCAGCTCCTCGCTCCCTTCTCCTGCACCCCTTCCTGCCTTTCCACTCCGGAGCCTTTGAGACTCGGGAGTCTTTGAGACTCCTGCCCCAGCGGCTCCACCAGTCTGACGAGACCGGGCAGAGCCCCGCCCTCCGCCCGCCCCCGCTGCCCTGCGCACGGGGTGGAGGGTGGGTCCAGGCCACAGGTCAGGGCCTGGAGGAGCAGGACCCACCAGGATTGAGAAAGCCAAGTAAAGCATGGGACTCACCACCTACCCACCTTGGACAGCCAGATGAGCTAAAGCTCTAGCTCAGTTTCCACCAGAAACCTTGCAGGGCTTCAGCCCAGCGCTAACCTTGGCCCAAAGAGAACTGCTGAAATCCCATGCCCACCATCCTCTCCTAAACGAGCCATAAATTCTCAGTTGGTCCTACTTCAGAATGGGTGCAATCACCCTTCGCTCCCTGGGAGGGGCAGGGAAGCCAGTGGCATGTGAGGAGGTGGGGGAGTGCAGGAGGTCTCCGGAATCTTCCACTCCTTTAGGGTGGGTCCTAAAGAGCTAGGCCCTCTCCGCCTCACAGAACCTGAAGGAATGCCGAGGGAGGGCGCACTGGGACACAAAAGCCTCAGCCAGGACCCTGGAGAGCCTGGGATGCTGGGGCTGTCCCAGATGGACAAGGCATGCCCCAGACGGCCAGGGCAGCTGCTGCTCCGCGAGCTGCCTTCACGCCAGTCTGCCAGATTCCCTCCATCCAGACACCCACCTGTGCTGGCACTAAGTGAAAAATACACCTTCTGACACATCCGCCGAGGCTGCACCCGTGCCCCTCCCATACTCTGGGGGGGGGGTACACATCTCACAGATGCTCCCCCAGCCTCCGCGAGGACTCCCGACTGCACTCCCCGCCATCAGGCCCCAAGTCCTCGAGCACACACATGGCAGCCTCTCGCATGCCTCTCCCCACCATCACCACGACAGGCTGACCCGCGGCTAGCACACATGTGTACACACGGAGCCCACACACCTCCTGCTGGCGACAACCACCCTCCTCTGACCCGCCACCCAAATAAACCTCCATGGACTTTGACATGCAGTTCCTGATACTCAGACCTGATCCTAACTCCATTCACACTGGCAACACACCCAGAAGACTCATACAGCCTCCTTCGTTGGTCCTGCATCACCATGAGCTAATGGCCCACACGCAGGTTTACTCACACGTCCGTGAGTCACATATATGGTCACAGGCATAAATTCGGACACTCTGCTTAGAGGTGAATGAACATAAAACCACCCATACCGCATGCAGACACACACCTGCCTTGGGTCATGTGTACTGATCTCTTTTCATGGATGACAATAGTCATTCATTCATTCACGGCCAGGTTTGGTTGGGCCGAGGCCTCCTCTGTGGCAGGGCCTACCTGACAGAGGCCTGTTGCTCAGAAACGCAGTTCCTCCCTGGCCCATGTGAGTTTGCCAGCTGGTTATCTCTCCCGCTCTCTCTCAACCACCACTCAAGTTCACCCCCCACAAACATTCATGCGCCCTGGAGGTCAGGAGTGGCTCCAGGCTCTGGAGAGAACCTGTCCCCAAGCTGGAGAAGCACTGGGCGTGTCCACGTAGGGGAACTCAGTTGGGTGCTTCCTTCCTTCCTTTAAGATGGATGGAAGGGAAAAGAAGACAGGCAAAGGAAGGGGGAGGGGGAGGGAGGAGAGAAGAGCAGGGAGCCAAAGAGAGGGAGGGTACGGGGCGGACCGGGACGAGACCGGGAGGTAGTGGAAGAAGACCTAGGTTTGAGCAAATGGGGGCCGGGATCGGAGGGAGGCTGCCGGCCGGGCCGGCCCCAGAGAGCTGGGACCTCCCACCCACGGTCCGGGAACAGCCTCGCCCACGGGCTGGGCAGGGCAGGGCCGGGCAAGGCCAACTAGGCAGGGTGCCCGGGCACGTGGGCAGCCCGCCCGTGGAAGGTCCAGACTCACCAGTGGGGGGCCAGGCGGGCAGGAGTGGAGGGCTTGGAGGGAGCAGGGCCAGAGAGAAGTCCCCAGGGCCAGCCTGCCTGCCACTTCCTCATCTGCTGGGCCGACTTTCTGTCACCAGAGGGGGACGGGGCGGGCCGGGCGGGGGGCGCCTGCTGATTGGCCCCGACTGGGCTCGGCCCGAGGGGCGGGCACAGGGGCGGGCCGCCAGATTCCGGGGCAGGAAACACGCCCAACCCGGACTCCCCACCCCTTCCCTCGGCATCTCGCTGCCCGCCTCCATCGGGTCGCCGGGGGCCGGCACTGGCCCGTCAGAGGTGTACCTTGCTTCTTCCCAACGCTCAGTCTCATTGTGGGCCCTCTGGTGACTGTCCACTCACGCGACCAACACATCTTCTGTTTGTGGCAGGCCCACCCAGCTTAGGACCCTGCAGAAAGTTCCAGGACTAAGCAGCCCTTTCCCCCAGAGTTTTCTCTGCAGAGGATGATGGGGTGGGTTGGGCGGGAGGCAGCATGTGTGCTGTGGGCTGACCTGGGGTAGCCGGGAGGTCTCAGCCGGAGGTGAGCAGCTGCGCAAGGAAGCCTTCCCTGGGAGCCCGTAAACTTGGATGAACCCTATTATTAGAAACTGCTAGGAGGGCTTGAAGGTAGGAGATTACAAACGGCCCCGAGGCCTCCCAGACAGGAACAGTGAATCACTGTATAAACTGTCCTTGAAGGTAGTGGGGGGCGGGAGTGGGGGGGTGAGGGGAGGAAGTGAATCCAGCTGTGGCTGAAATGCAGTAGAGCTTGAAGGCCAACCAGGGCACTTTGGTTGTGTTCTGGAAGTAGAGGAGAAAGAGCAAAGATTTCTGAGGAGGCCGCAATGAGGCTTGTATTCTCAAATATTTATTGACCACCTACCATATGCGAGACTGTGGTAAGTGCTGATGACACATCAATGAACCAGATGTGTCCCTGCACGGAGTTTGGGTTTGCCTCTAGCTGAGTCATTGCACCCTGGCAGCTAGAGTGATAAGGCCATTGAGACAGCCTTGGTGAGAGAGCACAGCCTGATCCAAGAAGGCTTGAAACTGATGGGATAGGAGAGGCAGACACTGGAGATGTCCCCAAGACAGGTGCACTCTCTCTAGATATATACTTAGCTGTCTATCCGGCTTCCTGCACTCTCGCCTCCCAGCTCCACACACTCACCCACTTGACTGAACTGGGGTGAGGACGAAGTTTTAGCAAAACGAAATCTGTATCTCCGGCAGCTCCTGGAACAGTGCTTTGCATATAGTGACCCAATAACTGCTTGTCAGATTGGATGGTGTAAATGTGGACAGAAAGGGAATTCAGAAGAGACAGTGGTTTGGTGGGATGTATCTTGGTGGAAGTTTAGTCTTAGAGGTTAAGAGGTCAGAGCCAAAGGACAGCTATGATCCAGCCCATTAGTAGCTACCCTTGAAATAGCAGAAGGACTGGAAAGGCTCAAACTTCTCAGTGCTGTTACACTAAGGCCTCCCTGATCTGGCCCCATCTCCCACTTTACCTGTGTCCTTCTCCTGGGCCACCTGCTGTGCTTTACCTTCCCCAAGGATGCCAGCATCTCTCACACACCTCCACCACCCCAAGCCTGGTCCCTGACTCAATACAAGGTATAAACAGGGGCGTCTGGGTGGCTCAGTTGGTTAAGCATCTGACTTTGGCTCAGGTCATGATCTCAAGGTTTGTAAATTTGAGCCCCACATTGGGCTTTGTGCTGACAGCTCAGAGCCTGGAGCCTGCTTTGGGTTCTGTGTCTCCCTGCCCTCTCTCTCAAAAATAAACATTAAAAATTTTAAAAAATATACGAGGTATAAACAGCTCTCCTGAGATAGTAAATCACTCTACCCCTCATCTCCTGGTTCATGAGTTTGAGTCCCGTGTTGGGCTCATGCTTAGGATTCTGTCTCTCCTTCTCCCTAACCCTCACCTGCTTGTGCGCTCTCGCTCGCTCTCTCTCTCGCTCTCTCTCTCTCTCTTGCTCGCTCACTCAAAATAAATAAACTTTACAGGGTGCCTGGGTGGCTCAGCTGGCTAAGTGTCTGACTTTGGCTCAGTTCATGATCTCATGGTTTGTGAGTTTGAGCCCTGGGTCAGGCTCTGTTTGGATTCTGTGTCTCCGCCTCTCTCTACCCCTCCCCAGGTCATGCTTTGTCTCTCTCTGTTTCTCAATAATAAATAAACGTCAAAAAAAATTTTAAGTAAATAAATAAATAAACTGGAAAAAAAAAAAGGAGCACCTGGGTGGCTTGGCCAGTTAATCAGACTTTGGCTCAGGTCATGATCTCATGGTTCATGAGTTTGAGCCCCACATTGGGCTCTCTGCTGTCAGCATGGAGCCCACTTCAGATCTTCTGTCCCCCCACCCCCTGCACCTCCCCTGCTCACACTCTTTCAAAAATAAAATAATAGGGGCGCCTGGGTGGCTCAGTTGGTTGAGCATCCGGCTCCAGCTCAGGTCATGATCTTGCAGTTTGTGGGTTCGAGCCCTGCATCAGACGCTGTGCTGACAGCTAGCTCAGAGCCTGGAGGCTGTCTTCAGATTCTGTGTCTCCCTCTCTCTCTTTGACCCTCCCTTGCTCACACTGTCTTTCTCTCTCAAAAATAAGTAAAACATTAAAAAAATAAATAAAATAAAAGCATTAAAAAAAGAATATACCAATATTGATAACCAATATGTCAATCTTGTATGCAGATTCATGAGCATTTGCGTAACCAATATTTCCTAAATGCTTACTGTGTGCATACACTGTTCTGAGAGCACGACTGGAGGAGTTTTGGATTCGGTGTCTATCAAGAGGTGCATCAGAAACAAACAAAACAGATTATCAGGGATGATGTAACAGTCCCAGAGGTCAAATGCAGTGGAGACAAGGAACAACGACTACCATTTATTCACCTGTGGTAAATGTCCACAGGAAGCCCCCAGTCCATGTTGATGGACTAAGTGAATGAACTCGCACCAAGACTCAGTGGGCTCAGTTCCTGTCCTGGTCATGGGAGAAAGCATCTTCAAATATCTGAGAGAGATCACCTAGCCCCAAGTCCTACAATGGCATTGCCACAGCCCTGGGTTTCCTGCAAAATATCCATGGTCTAGAGGAGAAGACAGATGTCTGGGTTACCAATTATAGTAGCATGTGGCGAGTGTTCTCACAGAGATAAACCCAGAGGGTTATGAAAGCACGAGGAGGGGCCCTTTACCCCAGGGTGGGGGTGAGATCTTGAAGGCTTCACAGAAATGACACCGAAGCTGGGCCTTTCGAAGGCAAGGAAATGCACTGCCGGCAGAGGGAAGCAAGTGTGTGAAGGCAGAGAAGCAGGAGATGTGGTGGGTTTGGGAGCTCCAGATAGTTTGGTGTGGCTCAAGCTCAGAGAGCATAGAGGTAAGGGCAGGAATCGGTTCATATAGAGTCCTGTATGCAGGGTAAGAAGTTTGGATTTCGTTGTGTGTGTGATTTTCAGCCCTGGCTGCACACTATCTATCACCTAGAGAGCTTTTAAAATATCAATGCCTGGGGGCTCCTGGGTGGCTCAGTTGGTTGAGCGTCTGACTTCAGCTCGGGTCACAATCTCGGAGTTCGTGGGTTCGAGCCCCACATCGGGCTCTGTGCTGACAGCCTAGAGCCTGGAGCCTGCTTTGGATTCTGTGTCTCCCTCTCTCTTCAGCCCTCCCCCACTCCTGCTGTCTTTCTCTCAAAATTAAATAAACATTAAAAAAAATTAAAATATCAGTATCTGACTCTCACCTTCTAATGGCTGTTTTTAATGGGAAGAGGCTTGAGCACATTTCTGTGGTGTATGGAAAAAGATCCAGCATCCACATGGAGGGATTAGGCTTTGGCCATCCTCACAGATGGACACGTCAGGGGACTCTCCGGGGACTGGGAGAGAGGGAGGTTGTTTGAGGCCTGCAGAGAAGCTGGGTGGAAGGTTACCAGCATGAGGGGCAGGCTGATAAACTGGAGAAACTGAAGGGGTCCAGGAACTTGGTCTTGATAAGGATGAAGGCCAGGTGGTGGGGAGCGGGTAGGGGAGGAGTACTCAGTGGAGGAGCTACAATTCCCCCTCCTTCAGGCAGCCTTCCTGACTAACTGAAGTGAGGTGCCTTCCCCCGCGCCCCCCCCCCCCGCCCCCGACTCACTCCTCGCTCACTGCTCTCTCAGGGGCCCTTCTCCATCCTCATTCCCCAGAAGATAAACCACTGATGTACTTTCCCCAAGGGTTCAATCTGAACCCTCCTGCCCCACCACTGTGTGGATGCTAACAACTCTGTACCTTGATGATCTGAGGCTTTACATGTTTCAACAGAAAAAAATGCAGAGGAAACAGGGTCAAAGAAGCAGGAATGGCAATGAGGAAGGAACAAATGTGTGTGTGAGTGGGTGGGCCAGCAGGTGGGGCGGCGGGAGGGGGGTGCACAGAGCATGGGGACTCAGGGAGTCCATTAAAGACCATGGGAACTGAGAGTCTATGGGCTAACAGACACCAGCAGTGGCAGGTAGAGATGGAAGCAGTCTCCGGGGATCTGTGACAGACTTCGCCATCCTGTAAAGGACAAAGGGCACTTTCTACACAGTCATCACACAAAGGAGTTGGGGGGAGGGCTGAGTCTGTGAGGGCAGCGGAGTGAAGAGAGGGTGAAGGGTTTGTCAGTTGTCAGTTAATTATTGGGCGTATCCCTGGGCCTTCACCAGCTGGTTACTGTCCTCCGCCTCAGACTTTGACTGAAGGGACCGTGGCTGAAGGGACCGGGACTGTAAAGACATCCAGGTGGCAGAAGGAAGAGGACGCGTGCAAACACCCATCACAAGTGTCAGTCATGTATACACACCGTGGGTGGCATTCAGGGTTCCCGAACAGAACTGAAGACACTCGGGAGGGGGAGAGGGCTGTGATGGAACCTACAGGAAAGGCTCTGGAGGGAGAAAGGGGGAGACTCTGGGTTAGGGGGCAAGCCAGGGCAGGTTAGCAGGATGGAGGAAAGAGAGTTAGCCAGATCTGGAAGGTGTGTGAGAAGGGTCGAACAGGGAAAAGAGACAATGCAGCTTATGATTCAATCCTTTCTCTGGCAGGAATGGGGCCAGCTGCCTTCCATATGCTCTCATGGTTCAGTCATGTAAGGTGACCACTATTATCCCTGCTTCATGGATGAAAATAATAGAATTAGAAAGGGGTGATATAGTCTCCTCAAGACCCCATGGCAAGTAAGGGAGAAGCAACATGGGTGTTCCAGGCTGAGGAAAAAGTGTGGACAAAGGGACGGAAGTAGGAACGTGCAGGACAGTAGAGAATTACTACTACACCTCGTTCTACTTGGCCAAAGAGTATGCTGAATAAAAGGCCTCCATATGCAAGAAGGTTAAAAAGTAGGCTGGCCCCAAATCATGAAGTGGTCTGAATGAAAGTATGAGGAGTTTTGTTTGTATTGGGGTGCTCCTGAACATTTTTAAGAAAGGGGTTGGTATGATCCATTGTTCTTCACAAAGACAAACCTGGAGATGGTAAGATATATAACATCAGGAGGAAAGGAAAGGAAGGGAGGCCAGCTGGGAGAGCAGCCCTGACACACAGGTGTGACACGCACAGGGCCGGACCTCCAGCAAGGGGAGTGAGCAGGGAAAGGAGATAGAGCAGAGAGAGACCCAGAGTTGATAGTAAGATAGTCGCGTAGCATAACTCAGGTGGAGCAGGGTGGAGGAAATGAATGTCTTTGGGGGCATCTGGATTGTGAAGAAGAATGACACACTGCACAATCTTAAACACAGTTCCATAAGTTTAGAAGAATGGATGGAGCTCGAAGCAAAAAAATCCAAAGATTCTCTGAAATCACACAAAGTGGACTGTGGGGGCTCAGACACTTCCCCGCCCCCTTGCGTTCATTTCCTTCAGGGAATCGCTGCCCCATTCCACTGGCCTGTTAATCGTGTTCTCCCCACTGCCCCCAGTCCAGGCTCCTCATGACACAGAATCCCAGCAAGAATAATCAGAGGAGCCCCTTCTGTTGCCAACTGGAGAAACATAGAGACAGACACCCTCGGACATCTGCAGCCATTCACCCTTCAACTTCCCATCCGCGTAACCCACATACAATTGGGGCCCCCTTCCTTGGGTTTTGATTAGCCCAGGTAATTATGATGTGCTGTAATCAAAGCAGTCTAAGAGGCCATGATGCAATAAAAATGAAAGTCCTCAGGAGAGAGTAAGGGAAGAGAAGAGTTTGCATTTGAGTGCTGACTCTGTACCTGAATGGCCTTTTATGCCCTTCTGAGAAGTTTGGGCTTTACCCTGTAGAAAAGCAAGAGCTACTGAAAGGTTTAACTTTAGTTTTAAATATGTTCAGTTGCAGGTACCCTTTTGAGGTCTGTGCTATTATCCCATCTTACAGAGGTGGAAACTGAGGTTCCTGGAAGGGAAGTAACTTGCCTAAGGTCATATGACCGATGTGTTCAGGTCAGGTATAATTTAAGAATGGCCAAGTGTACAGGGAAGGAGGTGGTAAAGACGACAGGAGTAGGGGACACTGGAAGGATGAGTTATTCACTGGCTGATCAAGGGGGCCTGGAGCAGGGAAAAGAGAGGGCAGACAGTCCAAGGAGAAGGCAAGGATGTGTAGGTGTGAGACAGGACTTGACTCCCAGGTCAAGGCATCCGCTGAAGCACTTGCAGCGTCATGGCAAGAACAGTGGAGCTGCTGTGACAAAACAAGGCCACGGGCCTGGTGGGGAGTGTGAAAAGAAGCAAGCACGAGCTCTGGACTGTGATGCCCGGGGGATGACAACGGCAGCCCGGAAGGCCTGAGCACGGACCGAGTAAGTGTGGACAGATGAGGAGGGGACTCATTACACCCGCACAGAGGCCTCTAGGAGGGATGTAGGCCCCACTAGGAACAGCATATAGGCAGACTGTGGACTGAGCCTGCAGCTGGTTTGGACGGGGAAGAGATGCAGTTTAGAAATGAGGACACAGACCATTTCAGGTGAAAGAGCTTGTCTTTTGGTCTCAAATCAAAATGACACACCTTAAGGGACAAAACTGGGCTTTAATGGGAAAATATCAGTGTCAAAGAGGCGGGAGAAAGAAAATTCACAAAAGTAAATTCAAAACTGACTAACCACACCAGGTAAACCAATGTAAAAAATGTTCCAGGGGAGAGAAGATGTGCACACAGGACCTCTCAGGAGGCGGAGCTCCTGAGGGCAGGCATGAAGAGAGCACAGACAAGTGCAGAGGAGGGAGAAGTTATGTCCTCACAAAGGGACTCATGAATCACTGATTTAAGCAGCAATTACAGACATTAGAGTTCTAGATACTACCCTGAGGACAGTGAATATTTATTGCACTTCTATTGTCAGGCACTATTCTGGGCACTTTATACATATTAACCTATTTAAACATCACAGCAACTCTACAACACAGCCATTAAGAGTATCATCCCTGCGAATAGGGAAGCTGAGGCTCAGAGAGGTAAATTAACTTGCCCAAGGCCACACAGCTAGTAAGTGGCACAGCTAAGATTAGAATCCAGGTGGTCTACACCTGTTTTTTATTTTTTTTTAATGTTTATTTATTTATTTAGAGAAAGAGACTCCAAGTCGGGGAGAGGCAGAGAGTGGGGGAAAGAAAATCCCAAGCAGCTTCCACGCCATCAGCACAGGGTCCGACATGGGGCCAGAGCCCATGAATCGTGAGATCATGACCAGAGCCAAAATCAAGAGTTGGATGCTTAACTGAGTCACCAAGGCACCCCTAAACCTGCTCTTTTAACCAAAATGCTACATTATACTATCTCTCCACAGTCAACTAAATAATTGTGATACGAGCAGCAACTAGCCTTTATAGATAGCGTTCATGATGGGTCAGATGCTACAGTGCGCCAGCCACACACACTTCATGCCAAAGATCACACAGCTCTCAGGGAGAAGAACTGGAATCCAAATGCTGACAGTTCAGTCTGCCTGAACTTGGGGGTCAATAAAGAGCATGAAAGAAAAGGTGACTGACCTTACTAAGTTGGGAGTGGCGCTGATGTGCACACACTGGGTTGTCAGGAAGCTTCACAGAGGAGTGGCTCACAGGCTGAATGTTGAAAGATGATTGGGTATTCATCAGACAGAATGATGGGGCAAAGTGTCACTTGCAGAGGGAATGGTGGAGATGAAGGAATGGAGGTCAGGAAGAGTTTGTTACTTTCAGGAAATCTCCAGTAGCTCGTATGGCTTGGGAATAGAGTGGGTGACAGGACACGATAGAAAGTAAGTCAGGAGAAGCAGTCAGGGGGCTAGACCACATAGAATCTTACTTGTTTTTCCAGGAAATTTGAGCTGCTTTTTCAAACTTTTCCAAGGAAGTAAATGTAATAACAACAACAACAACCAAAAAAAAAAAAAAAAAAAAAGGAAAAGAAAAAGAAAACGAAAGAAAGAAAGAAAATAATATCCCAGGAAATCTGGTAGCTTACTCTGAATCCCTTCAGAGTAGGAATTCTTTGAAGTCTATTTTCTCTTAACACTGCATACATGGTAATTTTGTGTCACCCGTTGAAATTACCTCCCGAGAAAAGGAGTGTTCCAGGATGATTTGACCCTGGTACTTTTGGTATGCCTTGGCACGCAGCTCCACCAACCTGCAAGCTATACGGACTCGAGTTTGAGAAACACAAGGAGGGACCTATCAAAAGAATTTTCATCAAAGGGAGCAATGTGATCAGATCAGCAGTTCACCTGGAAGCCATATCCAAGATGGGTTGGAGTGGGAGACAGGGAAGCTGAACAACACTTTTGGGGAAAGGGGCCTAAATTGCAGGGCAGGATGAACAGATAGTGGGGAGCCAGAATGGACAGGATTTGGCACCTGATTGGGTCATGGGGGAACTGGGACACAGAGAAGGGTTTAAGATGGCTTCCAGAGACTTGGCTTAGGTCACACCTAGGAAATAGGGGAGAAAAAAAAAAAGGCTCAGAGGGAAGGATGACTGGACCGGAAAGCGCAGCATGTGAGGTACCTGTGGATCCTGAGGCAGAGAGCTGTGAGCTGAAAATAAAGCTTAATTTGAGTTAAATACAGAAAAAGTAGTGGTCACAGACAGCAGGTAGAACAGAAAGCAGGCAGAGGGACGGAAGGCCAAAAGGAATGGTCAGAGAGATCAGGTGGGGAGAAAGAGATGAATGGTCAGCGCTGTCGAACACCATGGAGATGAAGTAAGATGAACATTGAAAATTATTCTGGGAGCACCTGGGTGGCTAAGTCAGTTAAGCGTCCAGCTTCGGCTCAGGTCACGATCTCACGGTTCGTGGGCTTGAGCCCCGCATCAGGCTCTGTGCAAGTGACAGAGGGAGCTTCAGGAATAGTTTGAAGGGGAGGGGGTTGGTGAGGGATTTGGGGCTGAGCTAGGAAAATTTCAGCTGACCTTATATAACATAGTCATGCAATGTGGAAAACAAACACAATGTATGGGGACAGGACAGGTAGGCTTGGGAATCATCTCCAGAGACTTTAAAGCTAGGAAGGATCCCTGGGATCAGCCAGGGGAGAAAAACTGACACCCAGGGAAGTCAGGTGCCTTGTAATACACTAGGGGAAGCTGCCATGTCAAATGGTAGGTGGCACTTGAGAGCATGTGAACTCATGCAGAGACCATTACAGAGATCCAGCTCTGCCTCGATGACTCACAGGAGTTCAGGAACAAGAGAGAAGTTAAGGGGGAAAAGAGAGGAAGAGAAGGGAAATGTCCGATGGGACACACACACACTGAAGGCAGGGGTACCATGGGCCCCATCAGATGGGCTGGAGAGGGTACCTTCTGTTTCAACTAGAAAGCCCCATTTGCAGAGCAGATCAAGCCTCCATAGGTCGGCATGATGAACTCTCAGGGCTGATCTGAAAAGGGACCACAGTCCCTGGCCCATTGTTAAACTGGACCAGATGGAAGAAAATGTACATCCCTTAACCATTTCTCTGGATAGTAATCAGGATTTGACCCAGGGTGGGCGTTTGGAAGGATTCAGCCTCCGTCCTGCCTGGTGCTGGGATCAGCTCACACGGCCCCTGTGTCTGCAGGGCACAGAGAATACATTGTCCCTAAGGAGGATTATTCTGTACAAGAAGCTCAGACAAAGGGAGAGGTTGTTCCCAGCTGCCCGGGGGAGGTGAGAATAGAGTGGGGAAAAGGGCCCAGCCTTGCACTAGAGCATTCCTGCAGAGTTCAGCTTCGTCCCTGCCAACGGGACAGGAGGCATGTAACACAGCTCCTCCAGCTCGGTCCTAAAGCCGCAACCCATTACAGAGCTGGAAGGAGCAGTTTCACAAGAAGGGTTCAAGGTTAGGTAAAGTTAGCTAGGTAGAGCAGCTGTGGACACTGAAAGAGGAAGAGAATACGATGACTGGAGCAATGAGTAAAAGGGAGGTTCCACAAAGACAGGATGCCAGCCACAAGGCAGACCTGGAGAGGGAGCAGTCCTAGGCAATGGCTGTTGCGCCGGCATGGATTAAGTAAGCTTCTGGCTTAAGCAGGGTGAACTCTGTGCTACAGTAAGAGCTCATTGTTTCACAGCTGCTTCTTTCTACATCCTAGGCATAAACCTGGGACACAATGGCCTAAAGTCATTCTCCAGGGGCTCCAGGAGTTGGGAGAAAACAGTTCCCAGGCAAAACAGAGCAGTAAGAAACAGGAATACCACCGGGGGTGGAGGTGGGGGCAAGAGAGCCATCTTTTACAAATCCTAAATCTGAACAAGCAAGCAGGTAGCATCCTCTTCTTCAAAGGGAATTCCATGCTTACTCCCTCTGGAGGGAAGGAGTGTGTGAGTAGAGAGAGAGAGACACTGTTCACTGAAGGGCTTACTGGGTTGTCTGAATTCCAAAGTTGGCGACGCTATGCAGGTTTGTGTACTTCATAGGATCTGGGAGTGTGCGGGGGCTGGAATGAGAACATGTGTTTCCAAAGTAAGGAATATAGAAATGTGAGTGCCTTCGGAGTAAGGAATGTGTGCTGAAGGTCACAAGATGTAGGTGAGGTCCTGCATGTGTTCCTGTTGGGGCAGGAGGATATTTCCACTCTGGGAGGACAAGGAACCCATTTCAAATTTATGGGACAACAAAGAAACCTGGGGTCGGTACCTCTCAATAAAAGGAAGTCTTCTGGTGGAGTTAAGGACAGCAGTCACCAAAAGATGACGCGGGGCTTTGAGAGAAGTACAACTTGAACTCTATCCAATATCACAGTTAGCTCTGAGACTTCCATTGGAAGGGAAAAGG
Organism: Suricata suricatta; assembly: GCF_006229205.1. Taxonomy (NCBI): domain Eukaryota; kingdom Metazoa; phylum Chordata; class Mammalia; order Carnivora; family Herpestidae; genus Suricata; species Suricata suricatta. Next base: position 108,738,959 of record NC_043707.1, on the reverse strand, counting down.
TAAAGGTTAAGATCAGAAACACCTGAGTGGGCTGACAGAGCACTGAAGGCAGTATTGTTGAAGTAGAGGAAAGGTCTGGCATTGCCTTAGAGCTGATAATAGGACTCTGTGCTGTTGCGTGCTATGATTAGTGAGCTGCATGGACACCATTTCTTATTCTAATGGGATAGGAATGGATGTGACATCGGGGACCACTTTCCCAGTACTTTGCTGCCACAGCCTGGCAGAACTCTGCCCGGCACCAAACAAATGCCCAAGAACTGGCATGTGACAGCAAGACAACAGAAAAAAGGCAGCTGGATGGTATGAGCAGGCCCTCCTCATACCTCTCAGAATATTTTTAGATCAAAGCTAATCAAAGCTAAGAAAATGTTTTAGAGAGACCAAATTATAAATGCCTTGCATCACCTTGGAGAGTCTCTGACATAGAGTCTCTGATCCCTATACAGATCTCTTATAAATCGCCATCAGCTAATCCTGACACAATGGCCATCAATTTCAATAACTTTATTCAGGGAAACCCTCTGGTCTTCTACGGACTCAAAACCTGCCCATGCCCGCAAAGGAGCCCCTGAAGCTGCAAACCCAATTCAGTCTGCTCTTCAGCTTTATAAAAACAGGCAAAGGTCCTGGTGGCTCTTCTCACTCACCAGGAACCTGGCCCATATTGGATCATGGTTTCAGTGAACTGGAGGAAAGCCAAGCTGTCAGGAGTCCTGGAAGTAGGCACTATCATGAGGACAATGAAACCCTGATGAGCCATGGTGTGAAGTGTAATTCCCCTCTCCCTCCAAAATTGGAAAACCTTTCAAATGTATGGGGTAGGGCAGAGGTCAGGGGACTTTGTAACTAGTGCCTGGGGAAGAGCTGCACTGGCTTCTCAGAGGAGAGGAGGTGAGCAGTCCCACGCTTCAGCAGAGCTGCAGAGGGACCGTCAGAGCCGGCTCAGAAGACTCGGTGCCTGCAGGTCGGAGACACGGCCGGGATGGAAGCTGGGCCGGGAAGCTTACAGAGCTGGTGTGCCTCTAAGGACATACAAAGGTTGGGACAGTTTCTGGCAGCACAAAGTCAGCACAGGCTTTCAAACAGAACAGAGCAGTCCATGACCTTGTGTCTGTTGGCTCACCACTGACACGAAGCAGTATCACATCACCCTAAGTTCTGGATCGAGGACGGAGGAGGGCAGTGGGGAGAAACTATCATTTACTGGGGCGCCTGGGTGGCTCAGTCACTTACGCGTCCGATTCTTGATTTTTGGCTCAGGTCATGACCTCATGGTTTGTAGGTTTGAGCCCCGTGTTGGGCTCCATGTTAACTGTGTGGAACCTGCTTGGGATTCTCCCTCTCTGCTCCTCCCTTGCTTGCTCTTTGTCTTTCTCTCTCTTTTAAAATAAACTTTAAAAAACTATCACTTATTAAATACCCATTATTTCATACACTGCACTAAGTGTTTTACATTCATTTTCTCATTTTAATCCTCACAACAACCCTATGAGGTAGGTATCATCGCCATTTACAAATAAGAAACAGGCTCAGAAAAAATTTGGTCACTTGCCCAAGGTCACACACAGTCAGTCAGTGGTAGAGCCAGGATTTATCTGGTGCCGAAAGCCCCTGTTCTCTTTATTGGACACATCTGGTTAAGCTTCAGGAAAAAGGCAATTTCACCGCCCAACTCTGCAAAGGGCACCTGGGAGTGGGGACTGCCGGCCACACTCACCGCTGGTACGGATGCATTGAGGCTGACTTGATGTTGGTTTTTATTCCACTTGGCATTTTTCCTAAAAGGAACACAAAGAAAAGATACCTGAAGCACGGTAAGACTTCCCTGATAAATCAGACAGGGGGTCTCTCGAGTTCCCTTCTGTCACCACTCACTCTTCTCAGAACCTCTGCAGCCGTGGGTTGCAAAGATCAGAGGTGTGGTTCTGGAGCAGCCCTCTCCCTGAAGGTGTCCGCGAGGAAAGGGCTGATAGCAGGAGGGGTCAGAACACACCCCACCAGTCTCCTGCTCAGCTACCCCCAGAAAAGACAGGCAGACCCCATTTAATGGCACAGGTTGAAGAATGTCTCTTATTGCAACTGTCCCTTTTCTTAGACAGCTTTGAAAGAAAACGCCTCTTCCAGTTCAAGTCTGAACTCCTCCACACTGCTCTTGTAACTATTAACTGGAGGCGGGAGAAACAAGACACAGAAAAGAGTACCTGGAGCTTGCATATCTGTTAATTCCCAGTGCACCTCCCAGATGGTCTCAACTGAGGCTTGACCATTGCTTTCTCTAAGAAAAGACCCTGACAGCACACATAAAACCGAGTAAATGGGACAGAAAAGTATTTGGGACAGAACTTTTGTAATGGGGGTGGGGTGGGCAGTGGGGAGTATAGTTTCTGCTGCTCAAAGTTCTTCCTTTCTCTGGTGCCTGCTACAGAGTCTCCAATGAGATTTTTACTCCTGAAAATTGTTTTCTGGGTCACAGTTAAGAAAAGGAGGAAATCTCCAGCTCTGGGATTCTGAGGGCCCAGACCATCCAGCTTACTCCTACTCCCCTGCTCAAGGCCTGTTGGCACGTCATCCCCTGTCCACCGTACCTGTTTGACCGGCTTGGGCCATCTGCACCCCACTGAGCATTGGCTGCTGCTGGCTCGGAGCTCCTGCCATCTGCACCTGCTGTAATCCTGAGGCTCCTGTGAGGATTGTCCCAGCCCCTGGCTGGCCTGGCTGCCCAGGACCACTGCTGCCTGAAGGTCTCCAGTTAGACAGCCCCTTCCCAAAGGCCACGGCTGCTACTAAGGCACTGGTGTCTGCAGGGTTAAAGGTCTGCTTGTTCGGTCGGAGACCTGAAGAAAAGATTAAGTGAGGAGCCTGAGGTACGCCTCTGACCCTGGACTGAACCTAGCAGGAGGAAGACCAGTATGGGCACCAGGGCCTGAGCAGCATCCACACTCAATGGCAGCCCCGAGAAAGAGCCAAAAAGCCCCCACAACTATCTCAGAGCTCTCCCTTCTCACTCTGCCCATGTCCTCCACCTGCTCCAGGGCACTCTAACCACAAGAAGCTAACAGAATGGAGCATACGCTTTCTTAAGCAGTTCATTCTTATGCCCTCACCTCACCACTACCCAAACCACCACTCCCATCCCAGTGATCCCATTCCTCTTTCCCTTCTCTATTTGGACACCAGCCCCTCCATACCTCCGCTCTCTGATTCCCGCTCCTCTTTGCTGATTTTCTCCAGGAGGTTTGAGCACATTTTATTCAAACTCTGGATCTGCTTCTGTAACACACATACACTTGTATAAAGATCAGGCCATTGATAGGAAATGATTACAGTGAAGTTCTTTCCTTGTGCTCTTCCAGGGGTAACTTATGGGTAAACCGTGCATCCCTCCCAGACACACATGGTAAATCCTAGCTTTTCGTGATGGGGTTCAGGGAGCTGGGGGACAGAGGGCAAGGACTCAGGCCAACCTGAGCTACATCAGCACCAATGCGGGCAGCATCTGTTGTGAGTTGCTTCTCTTGCTCTTCAACTTCAGGGTCGGGTTTGGTTCTCAGATGGTCAGGGACCACCTCATGGCTGAAAACAGGCACTCGTCCTTCAGTCTGCCGCTGTAACACACAGATTTTACTGCTCTGCCTATGCAATTCACAAAGAGTCAGTCTGGCCTGATATACAGTTACTTCCGTAGGCAAACAGTACATTTTCAGGGAAAATTCAGCCTGACACTTATGATAACTAGCTTCCTAGGACCCTAGTCTGCTTACTCCTAGATTCATTTCTGTTTCCTCACACCTGTGTCTACCAGACCCAAGGGCAAGTTTCTCTTTGCTACATTTTAGCAAAAGACAAATGGATGGAATCATAACTAACACATCTCTTGCTCAAGATAGGTGTTGGAAAAGAAAAGTCTTTGCCTTGGTGACATAAGCCTCAGGTTTATTTGGCAGTATTGGGGAGTAGCTCCCCAACTCCAGAGGGACAAAAAGGCCTCCAAAAGGCAGCCCTTGCTTTCTACTGCCACACACTACTTCACGTTTGGAACTTCTGACATAACCAAGCAACAATTGCGCTCTAAGTCATCATCTAAGAATTTCATTTCCCATGTTGTACCCTTCTCCTCTTACCATGAGATCCTCATCTCTGTCTGGGGACAACACCAGAGGGATGATGACCTGGTTACGGAACAGTGGTGTCTTTTCGTGCTTCAAGACCTTGTTCAAAGTATTCAACTGTCCGGAGAGTAAGGCAAAGCTGTCCAGAACAGAGGGCCTGGTGGTGATAGGAAAGGTTCAGAATGTTCATGTTCTCAGTCAAGCTCAAAGGGGTCCTTCAGACTAGGAACACCCAGGCTGACTCCAAAAAGACTCACTGCACTACAGCTGTACTGGGCCGGCACCAGACAGGCTCCTAGGGATTGTGGGGTTAGGAAAGAGGGACATACATTCAGTTTCTAACACAGATGGAGAAATAAGGCCGTTTTTTACCTAACGAGGGTGAGGGCCAATGGCAAAATAAGAACCATGGCTATAGTGATCACTAAAAACTCAGAAGCTGGGTAAAAGCCTCCCTTCTGGCCTGAAAACAGGATCCACACTTCCATAGTAAGTTGGACCTAAAAGACTCTGCAGCATCTATGGTAAGACCCAGGATGAACACTGCATTCTTACGATAGTGGGACAACCCCCTGAGGGAGTACCTCCTCCCAGAGATGCCAAAGAGTGAGAATCAAAAGCTTAGAAAGACCCTGGGTTGGGAAACTACACATTTCTCTACTTCCTTGCCATAGAGGCCTTGGGCCAAACTTCACTTGTTAAATGTTGGGAAACCTAGCTCTTACCAAATCAAAAGATGTTTGCAAGGTGATAAACTGTGATATCACTGGAGATATCCTGTCCACCAGAAGGCCTAGCCCCCCCAACCCATGGAGCCGTCCTTGGCTTGCCCTGGCAACCCTTACCAGGTCAGCCGGTCATACTCGTTCTCCAACTTGTAAATGAAACTCCCCAGTGAGTTCTTCAGATCAGCCACTTGACTCAGCAGTGCATCTAATGAGGCCTCAAGCTGCTTCTCCTCCCTCTGCACCAATAGGAACGGAATGGTTACCCAGATGATGTGTGAGGATGACACATACAGAGGAAGGCTGAAGAGCCAGGATGACAGTGTGCAACTAGTCGAGAAACACAGGCTCTCACTGGCACACGAGAGCCACGTCTTCTACCTTTGGTATTGGGGTTACAGACAGCATTGACCCTTAGATGTTTCAATCCATTCACCTGATTTCAATTCCTCCTTTCTCTCATCATCTTCTCATTCACGTCTGGCTTTTCTCTGTTGTGTTAGATACACTCCATACTCTTACTGAGAAATCTGCACCAGACCTAATCCCTGGGCTTTTGTGCACCTCTGCAGCACACGTACTCCAGCTTCTCCTGAACTAGAACCGGCCCTGTGAGCGTGGCAGTCTTGCCAAAGACACGATCCCTGGGAAACCTACCCACACAGGGAGGTTTCCCTGAATACCAGGCTTGTATCACCACCGCCCCCCATTCCCACCCCCCATTCTTCATTTGTCCTCAGCATTTGATGTTTTCAAGCTGCTTCTTACTGAATTAGTTGGCACTCAGTTTTTTGCCAATGCCAATATTTCTGTATCCCTTTCACAAGCTCAGTCAACTGAAAAACATTTACTGACAGCTGACCAGGTGCAAGAAAGTAAGTGGCAAGTGAAAAACAAACACACAAACAAACAAACAAAAATGCATATGCTCCTGAGCACCAGACAAACAATTTAAAATGCTGGGGTGTCTGCAAAGCGTTTTCCTCCCCATCTGTGGTCTCCAGTTTTGCTTCATTTCTTCATCCTTAAAAACTAACCGGCTCTGGCTGGGAAGAAAGATGCAAAAACTGTCTTGCAAACTCGCCAACGTGCCTAACAGGAGCCTGGATCCTGGGTTCCACGGAACCACAATCTCAGCAATTCCAGATCCTTTACTACGTCTGCAATCCAACAGTGTCCACCCAATGGCCTAGGCCAGAGCCTGAACCAACACGCCTTCCTTTGAGCCATCTTCCTTGGATTGCATTTCTTTTTTTTTTTAATTAATTAATTTATATTTTTGATACAGAGAGAGAAGGATACACAGAACCGGAAGCAGGCTCCAGGATCCGAGCTAGCCCTCCGCACAGAGCATGATGCGGGGCTCGAACCCACGAACGTGAGATCTGACCTGAGCCGAAGTTGGAGGCTTAACCGACTGAGCCACCCAGGCGTCCCTGGATTGCATTTCAACTTTGCTACATTACGGCTTGATCCTTTGTGCACCCCAGCAAGGCCTCGAGGCTTCTTTCCACACACTCGGCCGGTCGGGCCCCGCCCCCACCTCTATAGGAGGTCGCGTACCCCATCCCGCGGGCCCTTCCTCGTCAACTGCGGGCTCTAACCCCTCTTCTCAGCCCCAACTCCTCACCCTTCCCTCGGCCAGCCCACTCATTGGTCCCGCTACCCGAAACCAGCTAGCGGTCAGTAGTCTCAACGCCGCTCTCACCTGCATTGCGGCGTCAGTGGCAGAGGCAACGACTTCCCCTTCCGGCTTCCTAGTCCGAGAGCCACGCTGAGAGGACTTCGTCCCCCAATCAGAAAAGTCAGAGCTCGGCCCTCCCACTCACTTCCGGTTCCTGCGAGACGCCTGTAGCCGGGTCAGGGGTCACGAGCGGAGCATCTTCTCTGGCCCCGGGCCGGCGCGGGAGGGCTGTGTGATGGCCTCGGAGCGCCCGGAGCCGGAGGTGAGGGGCGGGCGGGCGCAACGCTGGGCGCTGGGCCCCGAGCTCCGAGGGGGAGGGTCCGGCGGCCTGGCACGGCGGTGGCCTCCTCCTGGGGAGGTCGGGCCGCGTAGTCTGGGCAGGGACCGGCGCAGCCCCGTAGGCCCGACACTTGAACCTCCTCTCCTCCGCCGCAGTTTTGGGGACGGGGGGCGGGGGGGTGGCGGCTAGAGCAGAAACCCGTCGCTTTGTTTTGGTTACTGAAATTTCAGACACGTCGCTGACTCTGGGGCTTTCGGATTCTTTGGGTTTAATAATGGTATTGACAAAATCTGTAGTTTGATTTTCTGCTGCAGCTTCCGTGGGCAACACGGCAATAGACATCGCTGGTTTATGCATTTCTCCAAACATTGGAATGCCATAGACGGCACAAATTAATTTCGTTGTAGCGCTCGTGTATTTGGGGAGCAGCTTTGGTTTCGTGAAAAAACATTTGACTCGGAGTGAAACCTCGGCCAATATTGATGCTGCCATTTAGCTCCCGGTGCAACTTGGTGGCAAGTCTTGACTTCCCGGATCCACTTTCTTTCTCCATAAAATACCCGTCTTATGGTGAGCACTTCACGTGTTAAACCGGAAAATGGACACGAGGTGTCCATTAGGTGCCAAGGACCACACGAGGAACTCATACATACGTTATGTTACTAAAACTTGTGGGAAGAGTTCACAGCATCTGTTCTCTCTTACAAATAAGGAAACTGAAAAGTGAGGGAGGTTAAGTACTTTACCCAGGTGCTCCTCAGTTGGGGAGTAGCAGAGTTTTGAAGTTAGAAGATCTGAGCATAGGGCGCCTGGTGGCTCAATCGGTTAAGCTACTTCGGCTCAGATCATGATCTGACAGTTTGTGGGCTCGAGCCCCGCCCCCCTTCCGACTCTGCTGACAGCCGGGAGCCTGGAACCTGCTTTGGATCCTGTGACTCCCTCTCTCTCAGCCTGCTCACATTCTGTCTCTCTCAACAATAAATAAATATTAAAAAAAAAAAACCCAGCAGCAAAGATGAAAAGAAATGGGATGTTGTATCAAAATGCAACATCCCTTTCAGGCAGGTAGTCTAAAACAGCGCTGTCCAGTAGAAATCTCATACAAGCCATATATGCAAATTTTCTAGTAGCCACATTTAAAATGGTAAAAAGAAACAAGTGAAATCAATTTTAGTAATGCATTTTATTTATATATTTTCAAGATATCATTTCAACAGGTAATAAGTATTAAAAATTATGAGCCATTATTCTTTTTTGTACTGAATTTTTAAGAATCCAATGTGTATTTTACAACTCATTTTGGACTATAGGACTCACAACATTTCAGCCCCATTCAGTAGTGGCTACCATGTTGATCCGTGCAGATCTATAGTAATTTGGAGTCAAGACACATACTTGTGGGAGTCTCCTTCAGCCAAAAGTAAAGCATTTGTTAAGTTCTTGATTTGCATTTCTGAAAATTTTATCTCAGAAAGTAAAGGGAGTGAAGTTTGCCCCTGGTCAGAAAAGTCACTGACTTTTAGAGGTTGTTACAATCCGAAGAGAGAAAATTGGGCATAGTCAGATTTAAGAAATCATTCATTCATCAAATATTTAAAACATTTTATGAATGCTGTGGACTCTGCTGGATTCCACAATGTGTGGAATTGTGCTAAGTATCAGGGTGGATACCAGCAGTGTAAGACAGACATGTCCTCTATTTTAATAGAGCAAACAAACATTGAATTATAATGAGGGCTGCGAAGGAAAATTACTGAATGAATGAATGTTTAAAAGGAGTTCTTAACCAACTTTTTAAAGAAGTGTGTGGGGAGGGGGCGGAGTGGGATGCCTTCTCAGAGAAATGACCTTTCAGCCTGAAGACCAAGCAGAACTGGCCACGAGAAAAGGCAGAGTGCGTCACAGGCAGAGACAACAGTGAAAATCCTGAGGTGAGAAGGAGCTTAGAGCCCTCAGAACAGAAGCAGCTGCTGGTGTGGGTGAAGGGTGACAATGAAAATCACTAACACTTCCAGAGTACTTACTAAGTATCACCTAATCCTTGTAAAATCTCCACAGAATAGGCACTATTATTTTCCTGATGTCACAGATAAGGAAACTAAGGCACAGTAACTTCACCAAGACCTTATATTAACAAGCAGCAACAGAACCAACGTTTGATCTCCCTAGGTGCTCTAACTTCACAGGAGTTTGGTAAGAGATGAGAAGAAGATTCAGGCTGAGGATATGCCAGAGGTTCAGGACGTCAGCATAAGTCCAGTGGTAAGGGACCTCAGACAGTTCAGGGGGGAAAAGATCTACATTATTTCATGGGATTCTTTTTTTTTTTTTCTTTTTTTTTCGAGAGAGAGCATGAGCGGGGAAGAGAGGCAGAGAGAGAGAGAGGTAGAGAATCCCACAGCCCTGGCATCATGACCTGAGCCAATGTCAAGAGTCAGATGCTAACTGACTGAACCATCCAGGCATGCCTCATGGGATTCTGTTAACAGAAAACAGCATAATGGTTGGAAAAGGCTTCAAGAGTTATACCTTAATCAGAAAAGGACAGGTGCAAAGAACAAGCAAAAAACAAATTGAGATGGGTGATGTTTCTGTCATCCTGATACATACGGTATGCAGCACAGTGCCTTATAATGTATTCATCTTGTTGTAAATGGTATGTAGGCCTCAATAAATGTCCCAGAGAATGATAGGCTTCCTCTCCCATTGTTCTCATTCTCATGTTTAATTGCAACAACATCCTTATGAAGTAGATATTCTTACCCACATGCTATCAATGAAGAAATTGAGGCCTGGAAAATTTAAGTAACTTGTTCAAGCCCACATAGATAGCAAGTAGTAGGATCAGATTTGAATCCAGGTCTCTGGCTCCGAAACCCTGCTTTCTCTTTGCCAGACTAGTCCCAAGAGTAACGCACTCAGGCTCAGGGAGATTACATAATAGGGAATTGAAGCTCCAAGTGAGTGTGGATCCCGAGAGGATACACCTAATTCGGGGTTTGTCAAAGTGGAAAGATCACTTGGAGAGCTTGTTCAATTCAGATTCTCGATTCCTATCAACTCAAATTTAGTTGGTTTGGGTGGTGCCAAGGAATCTGCATTTTATTAAGCACCTTCCCACTCATGCACCTCGTCCTTGGACCACACTTTGAAAAATACTATTTTAGCTGCTTAGATTAATTCTTAGTTTTTTGGTTCTGATCAGTTACATCTTGAATGTGAGGAAAACTTGAAATGATGGTTTGAACGTGTTGCTGTTGACTTCAAAGGATCATATATGAAGGAGAAATGTTAGGAGAAAGATCAAGTTGGGTAGATGTTCCTGGTCTCAAGAGAGTGGATTCCAGGGGCGCCTGGGTGGCTCAGTCGGTTGAGCGTCTGACTTCGGCTCAGGTCATGATCTCGCGGTTCATGAGTTCGAGCCCCACATCTGGCTCTGTGCTGACAGCTCAGAGCCTGGAGCCTGCTTCACATTCTGTGTCTCACTTTCTCTGCCCCTCCCCCACTTATGTTGTTTCTGTCTCAATAGTAAATAAACATTAAAAACAATTTGTTTAATGGATTCTGCAAGTACTGGTTGATGAACAAAGTACATAGGCTTCACTTGGCCTTGGACGGTCAGTCCGCCATTCAAAATAATGTTTATTTAGTTATTTATTTTAGTTTGAGAGAGCATGTGGGAGCACAGGCAGTGGAGGGGCAGAGAGAGAGAGAGAATTTCAGGCAGGGTCCATGCTCAGCAGCAACCCAATGTGGGATCATGACCTGAAACCAAGAGTGAGGCACTCAACCAACTGAGCCACCCAGGCCCTTCTATCATTCAAAATAACTTTCAAGACAAGGTGGAGAAATGGAAGCTGTACTGTTATGAAATTAAGCAGTCTACTAACTAGAATAATCTGAAGAATCTTAATAGCACAGTACCCATCTGTGTCCTCCATCTGCTATATCTACCCTTTCCCCCTCCTCACTTAGCAAACCCTGCTCAACCTTCAGTGTCATTTTCTCCTAAGATCCTAGCCTGGGTCAGGTTACTTTGTTACATGCTGCCATAGAACCACATTCTTTGCCTTTGGTGCACTTATTCAGATTGTAATCATACAGTAAGAATGATTATTTGATTCATTTCTTTCTCCATTACAGGGTAAATTTTGTGAGAGCAGAGACTGCCAGGTTTTGCTTTTCGTGGTACCCTTACAACCTAGCCCAGTCCTAGCATGTAACTGGCTCCATAAATTTGTTGACTGATGAATGAATGCTGGCTCATCTTGTCTTTGTCCTCTTTGGACTGGGATGAGGACTTGATGGCATCCTGATCAAATTAGCAGGGAAATTAAGCTGGAAAGAGATTTGCTAAAAGACCAAAAAGCACTCTAAGCTTCACAATAGAATAATAGACTGAATTTATCCAATATAACAGGACTAATTGAATAATTGTGAGTGTCCCTAAAAGGCAGCTGCATGAGGACAGAAGAGAGGATGTGTCTTAACAGCAACACAATTGGAAAAGTCATGGAGGTTCCCTGTGCCAACTGTATGGTGAAGATCGGTAGGACTTAGGAGACTGAATCTGTGACCTCCATCCTAGCCCCACATTTTGAGTTGAAAAACAAACCAGCCAGAATTCATTGGCATATGAGCTAAGATATAGTGAGGAAACTTGAAACCATGCTTTTGAGATCTACCTAAAGAACTTGGGAGAGATTTATTACAGAGAAGCAGAGACTCGGGGCTGCCGTTGGATGCTTGGCAGAGGGTCAGACTGTCCCTTTGGGTTTTATCTGTGGATAAAACCAAAAAAGGGTTAGATCTTTTCAAAAGAGCAGATCTCAAGAATGGGTCATGATTGTATCAAGAAGACAAATTCTGGCTTTTGTGTGAGGAAGTATCCAGCTACACCAGGTAAGTGGGGGCGAGCAAAACAGCTGCAGTGAATGTCTGTGCGGGACTCCTTCCGGATGCAAAGCAGCAGCCGGTCGATGAATTGCTTATTTTCACTTGTTACATTAGCAAATGCATTTGTACTTTCACACACCATTGGGATACATAGTAGTGTTTTATGGAGGAGGAAAATAAAGCCCAAGCCCAGAGGCTCAGCTATCAAATCACACTTTTCTTTCAAAACAAATCTGTTAGAACCCACCCCCCACCCCCTCCCCAAATTCCAAGAACTAAAAAAGAGGTAATATTAGAAAAGAACATAGTAGTGGAAACCTGATTAAAACAACTTTGGTGGCAGCAAAAGAAAAACGCAGACAATAAAATAGGCTAGTTTTTCTATAAAGTGGATGAGGAAGGTTGGGACCTCTTGAACAACAAAGAGCAGATGTTGATAAAAGTGAAAAGTTACGAATCAGTGGGAAGAAATTCGGAATACGGCTCAAAAGAAAAGAGAATAAATAGAGCTTGTGAGAGCCATTTCCCTCATTCATACATATAGTCAAATATTTGAACACCTAGTGTGTCTTGGCACTGTGCTTATTGCTAGGGCTACAGCAAAGGACAACATAGAGACAAAGCTTCTACCTCCTTAGAGCTTCTAGACTTGTAGGGGAAACAAATTACAAAGTACACAAATTCTTCATTATGAACTGGTGGATGCTGTGAAGAATTCTGAACCGCTGTGTGACCGCATGACAGAAGTGAAATGCCTGATGTAGTGCAGGGGAATCATGGAAAGGTTTGCTCATGAAACCCAGAATCACCAAGATTTTAGTCCTAGAAGGTAGAGTGACCAAATGCTCCCAATTGGTCTTATGGTGCTGCCCCATGGATGTGTGTTCTCCCCTGTTTAACCTGGCTCAGTATGGGCCTAGACTCTTTGGTGTTTTCTTGCATAGCTGAAATAGGCTGGCACTTGTGGGGGAGGGGGACGGGGAAGTCTTTACTAACTACCAAAGAAGAACCAGAAGAAAATAGTACTGCGATTGGTGTTAAGATTATCTCACCTTGAGAAGAGTTGTACTGATTTTAAACATCAACTTTGCTTTGCTTAGAACATGTGGTGAATTCACTTATTCAGCAAGTTGTATGGAGCATCTGATGCACCAGCACTGCTGTAGGCTCTGAAGGTAGAGTGATAAACGAAGGACTGCTGAATGCAGGTAACCTTCCTGTTCTGACAATACTGCCAGCTCCGGCTCTTTCCTAGATAAGAGCCTTGACAGGGATCCAGCATCATCAGTTAGACAAGACTGGGCATCAGTCTCACACCTGCAGCAGCTCCATCAGCCCCGAGGGAAAGCTTGACTGGTTTATGAGAGCATCCCATCCTGAGACCAAGGTCAGGCAGAGGGCAAGTGACTGTTGCACGTTCCTTCTTTGCCAGTAGACCCTTTGCTGTTTCTGGCATCTTGGTGATAAGGATGTACAATCTTATGGGACCCAATGGGGGGAATTGTGGTTAGAAACAATGGTAAATAACCTGTTTCTGATTTTTCTAGCTAACGTACTGGTTTCCAGGGCTATCTTAGTCACCCTTGATACCTTTTTGTTCCTTCCTCCCTGCTGTTTCCAATTAATCACTTATTCTTGTCTTATTCTAAAGAGTCCTTAAAATGGCAGCTAAGCTCACTTGTCTTGAAGATTGGTTCAGGTGACTGTGCGTGTGTGTGTGTGAGAGAGAGAGAGAGAGAGAGAGAGAGAGAGAGAGGCTTTCTCAGTGAAAGGCAGTGCTGGCTTTACATTCTGGCACATGTGCTCTCTCATCGGGACCAGTCTCCAGCAGTTCACAGAATGGCTATTTTGAGTAGTTCTGGTCTAGGCCACTGTCCTCTCCCCTGGTTGTCAGGGGATCTTTCTGAATCACGTGGTACCAGAGGGAATTTTTTTTTAATGCACATATAATATTACAGCTCTCTGAAAAAGAGTTTAGTAGCTTGCCCCAGCTCTTGGGATAATATCCAAAATCCTGGCCAGCACCTACCTTAGCCTAGTGTACAGAAGCAGTGTAATGGAGAATAGTGTGATTTTATGTAGTCTAGAGACCTAACACTAAATAATATTGAATCCTATATCAATGCTTTGGTTGTCTTTTCATCTTTCTAATTATGCCGAAGCATCCTTTATGCTTATGGAGACCCGTCCTGTTCCTTCTGGGACCACTTCAAGTCCTTTCTGCTCTTAAACTCCTAGTTCTATCTGATTGTCACCCTCAGTAGTTGGGCTTTGCAGCTCATGAGGCCTGGGTTTGACTTGTGACCCTGTATATACTAATTGTATTAAGTCATTTTACTTTTTTGGACTTCAGTTTTTTTTATGTTAAGTGTTTTATGTGAAGACTGAATGAATGTACTTGTGTAAAGAGCCATGCATTATGCCTGGTAATAACCTGTGATAGTTCATTTTTGTAATATTCTTTCTGAGTGCCAGGCATTGTGCTGAGCATTTCATTTACATGATTTCACTTCACCCCCTTAACAACACTGTTAGATCAGTATTAGGATTATATCCATTTTACAAATGAGAGTACTGAGGCTTCAGAAGGTTAAGTATCTTTTCCTCCATCTCACAGGCTAATAAGAGGCCAAATTGGGATTCACACCAGGCTGTCTGAATTTGAAGTTCTTGCACTTAGCCTCTCCAGGACTGTTGAATATATTAAAGGTGCTCAAAAAATGGGAGTTTCTTGCCTTCTGCTTTCACCCATGTCATTTCCCAGTATTTATTTCTGTGTCTTTTTTTTTTCTTTTTTTGAGAGAGAGTCAGCAAGTGAGTGCATGAGAGGGGAGAGGGGCAGAGGAAGAGGGAGAGAGAAAATCTTACGCAGGCTGTGCGACCTGAGCTGAAATCAACAGTTGGATGCCACCAGGTGCCCCTGTGTCTGTGTCTTATGATGCGTGCCTTCTGTCCGGGAGAAGAACGGCTTTCTTCATCGTTGTGTCTGCTTTCCACACTCTCTGCCATCAGCCACCTTTCATTCTTGCTTTTCCAGGCTTTTTCTATTTCTTCTCCAAATTTCCCCATTTGGACAGAAGAAACCTTCACTTCCTGTCTGTACCACATTTCTTCACAGGCAGTCATTGGCTTCTGTTCATTTCCGCCACCCTCTTCAGTCCTTGCTGCCTGGCACTTCCCCTCCCTGGTCAGGGACCTAGGGGGAGAAATGTGCAGTTTGTCTAAACCAGAGGGAGAGCCATCTTTTTATCAGAGGCTAGAGTAAGGGAATAAAGGAATTTCAGGTGAAGACTGGTCAGGGAGAAACATTGAGGGAGTTCAGAGCAGTGGACTCTTATCTTCTCTGTGAAACAGTGGGTGAGTTTATCTCCCAGGGCCCCAGGGGTTGAGAGCTGGGAAAACGTTCTAAGGGGGATGGGAGAGGCTGCTCATGAGGGAGGAGTGAAGGGATAGGTGAAGGCCTGCTGGAGCTGGCACCCCTGGCAAGGGGACAGTTTTCTCTGTCAAAGTGCTGTTGGCATGGGACATGTGTGGGTAAAGGAGCCATGATTCGGCTTGTGAGTGGAAGGACAAGGACGTGGGTAAGGGAACCGATGCCGGTCAGGACACTGTTGAACCGGCCACCTCTGAGGCAATAGTGGGAAGGAGCTGGAGCGTTGACCACTAAGGAAGGTGGAGGGTGGGGAAAGTGTGGGTCACAACCCACAGGAGTTTCATTTTGAGGCATTCAACAGGCTTGCTAGTCACCCAGTGAAAGGTCCTTTAGGGGCCGCTGTCATCAAGGCTTATTAGGAGGAAGTGTCTGGCCTTACTGAGTATCTGCTCTGTGGTAAGCAGTTTGCCAAGCAAAGGGGCACACATAAAGAACAAGACCCCATCCCCGCCCTCAACAAGCTTAGAGCTTGTAGAAGAAACACCTACATGTTCAATAACGTTAAAAGGGCACTTGGTCAACACAGAAGTCCACAGAAAGGGAATGAGAGCAGAGAATTGAGTCCTTGGGAACACCTTGCACTGAGTGAGGAGTTAACTTTTCACCTCTGCTGCCTTGCCTCTCACGTACGTGTTGTAAACTCCTTGGACAAGTCACTTGCATAGTGATCTATGTATACCAGGAACACAGTGAATTTTTATAGGTTATTTTTAATGTCTCTTTGTCGCCAGGTGGAAGAAGCTGGGCAGGTGTTCCTGTTGATGAAAAAGGATTATCGAATCTCTCGAAATGTCCGCCTGGCCTGGTTCCTCAATCATCTGTATCAAACTGTGCAGGCCACTCCCCAGGAGATGCTGGTGAGGCCCAGAAACCTACAAGAGGGAAGGGGCTGGCTCAGAAGGATCTGTTTTTGTAAGGGGGTCCTGGAAACAGGACGGGAGACTAAGTCTCCCAGGGATCCAATTCTAGGGGTAAGTGACTTCCCAGAAGACGCTTCCACTCAGGAAATTTTAATTTCCCAAATGGAAAGAGTATATGGTTGGGTTGCGGGAGGTAGAACCAGTGGTTTGCCAATTTGGATGTAGACATTCAGGTCCTGGATGGGCTGCCTGGGTCTCTCGGGCAGTTAAGCATCCGACTTAAGCATTGACTTAAGTTAAGCATCGACTACGGTTCGTGAGTTCGAGTTCTGGGTCAGGCTCTGTGCTAAGAGTTCAGAGCCTAGAGCCTGCTTCAGATTCCATGTCTCCTTCTCTCTCTGACCCTCCCCTGCTCACTTGTGTATGTGCACATGTGCTTACTTTCTCTCTCAAAAATAAGTAAACATTTTTAAAAAACTAAAAAAAAAGTTTCGGTCTGGGAAATAAAGGGCTGACTCTTCCCTAACCTTTTCCCTTTTCTCTCTGTCTGAATTGTCAGCTCCAGTCTGAGCAGGAGTTGGAAGTCCTCAGTGTCCTGCCCCCTGGGTGGCAGCCAGATGAACCAATGGTCCCAAGGCCATTCCTCCTTGTACCTTCCACCCGGGTCACCTTCTTGGCTTGGCAGTACCGATTTGTCATTGAGCTCGACCTTAGCCCGTCCACTGGCATTGTGGTAAGGGACTGGGGAGAGGCAGCGGGAAGAAAGGAGAAGGGGTGGAGTAGGGGTGAGGAAGAAAGGGGGAGGCCTGAGAGATGTGAAAAGCGATCTCAGTCTACCATTGTGGAAAGGAAACGGGCTTTTAAATGGTCAGTGTTTAAAGACCTCCCATACGTGGCACTGTATTTGGGGGTGCGATCAACTTTAAGATAGGAGTTCCACCAAGCCGTGGAAGCTGCTTGTTTCTGCCCTCTGCTCAGGGCTGCTTTTGCTTACATTTGAGAGATGTTCTCTACATTGCCCTCAGGATGATTCCACAGGGGAGATCTTGTTTGATGAAGTTTTCCATGCCCTCTCCCGCTGCCTAGGCGGGCTGCTTCGACCCTTCCGAGTGCCCGGATCGTGCATCGACTTCCAGCCTGAGATCTACATAACTATCCAGGCCTACTCCTCAATTATTGGCCTGCAGGCCCACCAGGTATTGCATCCTTTCTCCAAGTTTGTACCCTCAGACCTCATTTCTGGTAGTCCATTGACCAAGTCCTTATCCTGTCTCTGCTGTCTGTTTGCAAAGTCCCCAGCTCTGCTGGCTTCTTGAACCTATTTACCAGTCATCTCTGAGTCTCTCTCCTCTTGAGAAAGATCCATTCCTCAGCTCTCGAAGAGCCTTCTCATGAGCTTTAGGTCTATTGGCCTTGATTGGACGCATGCCTCTTCCACTCCTTCTGCAAGGCTGTGGTTCTGGCCACACTGGAGGTCTGTTTCATGCTGCCACTACCACCCTCCTCTTAATTTGATGAGAAGGTTTGCTTATATCCTGACTTCTGGCACTACCCCTAGGAGTTGATCTTTTAGAATAATTTTATGATTTTGAAATATGACAAATGCCCAGAACCACATTTCTCCCAAGGACAGAGGAGGGCCGTCTTCCCTGAGGGGTTGTTATGCTGACCGTACAGATAATTACAGGCCTTATCCAACACCCAAACAGGCCATCACAAGACACTCCTTTTGGAGACTGGCCAAGTCTGTTACTGGAATATCTGTTTTTGGCTTAGATAAGTCCAGTTTCCCCTCATCTGCTCTTAACCATCCTCAACTCATTGGTAGGGGCTTACCCTGAAACTGTCCCTCATGGCCATGCTGTCACCTTGGCTGTCAAACTCACTTTGAGACAGGGATGCATAGGGACAGCTCCCAAGGGCCTGAAATCTACCAGGCAATTGGTGCATGTCTGGATCCCAGCCCACTGCTGTGGATAAAATGCTCTCCTAGCACAGCTCTTAGGACTGTTGCTTGTGGCACTGACGACCAAGACCAGGAAAGCCTGAGTGTTAGATAATCACTTCACACTTGGCTCATTTCGGCAAGTGCTCACTGAAGTCTGGTCTGTGCGAGGCCTGGGCTGGGTCCTACAGTCACAGGTGAATCAGACATTGTCCCTGTCCTGATGGGAGGAGTTGAGGGTTTAGTAGGGGAGACAGATATTAAAGGAGGTAATTTCGGTTAGATGTGATAAGGACACTGATAAGTAATGACTCGGGTGCTCGGGTGCACTGAGAGGGAGCAGCCAGCCAAGCCCAGGGAAGACTTTTGGACAGAGAGGCATTTGAACTGAATGTTGAAGGAAGGATTGAGGTTAACCCTTCAGAGAAGGGGAAGTGGGTTTTCCAGACAGAGGGGCCAGCAACAGCAAAGCTGCAGAGCTACGAAATTGTGCTCTTAATCACAGGTGCTCTTGGGAACTACACGTTATTCTGTTTGACACAGTAGTATTTGAATGTGGGGGTAGGGGTGGTAGTAAAGAGGAGATGAGAGAGAAATAGAGACAATTATGAGAGGCCTTGAATGTCACGGCCAAGAACTCTAGGGGAGTTTAGTGTGGTGATGATGACCAGCTCTGGATCTGGATTCACACCCCCTGTATTTGCTTGCTGTCTGTGTGCCCTTATGCAAATTACTTAGCCTCTCTATACATCTGTGTCTTTCCTCCAAAATGTGGGTATTAACAGTACCAATATGATGTGGCGATTGAGTTCATATATATCAAGCACTTAGGACTGTGTCCGCCACGTAGAAAACACGGAAAAGTTAACTCTTAAAACTGTTGATTATTATCGAAACTATTAAAAGTGGAAGATTTTTAAATGGACTGTTACGGGGTCAGATTTGTACATTGGGAAGATCACAATTATTTGTGGCCAGGAAGGAAGATGGATCGGGGGGCAAATTCTGCACTGGGGAGAGCGGGCAGAAGATTATTGCAGTACAGGAGAGGAGGCGGGCCCTGAACAAGGCCGGCTGCTGTGGGGAAGGAGCAGGCTTACTCAGTTCAAGCCCTCAGGACCACTTGTCAGCCCTGGCCTAGCTTCCTCACCGTCTCTGAAGCTCCCCAACATGGATCCTACTGTTCCTCTTAAACAAAACAAAAAAAAGAGGTGCCCAGGTGGCTCAGCTGGCTGAGTGTCCGACTCTTGCTTTTGCATAAGTCACGATCCCAGGGTCGTGGGATTGAGCTCAGTGTGGAACCCACTCTGCTTGGGATTCTTTCTCCCTCTGCCCCTCTTCCCCGCTTGCATGCGCAGCGTATGAGCGTGCATGTGCTCTTTCTCTCAAAATGTATAAAATAAAAACTAAAGTTAAATCATATTTATAATGTATGTCGGTTGAAGGAAATTTGAAAAGTACATAAAACATAAAGAAAGACAAAACTTACCCATAAGACACCACCCAGAAATAACAATTTACATTTAACAAAATTTCCTTCTTGCCTTTCAATATTTATCCTCCCTCACTACCACCCCTCCATCCAAAGAGAGGAGAAACATCAGGCTAATTCCAGACACTTAGTTTTACGTCCTACTTTTTTCAGTGTATAATACGGGCACTCTTTGTCACTAAGTAGTCTGTGAAAATATGATTTTTAATTGCTGCTTGGTTTGATATTTTATCACAATTTATCATTGTATATTTAGCCAAGCCCTAGTGTAGGATTCTTGGGCTGACCCACTTTTCACATCTCAATAATACACCTGTGAACATTTCTCACCTTATAACCTGTGTTCCTACTATTTCTCTGATTCTGTTTTTCTTCTCTTAATTAGGTCTGTGGACGTAGAGTCCCCCTCCCCCAGCTGTGACCACCCATTTCCCCAGTTCTGAATAGGGAATGAAGAAGTAGTTGTCGTGCAGGAGGGCAGGGTAGGGGGTAGTGTGCATGTGAGAAGGTTGTAGCAGCCTAAAAGGAGAGTTCCCAGGGGCCACCAGGCCTGTATGAAATTTCTAGGATGGGGGCACTTATCTATGTTGACAGGACGAGAAAAGGAACCCAAAGGAGAGAGAAGGAAGGTTATTAGGCAAAAGGTCCAAGATTAGTTGGAGAGATTAGCTTTTGAAGGACACGGAAGAGGTCGAAGAATCGTTTCTTCAGACTTTCGAAAGAAGAGCAAGAACACAGTCAGCTAGAAACTTTGAGCAAACGTTGTGGGTGTTCTCCGTGGTGGGCGAGTAGTGCTGCCCTGGGGTTAAGGCAGGCTGGCAGTTCTGTGGACGAGTCTCCTTTCTGTATGAAGACGGGCAGTAGGAGTTACCTGCTGAGGGGAAGAGGAAGGAAGGAGCCTTCCCTGGAAGGTGATTTTGAACCTAAAAGAAAAAAGGTCCAGAGTTGCCTCTGTGTGTAGTGCTTCAAAATCAATAAGACTAAAAACACGTGAGTCAGAATGAGAAAGGCTTTGTCAGGCTGAGGTGGGGCAGTCTGGTGACTCAAGACGAAAGATGTTGTAGCACCCCCATGTGAGAACTTGGGGAAATCCAGTGTGCAGGGCTATAAGCAGAGAAAGGTGGGGAACCCAGATGAAGATAACTGAAGGCCTGGTGTCCCCGGTGGAGGGGCTGATCTGATAGGGAAGCACTAGCTGTGGATTTAGCCACCCTGCTTGGGTGAGAAGTCAGGATCGCCTAGAGGGAGCTGTGGAGAGAAATAGGGAGACCAGAGGGTACTTTCCAGTGTCCCCCTGACCCTCATTCATGTCTTGGTCTTTCCCTTGTGCTTCTCAGGTGCTGGTACAGGGCTGCCTTTTGGACCCTTCTCAGCGGGAGGTGTTCCTGCAGCAGGTATATGAACAGCTCTGTCTCTTTGAGGACAAGGTGGCCACCATGCTGCAGCAGCAGTATGACCCCCAGAGTCAGGTATGTGGGAGAGAAAGTGGGTGGAGGCCACTTAGAAAGAGGAACTGTTAAGGGACAAAGGGGAGAGAGGAAGGACAAGCCCCTGTACAGAGGGAAGAGAGGTCAGGGAAAGGGGCTAAGAGCCAGAGTGAGCCAAGGATGGAATTGCTGGTGAGTGCACACAGCACGTTTCCTGCTGGAGGAGGAGGGCTCAGATACATCCCCAAGACACACATTCTTGCTGGGAGAAAATGTGAAGACCATTTGCTTGTATCTTTTCAGTCCTAGATCTCCTCCCCTGATGGACCTGAGAAGGTGACTGTGGGTGGCCTCGATCTCTAGGGTTTTGTCCAGTCAGGGATAAAACTGGTTGAACTCACTGGAATACACTTGGCTCATTCCTTTGGATATCCTAGAAGTATTGCCAAGCAAATTGAGTCCTTTATGTCTGAAGTCTTAATTCAATTGACGTATAAAATATTTCATAATTGTGTTGGGGAAATACAGAAAAGGTGCCAGAAAGGGTGGAGAAGCCTGCTCCAGCATTACCTGGCGCTTCATCTGGTGCCAGATCCCCCCAGTCCACATGGGGTCGGCATCTGAGCACATGCTAGGAGCAGGAGCACAGTCACGACTTGGCTGCGTGGCAAGGGGTTGGGGTCCTCACAGGATTAGGCCTGTCTGGGCTGGGCAGTGCTGGGCTGTAAATTCTGGCTTTGCTATGGATGGGAGTGACAGCAATACCCTCTGACCCATTCTGTCTCATCTGCAATTTGGACCAGGCAGAGGACCAGTCCCCAGACTCAGGGGAGCCCCCTGGCCGGAAGGTGGGAGTCTCCATGGTGACAGCTGACCTCGGGCTGGTCAGTATGATTCGTCAGGGCATCTTGGCACTGCAGTTGCTCCCCTCAAACTCTAGTGCAGGTCAGTAGAAGGATTTTGTGGGGTTGGAAAAATAGGAGGGTACAGGAAGGGGGCATTAGCAGTATAGATATAGGTTCCAGGAGATCAGTGGGCCCCAGAGAAGAGGATCTGCTCCGTGTGTGTAGAAGGTAATGTGTTTGAGCGTATGTCTCAAGTACCAGCTCTCACAACCACCCAGGACCCTAGTGGGAGGGAGTAGAGCTCCAAGGACATCACTTAGGAGACTGGGGTCCAGCACTCAGGAGTGAGAAGTGGAGGGAAGGGAAGAAGGAAGGGTGTGGATCATAAAACACATTGGTTGGTAGACACTGGGGTCCAAATGGCCCCCTCAGTTGGATGCCCCCCTGTAGCTTTGATCTGGTCAGTGTCCCCAGGTCTGTCTGGTATTTCCTACTCCAGGTATCATCGTGATCACAGATGGGGTGACCAGTGTCCCTGATGTTGCTGTCTGTGAGACATTGTTGAACCAGCTTCGCAGTGGCACCGTGGCTTGTTCCTTTGTGCAGGTGAGGACTTTCTAGAAAGGATGAGAGGGAAGTGTGGTATACCACGAAGTTGGATATGCCTGGTTACTTTCTTACAGGTGATGATTTCCCACGTTAAGGCCAATAACATAGTTGGATGTGTGTTGGCAGGGGGAATACGTATCAGGTCTAGAAGGGGGTAGGTGGCAGTGGTGGGAGAGAACTCTCATCTTTGTCCTTAGGGTGTGAGGAGACAGCGTGTTATAGTAAAAAGAGTACAAGAGTTTGAAATCTGACAGCCATTTCCAGTCTCCCCTCCTCCATAAGAGTGATTACTGTTTTGATTGCAAGGATCAGAAAACCCAAAAACCAGCTTAAGCAAAGGAAGGAATAGGAATATTCAGTGAACCACAGCCAGTTTAGATTGATGAATGTAGAGTGGGAGGCAAAGCACTCTGGGAAACAAGCTGGGAGGGTAGGCACTGGCCAGAAAACATGAAGAGCTAGTTGTGCTTTATTAAGGCATTTCAGCATAACTCTGAGTGATGCAGGTAAGTACAAGGAAAGCCTCTAGTTGGATTTATGTTTTATAAAGGTCACTCTTACCGTTATGTGAAATCGGGAGTGGAGGCCGGGAGGTTATTAATTGCCGTGGTCAGTGTGAGAGAGGAGCAGGGCTTAAATTAGAGGAATAAAGGGTAAGAGGCAAGGGGACAGAATTGAGAAAATGAAGAGATGGAGTCCACATGACTTATGATTAGCAAGGTGTGAGGGGTGAGCAAGCAAGAGAGCTTAAAGGTGTCTCTAAGTTCGTGACTCCAGTGGTGACTGGGTAGCCAGCAGAGCAAACAAGGAGAAGAGCTGGAGTGGAGTGAGGACAAGATGATGAGCCCGGCCAGGTTTGCACATATTGCATTTGAGGCACCTATGGGTCAGTGGGATAGCAGTTGAAGGCATCACCTTCGGGGTTAGGCATACTTGGCCTGAATCCCAGCTCCACTTACTAGCTGTGTGACATTGGGCACATCACTTGATTCTTGGTCAGATTCGTTTGTAAGTGGGGATTATAATGGTGCCTACTTCACTGGGTGCGACAGTGCATTTAAAGTGCTTGGCAGAGTGCATAATTATGCAATAGATGACTTATTCCTAGCAGTTAGCAGTTGGATATGCAGATCTGGTACTCAGTATGAAGAGGGCCCAGCAAAGAATGAAGGAAAATAATCAGACAAGAACAAGGAGGTTCTCCTGTCAAAGAAGTCAGAGTTTGGGGAAGAAAGTAGTTAACAGTGTGAGATGCAGCAGAAAGGTCAAGTAAAATGAGGAATGAACAGTACCCTTGGATTTGGTGATGAAGAGGTCACGGGGATCTTTTGCAGGCCATTTCAGTGAAGAGGTGGCCAGGGAAATGATTGCAGTGCATGGAAGAGAAGAAAGTGGAGACAGGTGTTCACGCAGGGAATTTGGCTGCTCAGATCAAGTGGGGGAAGCAAGAGAGAGAAAGGTAGCCAGAGGGAAGTGCAGGGTGGAAGAGACAGGTGCTTGGTTCTGTTGTTCTGTTTGGTTTTGTCTTTTTAAATGTTCATTTTTGAGAGAGAACATGAGTAAAAGCACTAATGGGGGAGGGGCAGAGAGCGAGGTGGGCAGAGGGTCCCAAGCTGGCTCGGGGCTGACAGCATAGAGCCCTATGTGGGGCTCGAACTCCTGAACCATGAGATCATGACATGTGCCAAAGTTGGATGCTTAACTGACAGAGCCACCCAGGCGGCCTTGTTGTTTTATTAAATTAGAGACCAGCATGTTTCTAAGGAACCATGAGGAAGCAGAGTTTGAAAATGAGGGAAAGGAAAGGAAACCTGATGGAGTAAAGTCTCTAAATGGACAGGAGAGTGTTGGCTCAAGAAGTAGATCAAGGGACCCTTTTGTAGTGGAGAGTGTCCCTTCTTCTTTTGAAGCTAGAAGGATAGAAGTGAAGATGTAGATAAATTCTGCCAAGGGCTTCTGATCCCTGTCTGAAGGAAAAGGGGGTGGTGGGTACTGTGAGGGAGGCCAGAGTTGGGAGAATGTGATTGAGGACAGCCCCAAAGGACTTGTTGGGTTGGGCATCCTATGTTCTGGTCTGATGTGGTGCCAGCCTAAACAACAGTGCACTTTTCTCCATTTGGAATCCAGGTATAGAGGTTGTAATACTAGTTGGGCTTTTAAAGGGGAAGAGGAGTAAAGTTAAGAGAGCCAGGGATAGACTTGGAGAGAATAGAGATTCAATGAGGGCTGGCAGTATTAGGGGTGTCTGGGTGGCTCACTCGGTTAAGTGTCTGACTTTGGCTCAGGTCATGATCTCATGGTCAGTGGGTTTGAGCCCCATGTCGGGCTCCATGCTGTCAGCTCAGAGCCTGGATCCTTCTTCAAATTCTGTGTTTCCCTCACTCTCTGCCCCTCCCCTACTCATGCTCTGTCCCTCTCTCTTTAATGAAGTCAAAGAGCAGCAGGAGGCAGTTGGAAGGAATCCAAAGGGATAAAATTGTATATAATCAGTAGGATGTGGCAATTGAAATTGCAAACATGAAGGGGTTCCAAGTGAAACCAAGGGCCAGCATGTAGGCAGTGGGCAAGAGAGTGGAATAGAGTTAGTTTCTGGAGATGAGGGTTCACGAACTGAGAGGCTAGAGATTTGAATGAACCTTCTAGAGTAGGTCTGTCACCATTTTCTGTGAAGGGCCAGCTAGTCAGTATTTTAAGCTTTGCTGGCCATATGGATGTCACAACTACTCAGCTCTGCTCTTACGGTATCAAAGCAGTCATAGACAAGATGAATGTGAATGGTTGTGATCCAATAAAACGTTATTTACAAAAATAGTTGATGTGCTAGATTTGGCCCACAGGTTATATGTAGTTTGCCAATCTCTGATCAAAAGACTTTGGATTCTTTTGAATATATGGTCCGTGTACCAACAGTATTGGCATCACCAGGGAGCTTGTTAGGAATGGAAAATCTTAGGCCCATCCTAGACCTACTGCAGTTTAACAAAATCCATTTTCTTAGAGACACTGATGTCTTTTGAAAGATAACAAGAAACCAGTGAACCATTTCTCACAATTTTCAGTGAGTGGTGTAGTCTAGTGTTTGATGTTCTGAAGAAGGACGTGGCCAGATGGCATGGGCTTCAGATAGGGGCCTGGGGAAGAAAAGTTGCAGAGCAGTGGTCTGTCCTGGGAGAATACTGACCCTCTTCCTACTCTGTGGTCTGGGGGGTGGACGCAGCCACTTAGCCCAGTCTCTTCCACATTTTTGTACTTCCTTCTCAGGTGCCTCTTTTGATGTCTCCAATTCCTCATTTTCTCTAGGTGGGAGGAGTTTACTCTTATGACTGCAGTTTTGGCCACGTGCCTAATGTGGAGTTGATGAAGTTCATCGCAATGGCCACATTTGGTTCCTACCTGTCCACCTGTCCTGAGCCGGAACCAGGCAGCCTGGGTCTGACTGTCTACCACCGGGCATTTCTCCTATATTCCTTTCTGCGCAGCGGGGAAGCCCTGAACCCTGAGTATTACTGTGGTGAGGAGCAGGCGGGGGCAAGGGGAGGAGGGTGGGCAGGGGAGTGTAGCACAGACCCAGAGGTGATTCAGGAATGGGTGGAGGGTTCCAGTCTCTGTGGGGACTGAGCACATGCTGGGGGCTGAGTGTTCTGACGCTCTTCTCTCCCCGGGATTTTGGCGTAGCCCCTCCTCCTAGATCTCTGTCAGCTCACAGATGCCCCTTGCCCATTCTTGCCGGTCTTCTAGGCTCTCAGCACCGCTTATTTAATGAGCACCTGGTCTCTGCAAGCAGCAACCCTGCCTTGGCTCTGCGCCGGAAGAAGCACACCGAGAAGGAGGTCCTGGCTGACTTGGTTAGCACCGTGTCTGTACGACTTCGAGAGGGCTACAGCGTTCGAGAAGTCACCCTGGCCAAAGGTAAGAGTCACTAGGCCTCATACAAGTGTCACACCTGCTAGGCAAAGCAGAAACCACCTCAGTATCACACATGAGATTCTGCTTCTCACTTGAGATATGATGGGTTCTGAGCTGCCTTTGGGGCTTAGTCTTCTTAGCACTTAGCTTCCCAGTTCTATCTCCATTGCCAGAGGGGAGTCAGCTGAGGGTAGTGTGGTATCCTGAACTTGGCTCTGTTTTCAGATCACTCCTATAAATTTCTGTTTGTGGCAGTTGGGAGGCTCTAGGCCTGAAATCTCTGGAACCATGCTTGGAACCTTTAGCCAAGCTAGAGTTCCATGAGGTAGGTGGGGGTTTTGGATAGAAGTCAGTCCCAGGCTGGAGTCCTGTGCCTTCTTCCCCTGAGTAGCCTCCCGCTTCCCCTGAAGGAGGGTCTCAGCTGGAGGTGAAGCTGGTGCTGCTGTGGAAACACAACATGCGCATTGAGTATGTGGCTGCAGCGCCCTGGCCCCTGGAGCTGGAGGGCCCTCGAGGAACACGGGTGGAAGTGACGATGGAAGGCGGCTATGACATTCTGCATGATGTGTCCTGTGCGCTAAGGCAACCCATTCGCTCCCTATATCGTACCCATGTCATCCGGCGGTTCTGGAACACGTTACAGAGGTGAGGGAGGTCACCACTCAGTGAGCAGTGCCGTTTGTTGTGCCGGAGGGACAGAGGTGTGAAACTGGGAGCTGGTGAGAGTCCCCCTGGGGACCAGGCTCGTGTCCAGGGTCCCAGGTTCCTCCGGAGCTGCCTTCCTCTGTACCCAGCAGAGTCAGGTGTGGCTCAGGGTTGGCCCTTGTTCTGCAGCATTAACCAGACGGACCAGATGCTGGCCCATCTT
This sequence comes from Suricata suricatta, assembly GCF_006229205.1. NCBI lineage: Eukaryota > Metazoa > Chordata > Mammalia > Carnivora > Herpestidae > Suricata > Suricata suricatta. Next base: position 108,711,877 of record NC_043707.1, on the reverse strand, counting down.
CAGTCCTTCTCTTCGGTCCCAGAACATTTCACGCTTCCTGACAGCACCAAGAGTGGAGTGCCACTCTTCTATATCCCTCCTGGCTCCACCACCCCGGTGAGTGACCTGGAGGCTCAGGGGCGCCCCCTGCAGTCCCCGCCCTTGTTGGATTGGCACAACTCCTGGAGCCCAGAGCCATCTTCTTTCTTTTCCTCAAGTCTGGGGCACCTAGACCAGAATTCTAAGCTTTGACCTTGAAAACAGTTCTCCCTCCTTCCAAGTTCCTGGCAGAGAAGGGTCTGTAGAGAGAGGCTGTTCTCAACAGACCACAGGTGTCAGAGATAAAGATAAGGAGACCGTGTAGCTGGTGGTGTCCCAGCTAACTGTGAGCCCCTGCACTATCTCCACATGGCATACTCTGGCCTCCTCTGGCATCTCCACTCATTTTCCACTAGTGCCAGCCACCATCAACTATGCACCTCCTGAAGACCATAGCGGCCTTGGTCCTGTGCTTACTTCTTACTCAGCCCCCAGTTGTCAGACTTGAGCTGCGAGGCCAGGGTCTATGCTGGTGTATGGTGGCCCCATCCCAAGCTCCTCTTATCATTTAGCGGTCTTCCTCCTAAGTCAGTGACGGAAATGTGACGGGCTCCATCCTTTGCCTGGATTTAGCTCTAAAGTCACAGTCTGTCTCTGGGCGCATCCTCTGGAGGCCTCTGTTTCTCGCTTCTGTCTCAGGCTGGGCTCTAAGTTCCTTTAGCCATAAACCAGTATCCTCTCGGACCCCTGGGCCCCGTGGTCCTCTTTGCTGGTTGGAGGCTGTGCCCTCTTTGTCCACGAGTGCTCCTATAGGACAGGCCTTCCTGTCCCCAGGTGCTCTCCCTGCAGCACAGCGGGTCTGACTCATCCCACGCCCAGTTCGCCGCCTACTGGAAGCCAGTGCTGTCCATGGATGCTAATTCATGGCAGAGGTGGCTGCACATGCATCGCCTCGTGCTGATCCTGGAGCATGACACGTGGGTACCCTCTGCAGCCTCAGGCGACAGGGGGTGGTGGGAAAGGGGACTAGCAGATGAGCCCTCACCTTTAGCCGAAGGAAAACTATGACTCTTCCCTAGTCTTCCTGCTCATCCACCCCCACATCCCCAGACAGCAACTAGAAGAGGAAGGTAGCAAGCTGTTCCTTGCCTCCTAGGCTTGGGGCGGCAAGGTGTGACCTCTGTGCACTCCCCTCTTCCAGACCAATCCCCAAGCACTTGCACACTCCCGGCAGCAATGGGCGCTACAGCACTGTGCAGTGCAGGATCTCGCACTCCTCACTGACCTCTCTGCTTCGAGACTGGAGCAGCTTCGTGCTGGTTGAAGGCTATTCCTATGTGAAGCTGCTCTCCAGGTGGGCAAATGACCTCCCCTCGCTCCTCCGCCTCCGCTGCATCCCATGTCTCTTCCTCTGACCCCAGACCTCACTGCTACTTCTCAGCCCTCTTAACTCCCAGTCTCGGGCTGCTCACTCACCCTCATTTCTCCCTAGTGCCCCAGACCAGCCTCCCTCCTCGTTCTACATGGTCCGCATCATTTCCAAGGCCCCATGCATGGTCCTTCGTCTGGGTTTTCCCATCGGCACACCAGCCCAGGCCCGGCACAAGGTAAGCTGGGCCCTCCCTAACTCCCAGACCTAGGAACCCTGTAGAGTGAACTAGTTCCTTTCCCCCTAAACTACACAGGGCCAGGGCCAGTGGAGAGAAGGACTGCCCCCGCCCCAGGCCAAGGAATGCTTGGAGTAGAAGGCTGTCTCACTTTATCTGGGGACCCCTTCTCCCGGATCTGTAGAAGACAAGGTTAGAAGGATCTGATCACATTTCTCCCTAGATTGTGTCGGACTTGCGGGAAGAGATTCTGCGGCTGCGTTTCCCCCACCGGGTTCAAAGCAAGGAGCCAACACCCAAGGTCAAACGGAAAGGGCTGGGGGGTGTTGGTGGGGGCACCTCTCCCTCCAAGTCCCCCCCCATGCTGGGGCCGCAGCAGGCCCTGTCTGACCGGCCCTGCCTCGTGGTCCTGCATAAGCCCCTGGACAAGCTACTCATCAGGTTGGTGTAGAGGCTGGGGCCCATGGGACACGTGAGAGGGCTGAGGCTTAGCTGGATATGAGCGGAGATCAAGTGGTCGCCTCCATTGCCCAGGTATGAGAAGCTGCCGCTGGACTACCGGGCACCCTTCTTACTGACGCTGGAGCCACCAGGGCCGCTGCCATTGGTGTCGGGCCGCTCTGCCTCTTCTAGCCTAGCATCACTGTCCCGCTACCTCTACCACCAGCGCTGGCTCTGGAGCATCCCGTCAGGCCTGGCCCCCGCACTGCCACTCAGCGCCATCGCGCAGCTCCTCTCCGTCCTCACTGAGTACGTTACCCAAGCATGGCCGGGCAGCTCGGGGCAGGAAGAGGGCAAGCCGAGACCCTGGGTTTGGCTGCTGGGAGAAAGCCTGAGTCAGGCCGCGCCCATATCTGAGCCTCCATGCCGCTGCTGCTCTGCACAGGATTTAGCCCAGAGCAGTGCCTGCCTCTCCCCCAGGCCTGTTTGCTTTGGCCTGTGCAGCTAGAGCTGTTGCATCTGAAGCACCAGTAGTCTGAGCAGGGCTGTCAGCACACGGGTCTGTCCAGATGGCTGCTGGGAGGTGGGCACGTAAGCGGCATGGGGGCAAGGGGGTGGACTCTGAGTGTGTCTCTTCTGTCTCATCCTGTCCCCACCCCCGCCCTATGGGGCTTCAGAGTCCGACTGTCAGAAGGGTTCCACTTTGCCTGCAGTGGGGAAGGAATCATCAACATGGTCCTGGAGCTTCCAATTCAGGTGCGTGCCGTCCCTTGTGACACCTCCCCACTGAGGTCCGTCATTGGAGGGACATTTGCCTCTGAGCTGCATTGGGGCTTCTGGAAACTCTGCCTCATGGGGACCCTGTGGCCAGAGGACCCAGAGCCCGAGACTAGTCCCAGGACAATATGGCAAGGGGCAGGAGTCCTGGGGCCAGAGCTAGGCCAGGCCAGGTCTCTGGCTTGGCTGAGGTTTACCCAAGATCTCCCATTCCGCCCCCAGAATGAACCCCTGGGGCAGGCTGCCGGTGAGGAGAAGCACACATGCGTTGTCCAATACATCCTCTTCCCCCCGCACTCTACCTCTACCAAAGACAGGTGAGACCCAGATCCACTCTGAGAGCCGCCTGTGTCCACATTCCCCCTTCTCCCTACTGCCCCTGAAGTTTTATCTCCTGGGCTGCTATAGTGGTGGGGTGGGGGTGCTGTTATATTTTTTTTTTTTTTAGTTCATTTGGTGGGGGAAGGGGCAAAGAGAAAGAATCCCAAGCAGGCTCCACACTGTCAATGCAGAGCCCGATGTGGGGCTCGATATCACAAACCATGAGATCATGACCTGAGCCAAAATCAAGAGTCTGATGCTTAACTGACTGAGCCACCTAGGCACCCCATTAGGTGCTTCATCAGGCAGACTTGGGCCCAGAGAGGCCACACAAATTGTGTTCATCCTATGTGCCCTCCGTGAACTGACCCCCTGCCCCTCAGTTGTGGATAGGACTCTCCACTCTGCCAGGCTCAGGGTTCCTCCTCCTCTAGCTTCTCAACAGATGATGACAATGATGTGGAGGTGGAGGCCCTGGAAGGAGACTCCGAGCTCCACCTGGTCACCGAAGTGTGGGTAGAGCCACAGTATGGGCAAGTGGGGCCTGGCCCTGAGAGCTGGAAGCACCTGCGGGATCTGACATACCCTGAGATCCCTCGAGCCGTGAGTGACCTCTGAAGCCCCCCACACCTTACTGGGTTAGCTGCTGTCCTGTGGCTCCCTGGTCCCTCCAGATCTCTGCACTCTGTGTGTCTGTGACTGTGTGGCTTCCTTGAGAGCTGGACGCCAGAGTCCTCTGGGCTGAGACAGGCTGACCCCTGACCTCTGCTCTTTGTCCCCTAGCTCCATCCTCGGGACGCTGCCTGCATAGGCTCCATGCTGAGCTTTGAATACCTTATACAGCTGTGCCAGAGCAAGGAGTGGAGTCCCCTGCCCCCAGAGCCAAGGGTCTCTGATGGTCAGTGGGGAAGGGGCTTTTGGGTGGAGCAGGAAAGTGTGTGGGGAGAAGGCAGTGATAGCTGGGGAGTCTGGGTCTCACCGTGGGTATTGTCCTCCTTCTCTGCCTCCTAGCATTGGACCAGGGAGGAGATACCTGTGTCCACGAGATCCCTTTCCATTTTGACCTAATGGGACTGTTGCCTCAGTGTCAGCAGCTCCAGATGTTCTTCCTTCTGCTTTCCAGAGGTGGGTGAACTTCGTACTTACTCCCCCACACGTAGAGGGCCAGTAAGCATGGGAGTGTTAGGGCCTGGAGAGCAGACAAGTCTGCAAACAGAGAGTGCTGGGGCAGGAGGAGGCTTGGCCTTTGCAGGAGGGCTGCCATGGTCAGGGCTGAGCCAGGGTGCTGGGCGGCAGGAGGCTCTTGGTGCTGAGCGAAGTGTATGTCGGGCAGAGCCAGAGGGCGTCCCTCTCGCCGAGGGGCCCTGTCCAGCCAACGACATGGTGCTGTGCCTGCTGCACAGCTGCCTGGGGCAGGAGCTGAGTGACCGGGAGATCCCACTGACCCCTGCTGACCAGGCCACCTTCTTGAGTGAGGTGCTGCGGCGGACCCGCCATGGTCCAGGTGAGCTCCTGCCTCTTTCCCAAACAGTACGCTCTGGCCCAGCCCCTTTCCCCACCCTCAGGGGCTTCTGTCTTTGGGTTTTGGCCTCCCCATCTCTTCATCTCAGGGTCCTGCCTCTCTGCTGGCCCTGCCCTCTTCCACCCACCTTCACCCCCATTATAGGTCCGGAGGAGCCACCAGTGGGGGACCACGGGGTCCTAAAGGATCAAGCAGTCAGCAGTGCCCAGGCCACTGGAGACTCAGCACTTCCTCCCCTGGTCAGCACTGATTTGTCTCCTTGAGCCCCTTTTCACACTGACCTCCTTCTGTTACCACACATTCATGCCCCACGTCTATCACTGGGGATACTGAATGCTTCCTGCCAGTGACAGGGTCCTGTGTTCCCCTTTGCTCTGCATCTTGCACTCTCTACCTAAGGCTGTGCCCTGTACTGAGGGTGGAGGGAGGGAGTAGTGGTTGGGCGGTTCCTTACACATTGTTCCGATGTTCTGTCTTAAAGGTTGTAGGCCCTCCTGAGACTCTGAAGCCTCTCCTCTCTACCCATTCCCCTCAGTGGCGCTGCTATGCAAGGCTTGTGACTCCCCAGCATGTGTTTCTCACCTTCCTCCCAGCTGCCTTCTCAGGTACCCACGGGTCTTCATCACTAGCCTCAGATATAAACCCCTCTCCTCCCTCACCAGCCCGTCCCGGCAGCTCTAACTTATGTGTCTCTTTTCCTATTCAGATGTCCAGCATCTGGCTGCCTGTGGCCTGGAGGGACCCTCTCAAGAGGAGACAAAGCCTAAGTTTGGGGACTGGAGTGGGGTCTCCAGCCTGAAAGATGTGGGAGGAACTGGGGTGAGGGCTACAAAGGCCCAGGTCCCCACCCTCAGTGTCACTCCAGCTGGCGGTAAGGCTGCTGACTCTGAAGTCAGTTAAGCAGGTGCAGGGTTGGGACCAAATAGAAGGCTTGGAGACCACGTGACACCTCTTCCCACAGACATTGCCCAGGATCCAGGAGACCTAAGCCCACCTTTCCGTCAAGACATACAGGCTTATGCTGGGCGTCAGGCTCCACAGATGGAGGGTGCAGATGGTCCCCGGACCCGGTGTCCGGTTTACATTTACAGCTGCGCCCTGGAAGCACTGAGGGAGCAGATGGTTAGCCTACAGCCCCCTCAGGCACCCCGAGACCTCACCTTCCGGTGAGTATCCTCGACGTGGAACTCGGTCCTCCCCCACCCGTGGCTCCCAGCCAAGGCCCGTGACCACATTAGGGGTATGGACAGACAGGTTGACGGTCAGTGGCCAGAACTCAGTTTTTTAGCCATGTCCTGCCGGCTCCTTGCTCTGCTTCCTTCAGCAAATCAAGTGAACTTTCTGGGCTGTGAATGTATTCAGTAGAGGTGTATGGACCATCCAGCAGAGTGTGGGTGAGTGGTAAGTCAGAGATGTCACTTCAGAGAGCTAGCCAAGCTCTCTCTTTGCTCCCATTCCTAGGACTCAGTTCCTTGACCAGCCCTCCCCATCCTCAGTCTGGATGGAGCCCAGGTACAAGGAGGCAGCCAACCACTGTGCCTTGCTACAGGAGCACGCACAGCGATGCTATGTCCGTGGTGAGGAAGGGGCCGCAGAAGGGAGCCTCAGGAAGGAGCGGGGCTTTACAGGATTACAGGGATGGGGACTGGGGAGCCCAATCCGGCCGTGGCCCCTTCCATTTCCTCAGGACTGTTCCGGAGTTTGCAGCAAGCGCAGAGCGTCACCTCACAGGACTTGCTGATAGCAGTAGACGCCTGCGAGGAGATACTACAAGAAGTAGACATCACGCCCTTCCTGCTTGCGCTATGTGGCCACACTCGGGGTTTGCCTCAGGCACCCCCAAGCCCTGGGCCTCTTAGCCCCGGGCCCTTCAGCAGCAGCATCGAGGAGGGCCCCGAGCCTCGGGAACGAGCTGTCCTGGCTTCTGAGTCCAGGTTAGGATTGTCCCTGAATCATGTGTCAGGGGTGCACAAAACCCCCGTAAACAGAGACTTCCCATCAGGGGGAATGGCCAGGCACGGTTGCGCCCACACCAAGGAGGCTGGTGCTTTGTCACTGGCTTCCTGCTCCCAACCAGGTTTCTTTCTCCATTTGGCATAGACCTCGGGCTCCTCCCCGTCTCTTCTGTTCTGGTGTGGAGTGTTGAGCTGGGTTAGGGGTAGGGAGTTGCCAGTTGCTATCAGTGAAAGTAGAAGCTTGTTCTGAGGACATTCATACAATAGTAATAATCTCCGGAACCCCTCTGTGAGTTTCACAGAGTGTTGCCCTCACTGCTAAGTCCGCAACTCACCGGAGGGGCCCAGCAGGTCCCTGAAGGGAGAAGGCAAGCAGACAGATGATGGCTGCGTCTGGCATCTGCTCTCCTGCCGTGCCTGCCGCATATTAGCATCGGGGAAGCAGCAGACGCAGAGGGAGGAATGTGCCAAGGACACCCAGGTCCGCACTCCAGCCCAGTTCCCCGTCTGGAGCCCTAGATCCCCCACCCTTCATGCCCCGAAATCAGTGCATCTTCTTCCCACCAAACCTTGCTTCACCCATGTTCTCCTTCCGTGGGAATGAGATCACCCTCCACCAGTGGTCCAAGTCAGAAAACTGGGAGTCATCCGTACTCATTCCTCTGTGTCACAGCAATGTCCAGTTGTTAACAAACATGGAGGTTCGAGCCAAAATTGGTTGGCTGGTTCTCCTTGCCTCTTCCACTGCCCGTGCCATTGTGCTGAGCATCCTGGCTAGAGGCAGGTGTGGGCTGCACCTAGTAGGGGAGCAGCCTCTTCCAGGACTCGCTGGTTCTTAACACCTCAGTGCTCTTCACCCCCACTCTGACCACTCAGCATAGAGACCGAGGACCTCAGCGAACCGGAGTTTCAGAGCAGCCGTGTCCTGGGGATTCCAGACCCTAGCCTGGAGATCTCTCTGACAGATGTCTGCCAGCTGCGAGGAGAGGCACATGATGCCCTTCATAGCCTCATCCAGGTGGGACGCTTCGTGAGGGCAGAAGAAGGGTGGAGCCCTGCCTGCACCGGGGCACAGTGTTCTCTCCTGGGGTGGGGGTGTGTAGGCTTCTATTCTTGGGTAGGGGATAGTGTTCAGCTGAGGGCTCACTGACATAACAGTCTCTTTTTAACCCCCAAACAGGAGAAGTTCTTGGAGATCAGTGGTCTCCACTTCCGCACAGTGCCCTCCAATCCCCACTACTTCTTCTATTGCCCTCCATCCAGCAGGCGAGAGGTGAGCAGCTTTCTCCCTTCCTCCCTCATACCCCCCAACCTGTAGCCCCAGAAGCCCCAGTGGGCCCACCCAGATCCTCTTGACCCTTGGCTCCGTGAGGCCCAGATGTGGCTCTTGTCCTGTGTTGGATAAAACTCTCTTTGTTTTGTTCAGGATGAGGGCCTCCGGAACACAGTAGACAGAAAAGTCAGTGACCTCGAGTTTTCAGAGGCTGAGCTCATAGGAGAAGAAGGTGTGTGGACAATGGGTAGAGATGAAAAGGCTGCTTATGGCCAGGATTCGCTGCCAGCCTCTCTCAATAACCACACGACATGCCTCCATGTCTAGGAGACACAGCTTGCTGTGTGGTCACTGAGAGTGACCCAGAGCTAGAGGTGGAATATCGCGAGAGCCGTGAACCAGACCTGGGGCTGGCTGGGCTCGACTCGGCCTCGCTGTCAGATGCAGACACTGTGAACCCTGATGAAGACTCCTTCAGTATCCTGGGGGGGGACTCGCCTACTGGGCCTGAGAGCCTGGTGCATGACCTGCCACCGCTCTTCCTGCACCTCACGTGCTCTGTGCGGCTGCGTGGGCAGCACAGCTCGGTACCTGTGTGCAGTCTGCCCACCTGCCTGGGTGAGTCTGGGGTGCCCAGGGGAGGGCCACTGGTCCCAGTAAGTCTGCCTGCCTGCCTGTGTGTCTGTGGGTGGATGTAACTCACCAGCACTGAGAACTTGAAGTCTGCGCTGTGCCCAGGCTCCAGCAACCCCTGACTTTCCCCCTCTTCCAGGCCAGGTCCTTTCCAGTCTGGAGGGCCCCCCCATTGGAGGCCGTGTGCCCCTGAGGGACCTCAGTATCACCCTGGACGTCTTTGTGCTGACCTTGCCTCTCGAAGTGGAGCTTCCCCCGACGTCGGACCCTCAGCACCACCGGTGTGGAGCAAGTCTGGTGGGGGGATCTGGGGCTTTGTTGGGGTAGGGGTCCCTTTATAGGAATCTAGAGTACTCAAGGACTCTAGGAGCCCTTGAGGATCCCAAGAAAGGAGTGCTGACGAGGCCCTAGGAGGAGAGTGGCTGCTGTGGCTGCTCATCTTTGACCTTCACTCCCACCCTATTCAGGTCCACATCTGAAAGCAGTGCTTCGTTCCCACGATCCCCGGGGCAGCCATCATCTTTAAGGTCGGATGATGGCCTGGGGCCCCCAGTGCCACCTCAAGAAGAAGACAGGTACTTCCCTTTGTCCCTCTCAGAGTCTCTTACTCCCTGCCCATTTTGGTCTTTGGAAACTAACATCTAAACCTTTCTTCCATTTAGGCACCCTGGGCTCTCCAATTTGGCCACACCCCACAGACTGGCTATTGAGACCACCATGAGTGAGGTGAGGGTCTTTCCTCCCCCAACCTAAGAGACAGCCCCTCAGCACTGTAGCTGATTTCCTCTCCCTCATATGAGTAAGGTAAGGCACCCCTTTATTCTGGAGTCAGAGTAGGGCCGCCCTCAATCTGTGAGGCAGAGTGTCTTCCAGTCTGGGAGTGAGGTGATGCGCCAGGCAGCCAGGGAAGTGCCCTTTGCCACTCCTTGGAATGCTCTCTGACTGTAGATCCACTGGTTGCTGGAGGACGAGATGGTAGGGGCCCTCCGAAGAGGGGGTGTCCCCCAGAGCCCGACACTGCACCGTGCGGCTGCCCACATCCATAGCTCTCCTGGACGCCCCACCTGCCTTCGCCAGACCCTGCCACTGAGTTTTGTGTTTGGGCCAGAACGTTCCCTCACACAGTTCAAGGAGGTAAGCTACCCTCAGAGCACCCCCTGGTCCTCCTGGGGCCCGTTCTTCCCTGGACTCCAGATATGGAAGTAGAAGGGCCTCCCTCCAGGACAGCCTGCTCTCCACACTGTCCCTCACCCTATATGTGAGAACCCAACTCAGAGGGAAGAGACCTGGCTCCTCTCCTTGCCTCTGGGCCTGTTGAACCTTAGGAAATTCAGTGAACTTTGCAAACTTCAGCAGTGGGGCTGTGAACGTCCGGTTTACCAGATGGTGTGAGGGTCTGCTGAGAAAGCATGGGGCGGAGTGGAGGGGGAGTGTGTGAATAGGGAGGGCTGCTCCTGCCTAAACTGAGACCTTGGCTCCCGCTCCCAGGAGTTCCGCCACCTTCACCTCCCTGGCCACATTCTTCTCGAGGATCCTGACAGTGGCTTCTTCTTTGTGGCAGTTGGCCAACAGCCAGGTGGGTCCCAAGGGGAGCTCCCTTCAGCAGCCTGGGCCTGGCACAGCCATGAAGACAGGGCCGAAGGCGTCGAAGGGGAGGTGAGCCTTTCCTGGGGTGACCTGGGGATGGAGGGGTTGGAGGTAGGTGTGTGGGGCCTGTATTCAGTCCTGACTTTCTGCCCCTCAGGCCCTGACAACCAGCCCCCAAGCCCCTGGCTCCCCAGAGGGTTCTGAGAGCACCCCCCTCCTCAGCCTTCCAGGTAAGAGAAGACTCGGGCAACAAGGTTAGGGGGCGAGGACCAGGGACTTGTAGATCCCTGGCCCTGCTTCCATCTTTGGAGGGTGATCCTAAGCAGGATCAGTAGATGTTCCAGGCATTTTCCTTCTCTTCCCAGGGAGACAGCCTGGGCCTAGCCAGGGGCTGAGCCTCATGTCCAGTCAGGGCAGTGTGGACTCTGACCACCTAGGTAAGCTGGGGTGATGGGTGGAGGACTCGAAGCTGATAGGAAGCGGACTCAGGGCTGTGCAGCAGAAGGACTGGGCAGGGGGCATCAGAAAGGACTAATGTGGAGGCCCCCACCCAGCCTGATATGCTTGGAGGCTCAGATGAGCCGAAGGGTGGGGCTGAACCTCAGCACATTTGACACAGGGTATGATGGTGGCAGCAGTGGCTCAGACAGCGAGGGTCCCAGTGAGACCCCGGGGGAGAAGGCTCCCTTCACATTGCGGACCCCCCCTGGGCCAGCACCTCCACAGCCCTCACTCTCAGGCCTCCCCGGGCCCTGCCTGCCTGACTTCTGGCTCATCGTCCGCGTACTGCAGGATCGCGTAGAAGTGTACGCACACGCACGGTAAGCGGGGCCCTGCACCTGTCTCACATTAGCTGCTTTTCCTTGCTCCCACAGCACTCCTCTCCAGTATCGCTCAGAAGAAAGACTTGGGACTGAGGGTTTGGGTCGGGGTCTAACTGTATCCTGACCACTTCCCATGGCCTGTAGCAAAGTAGATCACTCTCCGCTTTCCTAAGAAGTGAAAAGCTGGTAGGATTTGGCTCCTCACCAAGCATAAAGAGCATCTCCAGTTCAGAGCAGCTTCAGAAGTTGATGGAAACAATGGGTAATATTTAACAAGTGCTTATTATGCAGCAGACACTGTTCTAAATATTCTACCTTGATCAGCTCCCTTCATCTATGAAACAGTCCTAGAAAATACTATTCTCCTTATGGCATGGATGAAGAAACTTAAGCACAGATTAGTTAAATACTTGCCCAAGGTCACAGTAAAGGGCAGAGCCAAGATTCACAGATTGGCCTCTGGTTAACTTGGCTCTCATCACAGGGTGGGATGGGTTTGAGAAGGGGAGGCCACCATTCTTATCAAGATCTGAGAATGGAGAGGAAGTGTGCCGTGGGAAGGAAGCCTCAGGGTCTGTGTGTTGCCTGCGTGGGAGCTGGCAAAGCAAGCATGGAGCCTGTGCTTCCATAATTGCTTCTGACAATTTTTTTCCCGTTTCCCAACCCGTTTGCTTTCCTTTGTCCAGTCCTACTCCATTTTCGTGACATCTCTTGGCCTTAGCTCTCAAGCCCCCCGCCCCCACCCTACAAGTGTTTCTGATCCATCCCTCTCCTCTAGGAGCCTGGTTCGGGAGGATGGGGGGCCAGGCACTGAGTGTCGCCACCTGCAGCAGCTCCTCGTGAGGCGAGTTGGGGAGATCTGCAGGGAGGTCAACCAGGTAAGGGACTGCTGGGGGCAGGGCTCTCTGGGCATGGGACACTGCTTGCATGAGGGAGGAGTTTCCAGGAACTTGACCTTCAGAGGCTCTTGATCCAAGTTGGCCATTTTCTTTGACACCTGGTTACTGGGGTTCTATGACTCCATGGACTCTACAAACTGGGAATGCTTCCTCACTCGTCCCAGTAATGGGGGTTACTCTCCTAGGCCCTGACCGTGAACTGTCCCTTCTTGTTGCACTGTGCCAGCGCTAGGGATATAATAGTGAACCACACAGGGGAGACTCTCCAGAGCTTGTGTCGAGTGGGGCAGGGAGACACTGAACACTGGAATTGCACGAATTATTTCCACTGCAATTGTAAAGAGCTGTACAGAGGAAAAGCAGAGACCACTAGGAGAGCAAATGACAGTCTGACCTCTGAAGTGTCAGGAAGAGTTGATTTTTAGGCTGAGACCTGAAGGATGGGGAACAGGTTCCGGCAAAGGGGCGGGATGGGATGGGTTCTCCTAATGGGGGGTTCAGAGCCCAGTGACTGTGGGGCACCTCTCTGACTCCTCCCTCCGCGCCCAGTGATTACTAATGCTCTACTGAGCACTGATCCCCAGTGATAACAGGCATTCTCTCTGGCCTTTGATTACCCCTGACCACCACTGCCAATCTATGAGGAATATTTCAGTCCCCTGATACCTGGCTCCTTCTCCCAGCGACTGCTTCTGCAGGACCTCCACGACAGTCATGTGTGTAACTCTCTTCTGGTGGCCGAGAGCGAAGAAGATCTGTGGCGCAGCGAGACCCCCTTCCACTCCCGTCAGCGGGCACCACTGCCCAGTGATGGTGAGACCCCCCACACCCAGGAACCTCCCTCACGGGCTGCTGCTGCCCTCTCTGTATCCGTTCTTGGGTGAGAAGAGGAGGGCAGAGGCGCCGCGACTTGGTCACCAGTGCCAGGAGAGCAGGGAGGATAGGACAGAAAAGGATCGCTGAGTTGGGCTCTTGAGAGTTCCATGTTGTCAGTGAAAGTCGTTTCGGCAGAAAAGTGGGACCAGGAACCAGAAGAGCAGAAGTGAGGCTGTTACACAGGTGGAGCAGAGCTTGTCAGCTTGGTAGCTTGCAGGGACTAAAGGAAGATAGGAGGCGAGGGGGGAACTTGATAGTGAGCTAGAGACTCGAGCCCATTTATGTTCCACAGGGAAAGAGCCAGTAGAGAAGCAAAGGTTGAAGAATACAGGAGAACAGGGACTGTGGAAGGGGCACCGGCTATGACCTGTCTTCCTGAGGGCATGCCTCTGCCCGGGCCTGCCTTCTTTTCCAAAATGACTGTCTTTCCCCTTTGGGTGACACAGGGCTGAGGAATGGGGTGGGGGAGTGTGGACTTGTGGGCCAAGTCACAGGTGGGAGAAGGGCAGAGGGGAGGAGCCCAAGGCCCAGTAGGAGGATTTGTCTTTCAGTTGGCTGTCCTTCCAGATAGGCTGATACAAGACCCCTTTGGGATTCCTCAGATTCCTGGTCATGGTTGGGAAACATGGTAATACTCGAGATGCTAATCGAAGTCTTGACACTTCTGCCCTCTTCTCTTACTCCTGATGACCTCTCACCCCCAGCTCAGAGGGGAAAGCCAAACCATGGCATTCCTTTGCAGTTCTCCCTTCTAGTTTAAGAGTAAAATCAGACCGCTTCTTAATTTTAACATTCTCAGCAAGTCTTTGGGCAAATGTCCCTGACAGTCCTGGACGTTGTGTCTCCCTGCACATCCTGAGATGTGCTCCATATCAAAGCAGAAGTCCCCTAATTAGTGGACTTCCCAGGGTGTTGATGGCATCTTCTGGAAATTGAGCATGAGCTAGGACAGTCAAGCACTTTTGCTTCAAAGTGATTTCTAGCAGCCTCAGATGTAAGGCCAGGTGGAGCCCAGAGACGGCTGTTCCTCATTATAGTCTCCCCGTATGGTTTTGCTGAGGTCCTTAGCAACCACCATTCCGTTTCCGTGCAGCCTGTACGCTGCTCACATCCAGCAGCAGCTTCTCTGAGAACCCAGACCGCCCCCTCTACTCTCCTGGGACGTGCCTCACCAGCCTGGGAACCTGGCAAGGGTCCCACAAGGCATTAGACCGTGTCCTTGGGCTCTTGCATCTTGTCCTACTGCCCTTGGGCTTCTCTGGGATAGCTGTCCTCCAGAGCATGTTCCCTGACTCAGCAGCGTGTGTGTACACACAGGGTTCTTGTTGCCACGCCCTGTGAGCGCACAGATGGCTTATAATACATTCTAGCATGGTACAGTCAGGGTATCTTGGCATTATCTTTGAGATTTCCTCATGCTCTGCCTTACTTGACGCCTCTTCGTAACTCCTCCTCCACATCTCCCTGAGAGCCTTTGTGCTGTCACCTGTGAGCATGGTCCTGCCTTGTTGCCCAAAATGACCATCTTGCCCCTGCGGGCTAATAGGGCCAAAGAGTCCTGGGGAGCGAGGACAAGTAGGCATTTCCTAAGTGGGAAGTAGCAGGGGCTGTGTTCCGCTCTGATCCAGTGTCTCCCTTCTCCCCAGATTACGCTGCTGATGAGAGTTGTGCACCCCGAGGGTACCTGGCAGCCACCATGCAGTTTGTCCCTGGCCATTTCTCCTGTGACATTGTGTGGAAAACTGTGATTCGAGTCCATTCGCGCCTGAAAATGGGGCCCAGCATGGGGGTCTCTCGGGGTGTGTGATGGGCAGGAGACGGCAGGTGGAACTGGGGAGAATGTGGAGAGGGGAGCGTCCTGAGCCGCTGTTACTCACACAGCCATCCAGGCCCTGCGCTCCGTGCTCAACGCCTTCTCTGTGGTGAACCGGAAGAATATGTTTGTCTATCAGGAGCGAGCAACGAAGGCTGTATACTACCTGCGGTATGTGCGTCCTGGGAAGACAGGGCAAAGTAGGGCTCGAGGATGGACTCGGAGGAGGGATGTCCAAAGACTGTGCCTCTCTCTCCCAGGCTCCTGGAGACGTCCTGCAGCGAGCGGCCATGGGAAGGTGATGCCCTGCCCCCCTCCCTAGCCCTGTCCCGAAGCCAGGAGCCCATCTGTTCTGAGGAAGCCTCGGCATGTATCACTCTCATCCCCTGGTGCCCTGTGCTCCCCTCACACTCTACCCTCTGGAGCCAGGCCCTGACCAAGTTTCCCTGCAGGGTCCTCGCTCTCCCCTGGACATGGCTTCCAGCCGCGGTTCAGATGCCACGCGTCCCGTGGGCCAGGTGGACAGGCACATCCAGCTGCTGGTGCATGGCGTGGGACAGGCAGGTATGCGCCTGTGAGCGAGGGGCGGGAGTGTGACCAGATGAGGTTCCAGAATCCTCCGACACTTCTTTTGGCACCTTCCCACTCTAGCTCATGCTATGCTCTGGGTGTCCCTTAGGCAGGAGCTGGGTGAAACAGACTCCTGTGATGTTTAGAGGGTAGGCCCTGTAGCTGATTGAAATGCAGCTTGAGGAAGAGGGGCCATTAAACTTGACACCAGGTATCTAGCCTGGGTGACTGTGTAGATGGTGGTTCTGTTGGCAGGTCTGGGGTGAAGGTGATGGATTCAGTTTGGGATATGTGGAGCATGGGGTGTCCAGTAGGCAGCTGGGTGTCCCAGCGAATATTATAGCTGGTTTCATGTGGACCAGTTCTTGGGCTAAGACTGTCACGTGTGAGGTAGATGTTATTATTACTCCCATCTTCCAGATGAGGACACTGAGGCTTTGAGAGCTAGACTCACTTGTCCACAGTTACACAGTAAACTAGAACTTGGCAGCGCTAGAAACTAGTGCTGGCTGCCTCCAGTGTGTGGGGGCATATTCAAGGCTGTGGTGTAAGGGCTGGTCTGGGGGTTGCTAGATCCTCAGTCAGTGTCTTTACCTTTGTACCATGGCTGTGTCAAGGTCCCGAGATTACAGATGAGCTAGTACGGGTTCTTCGTCGGCGCCTGGACGAGGCCACACTGGATGTCATCACAGTCATGCTGGTTCGGAACTGCAAGCTGACACCGGCTGATGTGGAGGTCAGCTCTCTCCCAGCCTCCAACATCCCTCCAAGGCTCAGGTGCAGGGACTGTGTCTGCCGTACCCTCTCCTTGCAGCTCTGACCCCCCCTTCCCACTCTGCAGTTCATCCAGCCCCCTGGAAGTCTCCCCTCAGAAGTGTTGCATCTGGCCCTGCCCACCTCCTGCAGGCCCTGGCTCCCCGCCCTGGCCTGGTACCTGCGGCAGAACCTGCTCATCTTCCTGCACTCTCCCAAGTACACAGACAGCAACAGCCGGAACCACTTCCAGGTGAGGTTTCAGTCACTCTGCACACTCCCGTGCACCCCCTTACGTGTGCTTACCTTCGCCCGTGGGCCTGTCTACACCTGTACCCTCTGCCACCTCCCTGCACCTTTATTGTTTCCCCATGTCTTCCTGTGCTCCCGGGTGTGCCTGTCTGCCATCCCCCACTGTGGACACCACGCCCTCATGGCTTCTGTCCATCCGCCTGGTCTCAGGGCCCTGTGCTTCTCTCCCCAGCACCCGCTCCCACCACAGGGCGGCCTCCCCGACTTGGACATCTACTTGTATAACAAGCCTGGTGGACAAGGCACTGGTGGCAAAGGTACAATGCAGGCCAGCTCAGCAGTGCCACTGCTGAGTGTGGGAAAGCCTTTCCTGACAGGGCCTTTCCCAGCCTTGCAGCTCAGGGTGATACAGAGGGGGTGACAGGATGTCTGGCAGTCTCAGACCTGAGCCTTCTTGTGCATTTCTACCCAGGGGTTGCCTGCATCACTCTAGCCTTTGTGGATGAAGCAGGGAACCCCATCTCACTGGCATCGTGGTCCCCCTCCTCTCCGGGGCCCCTGGACCCACTGCAAGAGGAGGAATTTGAGCAGCTGACCCAGGTCACCCGCTGCCCGATCATGCCAGACAGTTCTTCAGGTGGGGCAGCTTGGTCAGAGGAGGGAGTGTTCAGTTAATGCTCTGGGAACAAGAGGCACCCTCAGGTCACCTCCATTCTTTCCTCCAGTCCACAGTGGGGCCCCACGGCTTCGACTGGATGTGTGGGAGAAGGGGAACATCAGTATTGTGCAGCTAGAGGAAAAGCTCCGAGGAGCAGCTCGCCAGGCCCTGGCTGATGGCATCATGGAGCTGCGGCTGCTGCCAGCCTCACTGTGTGCAGAGGACACACCTCCAGGTACGTGGGGTCCAGAGAGCACCCCAGGCCCAGGCAAGACAGTGTTGGCTGGTGAGATTGCAAAGATGGGGTCCAGGAAGGCATTGCAGAGGCTCCCTCCAAAATACAGGTTCACGGTTGTCCTTTATCTTCTCTGCATCAGCAAGGTGACACGCCAGCAAAATGCACACATGCAGCTGGTCACCCACTTAGGGCTATCTGCTCAGGAACTCCCTTCACACAAACATGTAGCTGTCAGTTGCACATACTGTCATTCACTAAGAAACTAAGCGGCAAGTCACTCATACCTGTCTTGGGGCTAGGTTGTCTGAAATAGGGATTGACGGTCAGTGACAGGCTTCTGTAATGTCTGATGTCCACAGGAAGTCTCAGGAGCGAGTCGTTGGAAACCAAGAGCCCTGCGGGCCGAGCTAGCACCTTTCCCCCTGGCCCTGGCCCTGGGGAGCCTGTGACTCCCCCCAGCAAGGCTGGCCGACGTAGCTTCTGGGATATGCTGGTAATGGGAGGATGGGAAGAAGTGGTGAAGTTGGCATCTACCTTCTTGCCTGCTTCCTAGCCCCCCTACCTTCCCCTGTAGACCTTGCCCCAGATTGCCTGTCATATAAAATGATCCTATCCCTTAAGGGTTTGCAGAATGTGGCACCATCTCTCTGACATAGAGAGCCTCAGCTTATCAATTGCCTTCACTTCCCTTTTTCTTATGGGACCCTCACGGCAGCCTGGCAGGATAAATAGGGCTTTCCCCAACATGGGTGCCAAGGCTCAGGAAAGCTGAGTGGTGTGCCCAAGGCTGCTTTTGAGCCTGCAGTAACACCAGGGACTGCACTAAGCCCTCCAGGCTCTTGCTGCTTCCACGATGCCCCCATGCTCCATGCCATCCTCCTTCCCCAACAGCTCTTCCTCATTCACTGCCTTGTCCTCAGAGTAAAACAGAATGTGGGGACTTGGGTTCCCCCAAAACAACGGATGACATTGTCCTGGATCGGCCGGAAGACACCCGGGGCCGGAGGCGTCACAAAACTGAAAGTGTTCGGACTCCGGGTGGAACTGAGAGGGCACCAGGCCCAGATTCTGGAACCCAGAGACAGAGGTGTGTGGGTTGTGGTGTCCTGTTGTATCATGGGAGGGTGTGAACTCACAGGTGAATATCGAGTTTGTGTAAACACACACATGTCACGCATGGATGTGAGGGTCTCCCTCCTGCTGTGTCTTCAGACGCCGGACCACACAGCTAGAGGAGGGTGAGGTGGGGACCCTGCAGCCTGTGTTTGCTCATGTGACTCAGCGCTGGATGGAGTTTATGGTTCAGATCGGTGAGATCCTAGGCCCCCCTCCCCTATACTCAACCCCATGGCCTGGTCCCCATCCTGCAGGCCCGTCATGGCTTCTCTGTGCTGGTTCCAGGTTGTGCCTCAGTGTCCAGGAGCTCCACCCACATGGTGTCCCGGTTCCTCCTTCCGTCTGTCCTCTCTGAGTTTACCACACTTGTTACCTCCATGGCTGGAGACACCAGCGTCCGTGTCTTTGAGCAGCATTTGTGAGTTTGGGGTATCATGGAGGCTGAGCTAGGGCAGGTGGGGGCGACGCCTGGGAGGTGATTCCAGAGAACAGGGCCACGGATGGTCTGCTTTCTGTCCCTCTCTCCAGGGGTTCAGAGCCGGGGATCTTCAGTCCTTGCTCCCTTGGACAACTGGGCCCAAGTCCACGCCCGGCCACCGAGAGACATCTGCTGCTTCTGGGCAGGAACTTCTTACAGTGGAGGAGACCAACCCAGCAGGGTGAGGGCATGGCCTAGAGGGGGTGAGCTCAGGTTGCTACGGGGGCAGGGTGGGCTCAAGGGCATCTTCCTCCAGCCCCTGTTGAGCCGCTCTCCCCTCTAGCCGCCAAGGCCATGCAGCGCTTCGAGCCAGGAGGTGATGGGAGCTCTGGGCGAAGTGCTCCCCGGCAGAGGATTCTGCTGTTGGAGGTCGTGGACAAGAAGGTAGGTGTGGGGCCAGGGGCCAGGTCTGAGAAGGGATCTGGTAATCTCACTGACCCTTACCCCCGGCTTCCAGCTGCAGCTGCTCACCTACAATTGGGCTCCAGACCTGGGAGCAGCATTGGGCCGAGCGCTGGTCCGCCTCGTGCAGTGGCAGAACTCCCGTGCCCACCTTGTCTTCTGCCTCCTCAGCCAGAAGCTCGGCCTCTTCCATCATTACGGCCATTTGGACTTCCCGGTGCGGGATGAAAAGGTGCCTGTTGCTCGGGCCCCCTCCTCTAGTTCTGGTTCCTAAGGGATTACTTCAGGGAAGTGCCAGTCCAGGAGCAGGGGAGAGGGGACAGCCTGAGGGCAGAGGTAGTGGGGAGGGTGAGTCTGAGAGAGGAGGCCATGGGGTGAGCAAGAGGGTCTGAATGCAAAGGCCATGAATCCATTGTGACGCTCCGGCTCTCTCAGGAGCCAAACCCATTCCTGCTGCCTACCATGGAAGCAGAGACCCTCATCCGGAGTGCAAGCCCCCCTCTGAGCCGTGAACAGGGCCGGCTGAGTGTGTCCTCTCGGGGTGGGGGCCCCCTTCCCCTGGACACATTCCCCTTCGATGAAGCCCTGAGGGATATCACAGCTGCCCGGCCCAGCTCCTCACTCGGTCCTGTGCCCAGACCCCCTGATCCCGTCACCTACCATGGACAACAGTTCCTGGAGATCAAGATGGCCGAGCGCAGAGGTGAGGGCACTGGGCCAGGCAGGGGCAATCTGTGCAGTATGGGGGAGAGCGGGCTGACAGCTCCCGGGGGCCGTTACTGATGCCTGCACCCCCCAGAGCTGGAGCGCCAGATGAAGATGGAGAACCTGTTTGTGACCTGGCAGCAGCGTTCTGCCCCAGCCAGCATGCCCATCAGTGTGAGTGGCCCCGCCTGTGCCCTCCGTGAACATCCTGTGACCCTTCCCTGGCTGCCGTTCTGGCGTTCACCGCCTCATCTCCCCAGGCTGCAGAGCTGGAGACCCTGAAGCAGTCCTCCCGCCTGGTGCATTACTGTGCGACAGCCCTGCTCTTCGACCCAGCTGCCTGGCTGCACGGGCCCCCAGAGACCTCTGGGCCCCCTGACGGCCAGGTAAGGCTCAGGACGCCTGGGTTTCTCCCCCAAGCCCTCCGTTTACCTGCATGCCCTCCGTTCCTCCCCACACTGTGGCGCGTTTGATGGTGGCTAGAGCCTCCCTTAATCTCCACTCCCACAGCGGCGCCATCGCCCCGAGTCGGGCTCTGGGAGCCGGGAGGCCCCTACAAGCTGCGAACCGTCAGATGTGCCTCCGCCAAGTGCCCGCGAGGAGCCGTGGCTGAAGGAGCTGAGCTTGGCTTTCCTGCAGCAGTACGTGCAGTATCTGCAGAGCATGGGCTTTGTGCTGGTGCCGCTGCGGCCCCCCTCACCCGCCCGCAGGTGAGCCCATCTCTTCCCTCCTCTTCCCCTCCGCTGCAGGCCAGGCCTCAACACCGTTGCTTTCTTCACCTGGGTCCCACTGGGACAACTCAGTTCTGGTGCACGTTCATCCCACTGCGCTGAACACCTGCATGAGCATCTGGGACGCTTTCGCGCAGGCCGTCTGCACCTCTAAACCTCGCGGCCACGTCCGTGCGCAGAGCCGTGTCTGTCCTCACAGAGCTCAGGCCTGCATGCGTCTTGTATGCTTACGTGCCGGTGTGCGTCCTCGCACAGGAAGCTCCCAGGCTTCTGAATCTGGGCCTTACTGATTCCTGGCCCGATCCGCACATGGGCCTCTCCGGGTGTTTCACATGCTTCGTGGCCCAGGAAGCCTTGTTGTTGCCGAGCTAGCGGTCTCTCTCACCAGGGACCCCTACGTCTGGCCTGCTTGTGGGCCGTTGTGACAGGTCTTAGTCTTCAGAAGTAGACAGCTCCTCTGTCATCGCCTTTCTGCTCCCTGGAGCACATGAAACATCCACAGCCACCTTCCCCGTCCCTTGTCAGATCTCAGATCCCCGTTTCTGTGGCCCCTGGCTTATGTTCCTCTCAACATCTGAGCTTCCAGAGTGCGCGTTCCCAGCCCCTTCCCAGTGGCTGTGGGAACGTATCTCTTCACCTGGCACGGTTACTTTTGTGTCTCCACATTTGTGAGTTTATCCAGGTGTTTTCTCCCTCCTCTTTGTTTCTAAGCTGGTAAGTTGGACTTCCTTCCTCAAGCCACTCCTTGGCCCAGAAAGCCAATTCCAACCCCATAGCGTTTCTGAAACCAGTGTTCCAGCTCCAGGCCTCCCTCCCTCTTCTAGGCATTAGGAAGAGAGGACAGGCCTGCACCTCTGAGACCACATCCATCTCGTTTCTGGGTGACAGGGACTGAGGAGGAGCTCTGCTTGCTGTCCAGACAGGTCCCCCTAAAGGAGTGTCTCAGAGACTTCAGCTTCCATACTTTTCAGTCAGTGAACCTCTTCCTGAAACTCTGGACTCCTTTTTAAAACAAGAGACATGCTCGCTTTGGCAGCACATATACCAAAATTGGAACGATACAGAGAAGATTAGAATGGCCCCTGCGCAAGGATGACACGCAAATTCGTGAAGTGTTCCATATTTTAAAAAAAGAGAAAGAAAGAAAAAATCAATAAAACAAGAAACACTGGGTTGAAAAACACTCTTCCAGAGCAAAATTTATTGTCAGGCCTTCCTTTCTCATCAGTCTTTAACCATTGCCAATCACTGCCTAAGTCTTGTCCCAATTTCCTTGAGGATTAAATGAGACGTGTCTTTTCCCCAGAGGCTTTGACACCCCCACCCCAGACTGCCAGCGAGAGCTCTGGCAGCTTATAGCTCCTGGAGTGATGAGTGCACCCCACTGGTCCCTGCCATTCCCTTGTTCACAGTACCTTCCCTGTGTCTGTTCCCATTACCTCTGAGTTGAGCAAGCCAATGGGACACTGAAACTGCCGTTCCTCAGGCAAAACAAAACAAAATCCTTTCCCTCTCAGTGAAAGTGCCTAACTAGGGCCTCAAGCAGTCCTTGAATTTTTCTCCTGAAATCTTAGACGTGCGTCAGCCTCTCCGTACCCCCGCCCACTGCCCCCCCGTATGCACTGTTCCGTCTCCTCACGGTGTCCCTCCACAGTCCCAGCAGCCTCTTGCACCCTCACCTGGCCTTCCTCCTCTCATCGGTGGAGCGAGGCCTGCAGTCCCCTCTCCACGGAGCACTCCTCTGTCTTCCCCTTACTGCAGCAGCTCGGAGAGCCCTGCCCCACACCCCAGACCTGGACCCCAGTCCCAGCCACTTACCTGACATAGAACCCCAGGCAGCTCCTTCCCCTCTCTGGCCCCATTTCCACTCCTCCTCGCCCGTGAAATCAATTCTAGGTCTGGTGGCCACACTGCTTCACCTGCTGGCCTGCCTCATCCTCTCATTCTCTTTCTGCAGTACCAGCCGGCTGCGGGCCATGGCAATCCTTGGAACAGAGGGTCGTGGCTCCTTCTCCTGCCCTAAAACCAAGACTGACGGGAGCCCCAAGGTAATGCATCATCGTGTACCTTCACTGACAGTGAAACCCATGAGACCCCAGACCCAAGTGGCGATGAGCTAGCGTCACTGACCCAAAGGCCTCCCCTGCTGGTTTGAGGCTGGTGAATCCCCAACCTTCGTCCCTGAACCCTGGTTTTTCACCTTTCTTTAGAGCACTGGCTCTTCAGTCACCGCCTACCACCTACAGAGGGCACTGCCTGGGGGCATCATCCTCATGGAGCTGGCTTTTCAGGTGAGCAGGAGGAGCACGGAGTGGGAAGAGCCAGATCCACCTGTCTCTTGCCCTCCTGACCTCATCTTCACCCTCTCTCCAGGGCTGCTACTTCTGTGTCAAACAGTTCGCCCTAGAATGTTCCCGAATCCCCATGGGGCAAGCTGTCAACTCTCAGGTATGTGGTAGGGACAGAGGGAATAGGAGGTCTTGGGCATACTCCTTGCATCTCCAGTGTGGCCAGTAAGAGGAATGCACGAATAGTCTGGCTCACTGGTGGTCTGTTGCTGCGGGCTGGCCAAGTCAGTGTGGTTAAGCCATAACCAGAGATGGTCAACGAGCACATTTGAACATAGTGGGTAATCTGACACCTGGGTAGGTCAGTGTCATGGGCAGTCTTGGCCTAATTTAGAGCTGGAGACAGCCAGACTTCGTTAGTGTCATCACTAACACTTAGAATGAGGACCAGAGTTCCCGGGCACACAGCATACCCTGGCACTTAGTTGTTATATACATCCCTCTCGGGCTCAGGGCAGAGCTCTATGCCCTGAGGGCCGCACACTTGGGAGTGCTCAGAATGAGTCAGAGGATCAAGTGAGGTCAAGGGCCTAAAGCCCTCTGTACTTGAGTTAGTTCAGCTCCTTCAGGTCATCAGGCTTGTCATGTGAGGGCCTGTCCCTTCTTTGTGCCTCTCATTTAGTTTCTGAGATCAGGATCTGACTGGGCCTAGTCAGACTCCTCATATCTGGAAAGCTCCCATTTAGCCCATAGATGGTTTCCTTTGACTTGTGAATCCGTAGTCCACTCATCACAGGATAAGGTGACCTAGAAAAGCATGGGGACTTTACATGCAGGACTACCTGGGCCAGAGAGCTCTGAAGGGAGCTGTGGACAAGCAGGTGCATGGTCAGTGTAGGGCTGTGCTGGTGGGCAAGACCCACCCCGTGACTCTTCTCGAGCTTCTTGAAGTCCTTGTGGCTTCCCTACCCCTGATTTCCATCTAGCTTGGCTCGCTCTGCCCCTACTTGTGTAATCTCTGACCCTACTTAGATTTCTAAATGGTTTTACTGTTGCTGTTGTTTATGAAATGTGTAGTATTGCTCAGCATTTCTGCTGTACATGTGAGGAAACTGCCATGCCTGGACATCAAGTAACTGCCTGGACACATGCTAGTCGATGGTAGTATAGGGGGTTGGAATCTAGGTCTGTGGGACATGAGCCCTAAGGTCATACATCATCATGTTCCTTCCCCAACAGCGTGGGGAAACTGAGGATGAGAGACCGTGACTCAGCCAAGATCACACAGCTCCCAGGCCCCTAGGCTATCACTTCTCTGACAGCCAGTTATTTCCTTTCCTTGTAACTCCTGTGCCCAGTGCTTCTGATGGAATGGTCTTGTAGATTTGGCCATTCTTTCATCGCAGATCTAGCCACTGACACTCTGAGTGATGGTGATTTCCACCAAGAGAAGCACCGACTGTGTCTCTGCCTTCATTTCTTCCTCCCTCTGTGGTTCATTCATTCATTTGCAGATCAGTTAGTTGCAGATCCACCCTGCCCTAGCCTTGGCAGGATATCCCAGATGAAGCTTTAAAAACGAGCAGGAGTTAGCCAGATTTGGGGGGCAGAGAGAGCAGCATTCCAGGCAGAGAGAACAAGCAGGTACAAAGTGTGAAGAGAATGTATGACGTACCGGGAAGAGCAGGGATTTGATTGGAAGGTAAAGCTGGAGAGATGGGAGGGGCCAGGGAAGACTTTCTAATAGGACATGACATACCTGGCCTACCCCGATCACTGTGTAAAACAGCAGCTGCTTTGCGAGATTTGCCATAACCCCACCTCCTAGCATACTGCGTCCTCATCCCCGAATGTGAGCTCCTTGAAGGTAGGGCTTGCTTGTTTCCCACTGTATCCCTAGCACCTGGAACGGTGCCTTGTAAGGCACTGAACAAGTATTTTTTGCATCAGTGAACCTGTCTCAGACTTTAGTGGAGTCTGGGATAGAGCAAAAAGGCCCATCTATCAAAATGGTCGTAGTTTCATGGGAACCGAGTCACGATACTGTATGAAAAAGGAAACATAATGAGGAGGGGTCCCCACAGAAGTTATTCCGGCAAAGGTGGGGGTTCCCCCAGGCCCACAGCAACAGGGTGAATCTTGAACTTCCTCTTCCCATGGAAGAGGGAGAGAAACAGGAATGCGCTGGGCAGCCTGCCGTCTCCTGACCCAGTCCCCACCGCCACCTCCCCAGCTGTCCATGCTGTTCACCGAGGAATGCGACAAGGTGCGGGACCTGATGCACGTGCACTCATTCAGCTACGACTTCCACCTGCGCCTGGTGCACCAACATGTGCTGGGCGCCCACCTGGTGCTGCGACATGGCTACCACCTCACCACCTTCCTGCGACACTTCCTGGCCCACCACCCTGATGGGCCCCACTTTGGTCGCAATCACATTTACCAAGGTTGGTGCCCAAGGGCAAGCCAGTGAACCAGAAATAGACCACAGGGTATCTCCAAGCCAGGGCCGATGGGACCACTTTCTGGGACCAGACCTAGTCTCTGAACCTCCTGTCCTGTATTGTTAATCAGCTCAGGTCACTTAGACCCTGTTCCCATGTCTCTGGCTTGTGTCTTTATCTTAAGTTCTTCATGCTGTTTCATATCAAAGTTTAGATCCTGTGTCATGTCTGCCCTCTGTCCTGAGCCACTTTTGTCCCATCTCGATGTTCCATAGGGGCTCCCCAGAAGACAAGAGCCAGTCCACTTGTCAGTCAGAGCCTTAAGGACGTCTAACCCCCCACCTCACCCATACAGTGTGTCTGTCCCAGGCTCAACGTCTCCTGTAACTTGCCCCTCAGGGACACTGGAGCTTTCCACATCACTCATTGCTGCCCACCAGCTCTACAACTACGTGGCCGACCATGCCAGCTCCTACCACATGAAGCCATTGCGGATGGCCCGGCCAGGAGGCCCAGAACATAATGAATATGCCCTGGTGTCTGCATGGCACAGGTAAAATGCAAGGGGGCGCCAGCATGTGATGTTGCGGGGCTGAGGTCAAGGCTGTCCTGGCAGTAGGGAGACGGGGTCTTCTTGAGCAGAAGGGACGGGGTTAGCATCATGAGAACCTCAGGTTGGCCTCTCCCCCACCCTCACCGTACAGCTCTGGCTCCTACCTGGACTCTGAGGGACTTCGTCACCAGGATGACTTTGATGTGTCTCTGCTTGTGTGTCACTGTGCCGCACCCTTTGAAGAGCAAGGAGAAGCCGAGCGGCACATCCTGCGGTCAGCAGACCCCTCACCTTGCCTGTGCTCGTCCAGCCTTTCCTGTGCCCCTGTTCCGGGCGGCTCCTGTTGTGGTCACCACACTCCTTCCCCTTCCCCATCCTAGGCTGCAGTTCTTCGTGGTGCTCACCAGCCAGCGAGAGCTCTTCCCCAGACTCACTGCCGACATGCGCCGCTTCCGGAAGC
The DNA here is from genome assembly GCF_006229205.1 of Suricata suricatta. NCBI lineage: Eukaryota > Metazoa > Chordata > Mammalia > Carnivora > Herpestidae > Suricata > Suricata suricatta. The sequence continues at coordinate 108,685,683 of NC_043707.1, read as the reverse complement.
CACCCAGATTGCCCCCTGAGCCGGAAACTCCCGGGAGCTCAGCCAGTAGCCCTGGGGAGGCCTCAGGCCTTGACCTGGCCTCTGGACCAGCGCCCCTGTTCCCTCCACTGGCTACAGAGGTGGGCGTGGCCCGGGCACGGCTGGCCCAGCTGGTCAGGCTGGCTGGAGGGCACTGCCGTCGGGACACCCTCTGGAAGCGCCTCTTCTTGCTGGAGCCTCCAGGGCCTGATCGGCTGCGGCTAGGGGGGCGCCTGGCCCTGGCCGAACTGGAGGAGCTTCTAGAAGCAGTCCATGCCAAATCCATTGGGGATATTGACCCCCAGCTGGTAAGCCGCTGTGCACTCCGGAAGGGGCTGGTTTGGACACTAGGAATCCTACTAGCAGCCAGGGTAGAGGGTACAGAAGTCTCAGGTGGCTCTGGGACAGCAGATCGATCCCCTGTGGACCTTCCCCTAGGACTGCTTCCTGTCTATGACGGTCTCCTGGTACCAGAGCCTGATCAAGGTTCTCCTAAGCCGTTTTCCTCAGAGCTGTCGATATTTCCAGAGCCCAGACTTGGGAACTCAGTACCTGGTAAGTCTCCCTGATCTTCCTCTGAAAGGGGAGACACTGTGGAAGTCCTCATCAGAGAGATGACAGGTGTCCCCCTGAAGGAGCCCTAGCCTAACTGAATGAGGTCTGCTCTGAAGAGAGGCCTAGATGGAACGGGACCATAGATCCACGTAAAACCCTTCGAGCACTGACCTTCCACGTAGGACTCACGAGAACAGCCTAGGTCTCTATCCTCAAAAGTTCACAAAAACATAAACCTTTGGTTAGAGATCCTGAGGGCCAAGCTCTGGAACTTCATCAGTATTTGGTCTTTGGGCAACCTGGGAACTTGCCAAAATGCAGACTCTTGGGCCCCACCCCAGATTCAGAACATGCCTCTTAGCCTGATACCCAGGGCACGTGAGAGACTGAAAGCACTGCCTGGGCCAGGTAGAGAAAAGGGCTCAGGCGGCAGCACGAGACCAATGGGAATTAAGAGACTGAAGAGGTGGGCCTGACAAGAGCAGTTGTTCTGGGGAGGAGACATACAAAAGAGGGCTTCAGAAGTAGGAGCTGGTGCATAGGGAGGGGTCCTACAACCCTACTTGTGGAGGAGCGTAGTTTCAGGGTAGGAAGGGACATCCAGGGACGTGGCCATGAGTTGGTCTGGCTGCAGTTGTGTGGGGGTTGTGAGCAGAAGGGGCCCTGCTGTAAGTGGTGGAAGCACTGAAGCAGGAACGGCTTTTGGGGGAAAGGTGACGAGTAAAGTCTCAGGTCGTAAGGCCCTCCCAGGACCATATTGTAGAGGGTGTATGGATGCCAGGAACCTGGAGCCCTGGAGAGAGACCTGGACAGCATCTGCATGAACTGAAGCCTGGGAATAGAAGGAATCACCTGGAGATTGCATAGGGACAGACAAACGGAAGTCCCAGGAGAGATCAAAGAGTTAGAAGACCCAGGATAGGAGTCCAGGAGGTGTTGTGTCAAGGGCAGAGAACTCTCCTTCACTGATCTGCTTGGGTGCTGGCTTTGTGCATGGCCTCTCAGTAGATGACCTTGGAAACCTTCCGGTCAGGCTGGCCGGGAGCCAGTGAGGACGAGGACTGAGGTTCAGTTTAGAGACAAGGTTCTGGCTGACTGTGGAATGCAGGTGGGCTCAGGTATGGTGACAGACGCAGGCCTTCCTCAAACGGGTCCCACTTCCAGAATGCCCAAAAGAAAGGGGGGTGCTGCCTCAGGTGAGACAGACCCCTCTCCCCATGTCACTTTGTCCTTTATCGCAGGTTGTGCTGAATCAGAAGTTTACTGACTGTTTTGTGCTGGTGTTTCTGGATTCTCACTTGGGAAAGACGGTGAGCACAGGGGTGAGGCGTTTCGCGTCAGCCCAGTGGGGGGCTCTGCCCAGAGCTTGCTGAGGTTGGGGAGCCCTGATCGCCCGTACCCACCCTGCCCTCCACTCACTATGGCACCCCCACCACATTCCCCACAGTCTCTGACGGTGGTTTTCCGAGAGCCCTTCCCGGTACAGCCCCAGGACAGTGAGAGCCCCCCTGCCCAGCTGGTCTCCACCTACCACCACCTGGAGTCTGTCATCAACACTGCTTGCTTCACCCTCTGGACCCGCCTCCTGTGAGGCCCAGACCGGTGAATGCCACGGTTCCCTGAATCCTGGATCTGTGAGACTGCCCGCCTGAAGTAGCACTGACCAGCCCTTCTGGGCCCGGACACTGACGGGCCCCCAAGGCTTTGTGACTAGATCTCCGGGGTCTGAGCCCCAGCCTCACAGTAGGAGCTGTCCCCAAGTGCCCACCACTGCTGACCAGCCTGGGGCCCCAGGGGATCAGGTCCATTCCCCAAGGTGCCCATCACCTCTCAGGCCCCTGGACCCTGCCAGAAAAGGACTCCACCTTCCTGCTCACCTGGTGGAGTCCCAGGAATTCACACCAGGTGGCAGGCACCCACCCCTAAGGCCTCCGCTGCCTAAATGGTGTCTCCCAAGTCTTTGACTGCTGTCAGCCTCCTTGCCTGCATTTTGAGCCCTCCGGTCTTCATTTCCCACTTGAACATCGTTGCTGGACATTGTTGAGGTAATGATACCTTGGTTCCCATCCCAGCTCTGCTTCTGAAGCCCCTGTGACCACAGGCACACCCCTTCGCTCTCGGACCCGTGGTTTCTGGTGTGTTAATGAAGAGGTGGGCTCACAAACCCCACATCCACGGCAGCACTGGCACAAGGGACTGGAGGACTTGAGTGTGAGCTGCTTGTCCCTTCTCGACCAGAGGGAGGCAACCCAGGGAGACAGAGGGTTAGACACTGTGTGTCCTCCGCCCACCTAATAACACACACAAGGAAATGGTCAGCAGGTGGTCTTTAGTTCGGGAGATTCGGGATGCTCAGCGCACTGTCCCGCAGAGGCACATGGGCACAGGGCGGGACCTCACTGGCCAGCCTGTGGGCGGCCCCGCCTATCCCAGTAGGAACGAAGCCAATTCAAGCCCTCTACCGTGTCTCCTGAGGAGAGAGGGAGGCCATGGCGTCTCACCCCAAGAGGAGGAGAACAGCCATGTCTGACACCGATCCCTTCAGAGCTCCGTACCCCAGGGCCAGGCCTGGAGCCCGGCACCCCTCACCTTGAGGCTGGTACTCGCAGCCCACAAAGCCCTTGTAGCCTTCATCCTCCAGCAGCTGGAAGAGATAGGAGTAGTTCAGCTCTCCGGGGCTGTCAGGCTCCCCCCGGCCTGGGACCTGTGCCACCTGCACGTGCCCTGGAAACAGACGTGACCAGATGTGGGGCCCAGGCTCCAGCTGAGGCTGGAGAGACCAATGTGAGGGGCCAAGGGGGTGGAAGGACAGAGGGAGTAACAGAGAGGAGCAAGGAGATCCCTCTTACCAACAAGGGGCAGGAACTCCCGGATGTTTCCTGTCAGATTGCCATCCATGATCTGCCAGTGGAATAAGTCCTGGGCAGAGAACACTACAGTCAGAGCCCCTGCAGTGCCCCTTCCCCCACCCCGTTCTTCCCAGATGGGGAGAACATGGGCCTTCTGAGAAGCACTCCTTTTCTTCCACGCACCATCTGTAACTGGAGATTGGGTCTTCCGACCTTCCGTAGGATGGCTGCCGCTGGGAGAGAAACCAGGGAGGGGGCCGTGAGACCCAAAGAGAGCACAAGAATGACGGGACTGGAGGGGCCCCAGGGCTGCAGTCCTACCCTGCTGGGGTGTGTCCAGGAAGTACTGAGGGTCAGTGACTCGGGTATTGATGGGCTCCAGCAGTCCCACGAGGCTCTCCTAGCATCATGGTGGACCCGTGTCCCATCAGGCAGTCGCTGCTGAGGCCCCTCGCCGTTCCCTCTGAGCTGGACTAGCCCCCAGCCTTGCGCCTCATCTCCTCCCCCCACTGTGTGCCCCCTCTGCACACACGGGCGTTCATGTGTGCGTGTGTCCGTTTGTTCTCGGTCTCACCTGAGCCAAGACCCCAGCCGCGTGCCTCAGGTTCTCCAGGAAAACGGTCTCCATTTCACTCCTGACTGCTGCTCGGTCAGCACCCTGGGGCACTCGGCCAGCCATCAGGTGGATCCTGGGGGGAGACAACACTGGGGGGGCTGGGAAGTCCATCCTGGAAGCAGGGCCCTTGCTCCTTTGACTCCCTATAGGCATCTCCTCCAGCTGCCCCCTCCATCTTCCCTGCTGGCTGATCTATCACCTGGCAGTGACCTCCCCCCCCAACTCCATTGTCAGCCTGTAGCCAAGCCCTTTCCCAGATACCTTCTGAGGGTCACCCCATCTTCCTGGCTCTCCCTGTCCTATCTCCTTTCCAGTGGTCCTCTCAGACTGTAAACGTGTCAGCCTCACTTTCTAAAAATTATTTTGACCCTTTCGCACAAGTATTCCATGCTGCTTGTCTCCACTTCCTGCATCTGCTCCTCAGATTCTTCCCATCTGCTTTCTGGCCCCACCAATCGGGGGTAATGACCCCCTGTTGCCAGTTCCACTTCAGCTCATTTGCCCTGGGCGGGATTGGACGTATATTTGATCAGCCTCACGGTGCACCTTCCAGTAACTCCTGTTACCACCTGATCTCTCTTGGCCACACTCAGTTCCAAAAGGTCACATTTCCAGCCTCGGGGGTTCTGCTGAGCACACTAAGCCTCTGGTATCTGGCCACTGCGTCCTCACCTGCCTCCAGTGCTCCTTCCATCAACACCCTGTCAGCATTACTACCTGTAAAAAGCTTCCTCTGCTCCCAGACAGGTGCCCACTCTGCTCCCGCAGCAGCTCTGAACTGACCCTTCCTCACCTGGATCTCTCCATATGTTTACCTGGCTACCTTCCTGGCCAGGCAGCCCCCAGCACTGGATCCCAGGATGAAAAGAGTAGCAAATGGGAGAACCACACGCGGCAGATAAAATCCAAAGGCAACTGACAAAGGACCAGGACTGGAGGAGTGGAAGGGCCAGTGCACTCAGACTCCCGAGCCTCTCTGACCTGGCGTCCCCTCCTCCCAGACCCCAAACGTGGGGCAGGGTCTTGGAGGAGACTGGACAAGAAGGGGATAAGGTGGAGGAGGAGGGACTAGGATACCTGGGACAGCCCAGAGCCTTGGCGTACAGCACTGCCTGCTCCAACCCCTTTCGGAAGGCCGCCTGCCTCCCGGGAACGGCCCCCAGCCCCATCTCTCCTCTCTCTCGGTCCCCTGCGGAGGGAACGAACGTCAGCCACAGCTCGGGTCCCCGGCGCTCCCCGCCCCCGGGCCGGCCCCGCGGCGCACCAGAGGGCGTGTTGATCAGCACCAGCCGCAGGCCCGCTTCCCGCGCCGCGCGCGCCAGCGCCTCGGGTGACTCCGAGTACGGCCAGGCGACCTCGGCTGCCTGGAAGCCCGAGCTGCCCG